>NW_023425402.1:22420951-22905473 GCF_014108415.1 Molossus molossus | reverse complement strand
TCCATCAAGTTCCATTGAGAAAACCCGATATTTCTGGCCCAGTAATGTCTACGCCCATCACAAAGGAGCAGAGGCCAGAACGGGAGGCCATGAAGAGGAAGGCCCAACTAGAGCGTGAGAACGCCGCCAAAAACACCTCTTTAGGGAAAGTGCAGTTTTTCATTAAAGGGAAAAAGAAATGGAAATTTTACAATACTATGGCTATGCAGCGTAAGAGATGCTGGGAGAGTTGGTACCACTCCGGATACCAGCTGTTTTTCCATAGAGAGATAGATAGATACAATTCTCAATGCTGAAAATTTAAAACTTAATAAAATTTAACAAATAGAATTAGGACATGAGTAAATAAAGAAGTCTTTTGAGTTTTGCAATGTATTAACTGTGTTTTCTTTTTTCTTTTTGGTGGACAGAGGATCATAGTTTGCATGAGAATAAAAAAATTGGAATTTGAATGGGAGAGAGAGGGACAGGGGTAAAAACTGTCAAAAAGGAAGAAAAATTTCTAAGGTCAAAAATGTCAAAAGAGGAAAGATGTTACAGGTTTATAAAAATAAGCATGAAGGGGAAATGGCAGAAGTCCGAAGCAGGGTCAGAGGTTAGGGTGAAAGGGTAAAATCTGAACATATTTGAAGGTGGCAGAAGATGAGTCTAGGTTGACCAGGAGATATGTAGTAATCTTTCCTGCAGGTTGGCCTTGTGTCATGACCATCAAAGAAGTATTTAAGAAAACTTGACTCTGGGCACATATCCGAAAGGTTTGGGTTGCCTTATCCAGGTATGACAGTAGTTTGGGGAAGGTGAGTACAAATTAGGACAGTCTACCATTTCAATGGCAAGGACTTAGCATTACATGGAGGCAGCTGATAACAGGGGCCTCGCCCAGTGAACTGCTGCAGGGGAGACTGACCCACACCAGGGCGTGTGGTGTAAATCACCCCAGGGCCCCTAATGCACTACTTCATTGAACCTTCACCATGCCCAAGGCCGATATCACTGCCCACATTACTGGTGAGGTTCAGCAAAGGGCCCAGGTCAGGTTGCGTGTGGAGCAAAGTCTCATTTGGAGGCCTGTCTCCAAAGTCTTCAGTATTTGTGAGTGCCCGTAGTGGCCAACCTGGCTTGCAAAGCACAGCATGCAGAGGATACTGGGGGACAACATCTAACCTCAGGAGAAATCTAAATATTAACCTGAGGGACCAACCAGGGCCTCCTCCGTAATCTTCTCTTGGGACTTTCTCTTTAAAATGAAAACCATTGTTTATAATGGATTGTCAATGAACAGTCCCTCACGTGCCGCCTGGTCTAAACACCACCGTCAACCGAAGCCGGAGAATAAAATCCGTTGGAAGCATCTATTCCCTCTGAGGAGTGAGTGCGCGTGCGCCCCGGTGGCGCTCCATCAGCCTAGGAGGCAGTTGTGAGTTCCAACCGGTTTGCTGCGGGGGTCAGTCTCAGGGGTTGGGGGGCCTGGCAGGGAGACCTCGCGGGGCAGCTCTGCTTTACAATAGCAATGAGTTGATGTTAAATCAATAACCACTGCAAATTATTCATTCTGTCCTTGAATTGTGTTCAAAAACATCCATGGGGGAAAAGGCTCTAGTCGTGCAAGTCTGTCTTCAAAACTCCTTTCAGAGGAACTTGGAAGGTAGTCCCAGGCATCCTTTCTCCCACTAGGAGATAGTCTCTCTACCATTTGGGGTGCAGTTTCCGTCTTTCCTCTTGATCAACGAATGTCCAGAAAAGACAAATTCCTGCCCTGGCCATTTTGGTTCAGCGGTTAGAGCGTCGGCCTGCGGTCCGGAGAGACCCGGGTTCGGTTCCCGCTAAGGGCACGTACTTCGGTTGCAGTTTGTCCCCGGCCCTGGTTGGTCGTGCGGGTGGCAGCCACTCGATGTGTCCCTTCACATCGATGTTTCTCTCTCTCTCTCCCTTCCTCTCTCTCCCTCCCACTCTATCTGTACAAAAAATGGAAAAATATATCCTTGGGTGAGGATTAAAAAAAAAAAAAGAAAAGACAAATTCCTGGCCTCGGTCCCCGTGGTACCATCACTAAAGTGGTCCCATAAAACCTTTCACCCAAACACCTAGATCCTGCACGGGAAGCTCCAACACTGCAACCTACGTGGCTCCACCCCCATCTTGCCTCCAAAGTGTCATTTCCTAACAGAGCGTTCAGTGCTGCAGAGCCAGGTGCAGGAACTGCTCAGGAGGTATCTGCTGGTGACTTAGCCCAGTGAAGAAGTTCAGGTACACATGCAGGCGGTGTGTTAGCTGAGCTTCCTGGAGGTCTCCGGGGTTCGTTTTAGATTGCTCACTTGACAACATCAACCTCATTTTGCCTTTTCTTTCACAATCCACTGTGAAATAATGAACAGCATTTTTGTTAAGAACTAAACATGCACCTAACATATAACTCAATAGGTCTATCTCTGGGCATTTATCCCCGAGAAATAACAGGGTAGCATCACACAAGCATGCTTATAGCAGTTGATGCTTGATAGCATAAACCTGAACAAAATTAGATGGTTCAACAAACTGTGATCCTATCTTACCGTAGACTATGAGGCACCAATTAAAAGGAAGTTAACTATTGATACATGCAGCAACCTGGGCCAATCACCAGATCATTATGTTGAGTGAAAAAGGCTAATCCCTAAATGTTACATACTGGATGATTCCATTTTTGTAATATTCTTGAAATGACACAGTTATAGAAATGGAGAACAGATTAGTAGTTGCCAGAAGTCAATGACGGGTTGGAATGTGTGGGAGAGTGAGTGTGATTGTAAAATCAACATGAGGAAGGATACTGGTGGTGATGAAAATCTTTATATTGACTGTATCGATGTCAATATCCCGGTTGTGATATTATATTACAGTTTTCGAAAATGTCACCATGAGTGGAAACTGGGTAAAAGGTATAAGGCATTTCTCTGTATTATTTATTACAACAGCACATGCATCTATAATTATTTCAATACAAAACCATTAATTTTAAGAACACTGCCCATGTCTGGATTGCACCCCATACCAAGTAAATGACAATATCTGTATGTGGGAAGCAAGCAGGCATCAGTAGTCTTTGAAGATGCCCAAATGATTCCAGTGGGCAGCAAGTTTGGGAACCACTGTATAAAGCATCTCACAAATTTCCAAGAAGATATTTAAGAAGAGGAAGGTGTAGTTACATTTTAAAATGAACAGTCCCCCAACACCTGACTTGAATTCCTGCTCCTTTCATATTCACTGCCTTCTTTCAAAGAAATTTGTTGGAGACATCATATAAACTTGCTATAACAAATGGCCTCTTAAGTCAAACTGTGAGAAGAAAAGAGAGAGGAAGGGACTCAATCTTTCCTCTCATTACACTGGAACACAATTTCACCTTCACAGTGAATCTACTGTACTGTTGAGAGGATTTTTAAAATGTTCCTCAATTGCATCTTCTCAAGTACTATCATGACCTATTTTTCAGGCTACATCTTCTCTTGGGACTTTCTCTTTAAAATGAAAACCATTGTTTATAATGGATTGTCAAAGCAACATTAATGTAATGAGTAAAGGCAGCCTTATCAGGCCAGATAACCCAATTTGCCCCCAAAATGCCCATTTTTAAATTATTTTTGTTAATTTATTTTTGTTACAGATGTTTCTCCTTTTTCCGCCATTGACACTCTCCTCCCAATTCCCCTGCCCCGCCCCATCCATAGCATTCTTGTCTATGTTCATGGTTACACATATAGGTTCTGTGATTTATCTCTTCCCTCCCCTCACCCCTCTTCTGTGGTTTGTCAGTCTGTAACCTATTCCTATGTCTCTAGGTCTATTTTTATGTTTAGTTCATTACATTCCACAAACAGGTGATATTTGTCTTTCTCTGATTGGCTTGTTTCACTTAGGATAATATTCTCCATGTCCTTCCATGTTGTCTCAAGGATAAGAGATCTTTATTTCTTACAGCTGAATAGTATTTCATTGTGTATATATACTATATCTTTTTTATCCACTCTTCTATTGATGGACACTTGGGCTGTTTTCAGATCATAGGTATTGTGAATAGTGCTTCTATGAACATAGGGGTATATATATATATATATATTTTTTATCCTCACCCGAGGATATTTTTCCACTTTTTGTACAGATAGAATGGGAGGGAGAGAGAGGAAGGGAGAGAGAGTGAGAAACATTGATGTGAAGGGACACATCGAGTGGCTGCCACCCGCACGACCAACCAGGGCCGGGGACAAACTGCAACCGAAGTACGTGCCCTTAGCGGGAACCGAACCCAGGTCTCTCCGGACCGCAGGCTGTCGCTCTAACCGCTGAGCCAAACTGGCCAGGGCCATATATTCTTTTTTATTGGTGTTTCAGGATTCTTTAAAATGACATTTTTGAGATTCCAAAATGGTGCTGGAGTGAATGGAAGCTACACAGGCCATCTCCCAGGACCAAACTGGAATTACAACTAAAATAAAGACAAATCATCGGGCAAAAGCAACAGAAAAGCAACTTCTGAAGACCATATAACCACAGACACTGAATCGATCTTGGTAGGATTGCAGAGGTGCGAGAGGGGGCTGGGAGCCCATGGACAGCAGCGGTCTTAGCTGTAGGCAGCACCCTCGAGGTTAAAATCCCAAGTTGGCTCCATGGTGCAAAGGGCTGGGACAGAACACTAAAATAGCCACAGCCACTGACCTTGGGCTCTGGCAAAGGGAAGGTGGACTGGACTGGAAATGTGTGGGGACACTCGGGATTTGGAGGTTGCTTGGAGCTTTTGCTGAGTTGTGGCCACACAGGACTGTAGCCATCATACTCCTTCCCAGGGCTGTGTGGAGAGGCGGTGGCCCCTCCCTCAAAGATTCAACCCCACACAAGTGGGCCATTGAAATGCAAATTGAGATTAACAACCAGCATCTGCCCCAACCTTGAGAAATCCCCTTAGGAACACCCGAGGGGGGTTTTCATTCAACTGAGAACCCAAGGCTCTTCAAGTAACCACGACTAATGGCTTCCAGGCCAAAAGATAGAGGATAACTGAACCTTTCCTGGACTTGCAACTCTACCCAGGAAAGTAAGATTTGACAGTGGTGTTTATCGTGGGTCTTCCAATGCTCATCCAAACCCAGTAGAGGGAGCCAAAAACAGCAGAACACCAGCACCCACAGGGAAAATTTGTCAAGCTCCAATCCTACTGAGATAACCAAAATGGTGAAACAAAGAAACAAATCTCAAATGAGAGAACAAGAACCACTACCAAAGATGAAAAAAATTAAATTTAGTTAAGCAAGTTAACAGAGCTAGAATTCAGAGCCATGATCTTGAGGAAGCTCAACAACATGAGAAAGGACATCAACAGTGTGAGTAAAGATATAGAAACACTAAAAATACAACAATTGGAAATAAAAAACCACCAAGAAGAAATGAAGAATGACAGCAGAAATGAAGAACACATTGGAAGGACTAAACAGCAGAGTAGAGGAAGCTGAGGACCTGATCAGTGAATTAGAAGACAGGGTAAAAAAAAAATTAACCAAAAAGAAAAAACAATTAAAAAACAAGAAGACAGCTTAAGAGAACTGTGGGACAACTGCAAAAATAATAATATTCGCATGATAGCAGTCCCCAAAGAAGAAGAAAATGAGCAAGTGTTAGAAAATATATTTGAAGAAATAGTGACAGAAAACTTTCTTAACTTGGTGAAGGAAGAAGGCATTCAAGTTCAAGAAGCACAGAGAGCCCCAAGTAAGAAGAACCCAAAGAGGCCCACACAAGACACATAGTAATTAAAATGCCAAAAATTAAAGACAAAGAGAGAATCCTAAAGACGGCAAGAGATAAGCAACAGGTTACCTACAAAGAAACCACCACAAGGCTCTCAGCTGACTTCTCAACAGAAACACTACAGGCCACTACATAATATTGAAAGCATCTATACAACAGGAAGATATAACCTGGGTAAACATATATGCACCCAATATAGGAGCACCAAAATATATTAAAAATCTCCTGGAGGACTTCAAAGGAGAAAACAATGGCAATACAATCATAGCAGGGGACTTCAATACCCCACTGATATCACTAAATAGATCCTCTAGACAAAAAATTAGCAAAGAAACAGAGACTCTAAATGAAGCACTAGACCGAATGAATTTAATAGATATCTACAGAGAATTAAACCCCAAAAATGCAATTTTCACATTCTTCTCAAGTGCATATGGGACATTTTCAAAGAAAGACCACATGTTAGGGCACAATCTAAGTCTCTACAAGTGCAAGAAGATTGAAATCATTTCAAGCATCTTCTCAGATCACAATGGCAGGAAACAAGAAATCAATTGCAACAACATCATGCAAAGACATTTGAAAACATGGAGGCTAAATAGCATGTTATTAAACAATGAATGGGTTACTGAGGAGATGAAGGAAGAAATTAAAAACTTCCTGGAAACCAATGAAAATGAAGACACAACAACACAAAATCTATGGGATGCAGTGAAAGCAGTTCTGAGAGGGAAGTTCATAGCACTACAGCCCTACCTCAAGAAACAAGAAAAATTTCTAATAGACTATCTAACCTCACAAAGAACTAGAAAGCAAACAAACAAACAACAACAACAACAAAAAACAAAACAACAGAGCAAGTAGAAGGAAGGAAATAGTAAACATCAGAGCAGAAATAAATGACATAGAGACCAAAATGACAATTTAAAAGATCAATGAAACAAAGAGCTGGTTCTTTGAAAACATAAACAAGATTGATGGACCCTTAGCTAGACTCACCAAGAAACAGAGAGAGAGAACCCAAATACACAAAATCAGAAATGAAAGAGGAGAAGTAACAACTGACACCACAGAAATACAAAGGATCGTTAATAAATACTATGAACAGTTATATGGCAACAAATTCGACAATCTAAGCGAAATGAAAAAATTTCTAGAAACATATAGTTTCCCAAAACTGGACATGGAAGAGGCAGAAAACTTGAACAGACCAATAACAACAGAAGAAATTGAAGAGATAATCAAGACTCTCCCAGCAAACAAAAGCCCAGGCCCGGATGGCTTCACGGGGGCATTTTACCGAACATTCAAAGAAGAACTAACACTCTCCGCAAACTATTTCAAACAATTCAAGAAGAAGGAAGACTTCCAAACTTGTTTTATGAGGTCAACATAATACTAATTCAAAAAGCAGAAAAAGGCACTACAAAGAAAGAAAACTACAGGCCAATATCTCTGATGAACATAGATGCCAAAATCCTGAACAAAATATTAGCAAATAGGATACAGCAATACATCAAAAAATTATTCACCATGACCAAGTGGGACTCATTCCAGGGATGCAAGACTGGTACAATATTCGCAAATCAATATATGTGATACACCACATAAACAAAAGGAAGGATAAAAACCACATGATAACATCAATAGATGCTGAAAGAGCATTCAACAAAATCCAGCACTCATTTCTGATAAAAACGCTCAACAATGTGGGAATAGGGAAATCATATCTCTACATAAGAAAGACCATACATGAAAGACCTACAGCCAACATCATACTCAATGGGCAAAAACTAAAATCATTTCCCTTAAGAACAGGAACAAGACAAGGATGCCCACTTTCACACTCTTATTTAACATAGTACTGGAAGTCTTAGCCACAGCAATCAGACAGGAAGAAAAAATAAAAGGCATCCAAATTGGAAAGGAGGAAGTGAAACTGTCATTATTTGCAGATGACATGTTTTATACAAGAAAACCCTAAACACTCCACCAAATATCTACTAGACATAATAAATGAATTTGGTAAAGTAGCAGGACATACAATTAACATCAAGAAATTGATGGCATTTTTAGACACCAATAATGAAGTCACAAAAAAAGAAACTAAAAAAACAATTTCAAATATCATCACAGCAAAAAAATTAAGATACATAGGAATTAACATAACCAAGGAAGTAAAGGACCTATTTTCAGAAAACTACAGGACATTGAAAAAACAAATAGAGGAAGATATAAAAATGTGGAAGCAAATACCTTGTTCATGGATTGGAAGAATTCACATCATTCACATGTCCATACTACCCAAAACAATCTATAGTTTAAATGTAATCCCCATCAAAATACCAATGACATATTTCACAGAACTAGAACAAATACTCCAAAAGTTCATATAGCCACAGCAATCTTGAAAAAGAAGGACAAAGTACGTTGGATCACTTTACCAGATTTCAGGTTATACTACAAAGCCACTGTAATCAAAACAGCCTGGCACTGGCACAAGAACGGGCATATAGACCAGTGGAACAGAACAGAGAATCCAGAAATAAACCCAAGACATTATGCTTTATTAACATTTGACAAAGGTGGCAAGAGCATGCAATGGAGTAAAGACAGCCTCTTTAATAAATGGTGTTGGGAAAACTGGACAACTGCATACAAAAAATAAAACTAGACCATCAACTTGCACCCTACACATGAATAAACTCAAAATGAATAAAAGACATAAAGTGACTCTTGAGTCCATAAAAATTCTAGAAGACAATGTAGGTAACAAAATTTCAGACATCATACGCACCAGAATTTTCACTAATACATCACCTAAGGCAACAGAAACAAAGGAAAAAATAAACACATGGGACTACATCAAACTCAAAAGTTTCTGCACTGCAAAAGATACAACCATCAAAAGTAGAGGCATCCCACTGTATGGGAGAGCATAATTGCCAATGATACATCAGAAAAGCAGTTAATTTCCAATATATATAGAGTGCTCATACAACTCAACAAAAGAACCCAATTAAAAATGGGCAGAGGAACTAAATAGACACCTCTCCAAATAGGGCATACAAATGGCCAAGAGACATATGAAGAAATGCTCAACATCACTAATCATCAGAGAGATGCAAATTAAAACAAAAATGAGGTGTCACCTCACACCTGTCAGAATGGCCACCATCAACAAATCATCAAACAACAAGTGTTGGTGAGTGTGTGGAGAAAAGGGGACTCTAGTACACTGCTGGTGGGAATGCAGACTGGTGCAGCCACTATGGAAAACAATATGGCGTTACCTCAAAGAATTAAAAATTGAATTGCCATTTGACCCAGTGATCCCACTTCTAGGAATATACCCTAAGAATCCTGAAACACCTATCAGAAGGAATATATGTACCCCCATGTTCATAGCAGCACTATTTACAATAGCTAAGATCTGGAACCAGCCCAAATGTTCATCAGTAGACAAATGGATAAAAATGCAGTGGTACATATACACAATGGAGTACTATGCAGCTGTAAGAAAGATCTCTCATCCTTTGAGATGACATGAAGGGACCTGAAGAGTATTATCCTAAGCAAAACAAGCCAAGCAGAGAAAGACAAATATCACATGATCTCACTTATTTGTGGAATATAATGAACATAACAGTCTCAGGAACAGGGTAGACCCAGAGACGTGGAAGTAGGGTACAGACTAACAACCCTCAGAAGAGAGGCCAGCGGCAGGGGAGAAACCACAGAACTTATATGCATGTAGGCATAACCAATGGACAGGGACAACGAAGCTGGGGACGAGGTGAGGAGGGATGGGGAGGAGGGTGTCAATTGGGGGAAAAAAAGTATCTGTAACAAAATTAATTAATTAATTAAGGCAATAATAAATAAATAAAATAAAAAACCATTTTTATTGCATAAAGGGTTGTTTGCTCAAAGTGAATTGAAGAAGTCACATGGATAGACCCTGTACATCAAGTCCTCTTTCTCACCTAGTCAATTTCCTGTTTCATTTTTACTCTCCCAGGATCACAATTACAGTAATGGCTCCATGGAGACAACTAGAATAGAAAAGATTAAGCTACCTTTTGTTTTTAATTTTTAAAAAATATTTTATTAATTTTTTTGAGAGAGAGAGAGAATCATTCACGTGAAAGAGTAATGTCAATTGGCTGCCTCCTGCCTGCCCCCTACTGGGGATCAACCTGCAACCTGGGCATGTGCCCTACTGGGAATTCAAGGAGGACATCCATGGGTTGACTCTCAATCCACTGAGCCATACCCTCCAGGCTGATAGAGACATCTTTAATAATTGTTTTTTGTGTTTTTTTTTTTTATTTCCAGGAAATCTATTTGGGTAAGATGAAAATAGGCATGTATGGTAGTGAAGGTATGTAAATGAATTTTATGAGGCAAAAAAATGATTCTTCTACTGGTAAGCAAAATAGAAGAGTGGTAAGTCGTTTTACTTAAGTCAGAGGCTCTTCTGGAGGTAAGTATACACAGACCACGCACTAAATTCAGTTAAGGACAACCAATAAAACACAAGCTGAGCACAAAGATTACGTCTCACCCCATGATGTCAAGTTTCCATGCAGGAACATCTGGAGGCTGAACAGTCCAGGTGATATAAATAGAAAACTCAGATGTCAGAAACCATACTCAGCCCTGGCTCTTTGTGAACACAGCTTGTTGCTGGACCAATTTACTCAGCTGCTATCTCACAGTTCTGTAGTCCCAACCAGTACCGTCATCGGTTCTCACAAGACATGAAGCCCTTTTCCCAACAATGGTATTTTCTCTGGTCAGTCCTACTACCTTCAGTGTGGCTCCCATGACCTCTTGCCTGCTGGCTTCCTCTCAGATGTTAGGTTTCCATTCAAATAATATCCCCTCTCAACATCGTCATTCCACAGTAAGTCTCTGACTTGGTTCCATGTTTATCTCTGAGTCCTATTCTAAGACTTTACATCTAATAGATATCTGTTTGTGAACTTAATAAATGCTTCCTATAAAAAATTAATAGCCCTGGCCGGTTTGGCTCAGCGGTTAGAGCGTCGGCCTGCGGTCCGGAGAGACCCGGGTTCGGTTCCCGCTAAGGGCACGTACCTCGGTTGCAGTTTGTCCCCGGCCCTGGTTGGTTGTGCGGGTGGCAGCCACTCGATGTGTCCCTTTCACATTGATGTTTCCCTCTCTCTCTCTTCCTATCTCTCCCTCCCACTCTATCTGTACAAAAAATGGAAAAACGTCCTCGGGTGAGGATTAAATAAAAAAATAAATAAATGCTCCCTCCAGCTAAAAAAGTAAATACTGCACCGTACCCTGTAAGAATTTAATGACTAATAAAAGTTTACTATAGTTTTAGTTAAACACACACACACATATAATAATAAACCACAAAGAATATAATGATTGGCTCAAGCCATTCAAGATCAGAGGCTAATTCCCGTTGCTCAGGTAGCAATTCAAGCAGGTGCCACACTGAGCAACCTGTGACCCAGACCTGTTTCACAGGTGTTCCCTCCTCTGAACATTTACCTGCATCTGTTATCTGTCCCATTCATCCATTCAGTAGGGACCGCTGCTGCTCTGTGAATCAAAGCAATCTCTTGAAATAGATATTAAGCTCTGGGAAAGCAAGGATCATTCTTTTAATAAGAACAGGGAACACTATAGATTATTTCCTATTTGCCAGTCATAATGCTATGCTCTTTTCTGTATTAATAATATATGTAATGGAGCCACAATTCAAACTCAAGCAGAATGACCTATAGCCTGGCACACTCTTACCTGAACCTCACACTTCTCAGCTCCTTGCATGGCCTTTGGCAAACCACCTCAGTTTCTTTACCTGTGAAACGGAATGACATAGTATCTACCTCAGAGGGTTGTTGTGAAGCTCAGAGAAAGCTGATACCTGTAAAACGCATAGAAGGTGACTGACACATAATGGTACTAATTAAATGTTAATTGTTGTTATTCTAGTTTATAGGAAGTCCTTTGAAATCCCTCCGTCCCTGTTTTAGCATGGAAAGTCCCATGTCTTTGGCAAAAGTTCAAAATAGGTCCAGAGGGCAGGCTAGGACACGGGTGGTGAGCTGCTGTCCTGTGGTCACTCTTCACTGCCCCTTTCAGAGCCTGTCTCACAATTACACTTTATGCCCTGTAATTGCCACCACCACATTATTTTACTAAACTACTCCTTAGTCACAGTTTGTAATGCAGAAAGTGTTCCCTTTTTTTGTATAAATATTCTTCTACATAGATCATAGCCCTGTTTTCCTGTTGCAGTTAACTTCTTTAACCATCCCCTACAAGCAAACTATCTAATGTCTGAAAACAAGGCTAGAATACCCTGCCTACCTGAGTGAAACCAGAGCCCTAGTGCCCCCTGCTGCCCTTTCATAGGAATGGCAATCAAATAAGAAAAGCTTCCTTTATCGAGTTCGAATTTTTGCTTATGGACCTCTAACTACGCAGTAGAATTGTCACTGATACATCACCTAAGGCAACAGAAACAAAGGAAAAAAATGAACACATGGGACTACATCACATCAAACTCAAAAGCTTCTGCACAGCAAAAAAATAATAATAATAGTAACTATCAAAATGTAAAGGAAACCCACTATATGGGAGAGCAAAATTGCCAACGATACATCAGAAAAACAGTTAATTTTTTTTAAATATAGAGTGGTCATATAACTGAACAAAAAGAAGACAAAAGAACCCAATTAAAAAATGGGCAGAGGAACTAAATAGACAACTCTCCAAATAAGACATACATATGGCCAAGAGACATATGAAGAAATGCTCAATATCACTAATCATCAGAGAGATGCATATTAAAACAACAATGAGGTATCACCTCACACCTGCCAGAATGTCTGCCATCAACAAATCATCAACAACAAGTGCTGGCGAGGGTGTGGAGAAAAGCAGACTCTAGTGCACTGCTGGTGGGAATGCAGACTGGTGCAGCCCCTGTGGAAAATAATATGGTGTTACCTCAAAAAACTAAAAACTCAACTGCCATTTTACCCAGTGATCCCACTTCTAGGAATATACCCTAAGAAGCCTGAAATACCAATAAGAAAGAATACATGTACCCCTATGTTCATAGCAGTACTGTTTACAATCGCTGACATCTGGATACAGCCCAAGTGTCCATCAATAGATGAATAGATAAAAAAGCTGTGGTACATATACACAATGGAATACTATGCAGCTGTAAGAAAGAAAGATCTCTGATCCATTGAGATGACATGGAGAGACCTCGAGAGTATTATGCTAAGCAAAATAAGCCAATCATAGAAAGACAAATACCACATGATCTCACTTATTTGTGGAATATAATGAACTAGGTGGGCTGATGAACCAAATGGACCCAGAGACATAGAAAGGAATATGGTTCAGACTGACAAACCTCAGAGGAAGGGAGTGTAGGGGGTAGATGAGATGAACCAAAGAACTTATATATGCACGTATGCATAACCAATGGACATAAACAACAATGCTGGGCAAGTGCGAGTGTGGGGTTGGGAGGAGGGTGTCTGGGGGGTGGGGGAGGAGAAACATCTGTAACAAAAATAAATTCATAAAAATTTTAAAAAATTAATTAGAAATCAGTATAAATATCCTAAATTTGAAATTAGATTCATGTTTTATCTTTTCTTAAATTCACCTCCTTGAACTCCAATGCTTTAATATGGGCTTCAATCCAGACATGAGAGTGTTCATAAAATTAATCTTTTTATATTAAAATAATTATAGATTCATGTGCTGTTATAACAAATACTACAGTGAGAGGCCTTATATCCTTTTTTTTTCTTTTTTTATTTTCTTTTTTCATTAATTAATTATTTTTGTTACAGATGTTTCTCCTTTTCCCCCCACTGATTTCCCCCCCCCCCGTTCCTCCCTCCCTGCCCTGTCCCCAGCTTTGTTGTCCATGTCCATTGTTCATGCATACATGCATATAAGTTCTGTGGTTTATCTCTCCCCCACCACCCTCTCTTCTGGGGATTGTCAGTATGTACCCCACTTCCATGTCTCTGGGACTACCCCATTCCTCAGACTATGTTTATTATATTCCACAAATAAGTGAGATCATATGATACTTGTCTTTCTCTGTTTGGCTTGTTTCGCTTAGGATAATACTTTCCAGGTCCCTCCATGTAGTCTCAAAGGATAAGAAATCCTTCTTTCTTACAGCTGCGTAGTACTCCACTGTGTATATGTACCACTGCATTTTTATCCATTGGTCTACTGATGGACACTTGGGCTGTTTCCAGATATTAGCAATGTAAATAGTGCTGCTACAAACATGGGGGTACATATATTATTTCTGATTGGTGTTTCAGGCTTCTTAGAGTATATTCCTAGAAGTGGGATCACTGGGTCAAATGGAAGTTCAATTTTTTATTTTTTGAGGTAACACCATATTGTTTTCCATAGTGGCTGCACCAGTCTGCATTCCCACCAGCAGTGTACTACAGTCCTCTTTTCTCCACACCCTTACCAGCACTTGATGTTTGATGATTTGTTGATGGTGCCCATTCTGACAGGTGTGAGGTGATACCTCATTGTTGTTTTAATTTGCATCTCTCTGACGATTAGTGATATTGAGCATTTCTTCATATGTCTCTTAGCCATTTGTATGTCCTGTTTGCAGAGGTGTCTATTTAGTTCCTGTGCCCATTTTTTAATTGGGTTCTTTGTCTTCCTTTTGTTGAGTTTTATGAACACTCTATATATATTAAAAATTAACCCCTTATCTGATATATCATTGGCAATTATGCTCTCCCATACAGTGGGTAGCTTTTCCGTTTTGATGATTTTATCTTTCACTGTGCAGAAGCTTTTTAGTTTGATGTAGTCCCATGTGTTCATTTTCTCATTTGTTTCTATTGGAGAGGCCTTATATCCTTTACCCAGTTTCCACTTATGGTAACATTTTCCAAAATTGTAATATGATACCAGAACAGAATATTGACACTGATATGGTCAAGATAAAGATTTCCATCACCACCAGGATCCTTCCCTCATGTTGATTTTATAATCACACTCACTCTCCCACCCACCCCAAACCCCTCATTGACTTCTGGCAAGCACTAATCTGTTCTCCATTTGTATAATTGTGTCATTTCAAGATTATAAAAATGGAATCATCTAGTATGTAACATTTAGGGATTAGCATTTTTCACTCAGCATAATTCTCTGAATTTGGCCCAAGTTACTGAATGTTTCAATAGTTACTTCCTTTGATTACTGGGTAGTAGTCTATGGTATGGATGGACGACAGGTTGTTGAATCATCTCAATTTTATTTAGGTTTATGCTATCAGGAATCAACTGCTATAAGCATATGTGTGTGACTGTCCCCTCTCATTTCTTTGGGATAAATGCCCAGTAGTAGATTTATTGGGGTGTATGGTAGGTGCATGTTTAGTTCTTAACAAAAATGCTAAACGTTATTTCAGAGTGGCTTGTGAAAGAAAAGGCAAATTGAAATTGATGTTGTCAAGAGAACAATCTGAATAGAAGCTGGGAGGCCTCCAGGATTTTCAGCTAACACACCGCCTGCATGTGAACCTGAACTTCTTCACTGGGCTAAGTCACCAGCAGATCCCTCCTGAGCAGTTTCTGCACCTGGTTCTGCAGCACTGAACTCTCAGGAACTGACACTTTGGAGGCAGGGTGGGGGTGGAGCCTCGTAGGTTGCAGTGTTGGAGCTTCCTGTGCAGAATCTTGACCTTGGGTGAGCAGTTTATTGGGACCACTTGAGTAATGGCACCAAGGAGACCAGGGCCAGATCCGTTTTTTTCTGGACATTTATTGACCAAGAGGAAAGACGGAAACCGCACCCTGAAAGATGGAGAGATTAACTCCCATTTGGAGAGAGGATGCCCCAGGCTGCCTTCCAAGTTCCTTTGAAAGAAGAGCTTTGAAAACACTTGCGCCAGAAGAACCTGTTCCCCTCATGGATGTATTTTTTAACAAAATCCAAGAACAGAATGAAGAACTTGGAGCGGTTATTGATTTAACGTAAACTCATTGTAATTGTAAAGCAGAGTTGACCCGCGAGGTCTCTCTGCCAGGCGCCTCAACCCAGTGAAACCACCCCCGCCCTCGAGCCCCTTGGAACTGGCACCTGCGTCCCACGGCTGATGGAGCGCCACCAGGGCGCATGCGCACTCATTGCTCTGCTCGGAGGGAATAAACGCTTCCAACGGATTTTATTCACAGGCTTCGGTTGGTGACGGAGTATAGACCAGACGGCACGTGCAGCCTGGTTATGGAGGAGGCCTTGACTGGCCCCTCACGTTAATATTTAGGCCTCTTCTCCTGAGGTTAGATGTTGTCCACCAGTAACCTCTGCATGCTGTGCTTTGAAAACTAGATTGGCCACTACGGGCACTCACAAATACTAAGGACTTTGGTGACAGGCCTCCACTTGAGACTTTGCTCCACATGCAACCTGACCTTGGCTCTTTGCTGAACCTCACCAGTAACGTGGGCAGTGATTCTGGCCTTGGGCGTTGTGAAGGTTCAATGAAGTAGTGCATCAGGGAGCCTGGTGCATAGGTGTTGAGTAAATGGTAATTTACTCTCCACGCCCTGTTGTGGGTCAGCCTCCCCTGCAGCAGGTCAATGGGTGAGGCCCCTCTTACCAGCTGCTCCCAGGTAATGCTAAGCCCTTGCCATTCAGCTGGTATATTCCCCTATTTTGTACTCACCTTCTCCAACTACAGTCATACTGGATAAGGCAACCCAAACCTTTCAGATATGTGCTCAGAGTCAAGTTTCCTTAAATACTTTTCTGGTGGTCATAACACATAAGGCCAACCTGCAGAAGAGATTCCTACATTTCTCCTGATCAGTCCACCTAGACTCATCTTCTGCCACCTTCAATGCTATTCGAAACTGACCCTTTCACCCTAACCTCTGACCCTGCTTCTGACTTCTGCCATTTCCCCCCTCAGGCTTCCTTTTATAAACCTGTAACATCTCTCCCCTTTTGGCCTTTCTGGCTGTGGAAATGTTCCTTCCCTTTCCCCCAGTTCTTATAGCTGTCCCTCACTACCCCATTCAAATTTTAATTCTTTTATTCATATGCAACATATGATCTCCTCCCCACCAAAGAAAAGCACAGTTAAAATCATCTCAAAACTCAAAATATTTTTTATTATTCATTTATTGATACTATTTATTAAATTATATTCAGTATTAAAATACATCGAAATTGAGAATTGTATCTATCTATCTATGGAAAAATAGCTGGTACCCAGAGTGGTAACAACTCTCCCAGAATCTCTTAAGCTGCATAGCCACAGTATTGTGAAATTCCCATTTCTTTTCCCTCTCAATGAAATGCTGCACTTTCCCTAAAGAGGTGTATTTGGCGGCGTTCTCACGCTCTAGTTGGGCCTTCCTCTTCATGGCCTCCCGCTCTGGCCTCTGCTCCTTTGTGATGGGTTTGACATTACTGGGCCAGAAATATCGGGTTTCCTCCATGGAATTCGTTGGAGGGAGAAATCCTGGAGTAGACTTTGGCTTTGAGGCTTGGGTGGCATCCAGGGCGTGGTCACAGCAATGTGAACGGGCTCCCGTTGGAAAGGAGCACAAGATGATGTTTCATAGGGCACAGGCCTGGAAGCAGCGGACTGAGGGGCACTGGCCTGGGCAGAGTTGGTGAAAACTGGTTTGTCTGGCTTGGTAGAAATTGGCCAAGCTGCTCTGGCTGGACCTCTCATGGAGGCAGGTGTTGTCCGAGATGAACTGACTGCAGTAGGTTGAGCTGAGTTAGAACCAGGCCTGGCAGGGTTGGGCACAGCAGGCCGATGTGATGCCAGAGACTGTGGTCTGCGAGGAACAGGTTGAGCTGCAGGCTTGTCGGAGGTTGGAAAGAGCAAAGGTACCAACTTGACCTTCCCAGGAGGAGGCAGCTGGTATTCAGATGTAGGTGAACACTGTTTTTCAGTTTTTCGGCACAGAAACTGACTGGTTTCTGGCGTTCCACTTGAGTGTTCTCAGGACCTTTATCCTCATGCACAGTATTCCAGCCTTTGTTCGATAGCTGGGGATGGCTGGGAGCCTTGGGGTTGCTTGAATTTCCCAGAGTTTGGAAGGAAGATGTGTCCATTTTCTTATCCACCTTGTTCCCCAGGGGACGGAAAACCTTCACAGACTCCAGCATGTGTCTACCTAGGCAGCTTCGAGGCTTTTTGTAGGGCTCTTGGGTCAGCTCAGGTTGGTTTTTCTTCCGCTTCATGTTGGGAATGGTTGGCTTCTCTCCTGACTTGATTTTGTTCCCTGACAGGTTACCCTCCTCAGCTTTCTTAGAGTTGTTTTCTTTGGTTCTTTTGGTCTTTTCTGGCCCATGGCTCTTAGTTTTGCTGGTCCTGCAGGAGGCAGTATTCGGAGGTTTGCTGTTAGAATACATGGCCATATTGGCAGGAGCCCAATCTGTGGCTGCACCATGGCTAGGAACCGGTTCTCCCACAAACACACAATCTGGGCTCTCGGGCTTGCTTTTGGTTTTGGGAGAACCCTGATAGGCTCAGAGGCTTCATTTTTGTTCTTTGCAGCATGATCACAGGAAGCCCTTACGACACTAGACTTTTTCTGCACCTCACTCTACTTGGTGCCTTTGGTTTTGATCACCTTGGGACCTTTGGATTGTTCAAGGTCATTCAAAAAATATAGGACCTGAGCAAGCTGAATGTCCTCCACCAATTTGGCAATGTCTACAAAACTATCGTCAGATTCGGTCCCACACTCAAGTGTCCCTTGGTCCTGAAGACTCAGTCCATTCTTTCCCAGACCAGGGTTTTCACAACCAGGCTGCTCCTCTTGACCAAGGAGATCAATGCAAGTCAGGAACTGGGGACTGTCAAGGACTGTTTGAGTGAGCTGGTGAGAATCTTGGTCTTTTGTTGTCTCCTAGTGGGCATCAGAGGCTTTTCAAACTTGGTTGTAATACCCTCCATACTCTCATTCTCTTTCTGTTCGGAGCTGGGAGGTAGAGGCAGTGCCAGGAGATTACTGAGACTCTGGACCGGGGCTGCCATTGAAATGTCCCCAAGCTCAGGTGGTGGTTATTTCAAGTACCTGGATATTTCTACTACTGCAGGGCTTGGGGAATTCTGTAGTTTGGAGTAGACAAAATGTTTGGCTTGGAGGTTACAACCCTAGGACGGTCTCTATGCCCAGAGAAGTCTCCATCTCTACAAAGGAATCAAGGGAAATTGAGTCAGTCCCTGGTAGGTAAGATGCTCCCCTATCACCAATGCAGCAATCATGCCCTCCAAACACAGGAAAGGCATTTCCACTAGCACTTTGTAGGCTCACGGCCAGTGCCCTGTGCTAGGAGATAGGGGGGAAGTGTGCTAGTTCTCACTGGTAATCATTTGATGTCAGTGTTTTATGATTTCTCTCTATCACGAAGTTGCTATAACTCAAATAAAGAGGTAAAGGTGGGTTTTCTAAATATTTTACAAGGCTAGCATTCTCATATGGAATCTTTTAACTCTCTCCGCTTTCCTGAGGGAATAAGAACAATTCCCACCAAAGACTAGTATAGGAAATGGAGCTCTTCCTGATGAAATATATTAGCAAGGGCATAATCTTAGGCTGCTTGCTTTGGACAGGATCTTGGAACAGAAGGTCTCCAATCCAGGTATAAACTAAGGAAGTGAGGGAAAGTTAAAGTGGGACCATCACAATAAGAGTTCTGAAATCTCTTCCAAAGAGACTAAAGCAATAACTCACGGAACGAAATTCATTGCATTGTGGTAGTACAGGAGGACTAATGAGGTAGGAAAATTAAAAGTGTGATGCTTCTGGGTGAGCTCTTTGGGTTCTCATACATGTAGCACACAAATCCAAGACAGTGCCTCTCCTCCCCCTCTATCAGGTGCTCTCACAGAGCATAGAAATCAAGAGCACTGACTACAGGTGGTAGTTATCAAAGTCACAGGACTTAAATTCTTCCCAGTGGTTTACTCTCCACTTCCCAGCTGCAAATTGACCCTATTTTTTAATGTTGACCTTATTCCTCTTCCTTGCTGTTTGTACTCACCTTGAAAACTTGTCTTTATGATGGGTTGAGCAGACACAGAGTGGAGAATAAGAGCAGTGAAGGCTGGGGACGTCACATTTGTGCGCTGCACATCCTTTAGCACCATGACAATTTCTGGTTGAGGGGCAGAGACCCTGCTCTCTGTGTCAGTCACAGAACCATAGGATTGCAGGTATGGGCCACGTTCTCTAGAAAGCACAGGCCCTTGATTATAGTAATATACCTGACTTCCCTCCTGGTAAGGAAGTAACAGGTTATGCCCCTGACTTGTGATCTGAGATGGTGCCCCCTGAACAAGGCTGGCAGAAAGCAATGAATACAGAGAGAAAATGTTATTGGCATCTGAGGTGTTATGATACTGGGAAGCCATAGACATGAAAGAGACAGCTGTGTCCTGGTCAGTGACAGTCACAGTGTAGTCACGAGTGATATGGACTTTTTTCCAGGGCCTCCTGTGAGCCGTAAATTGGAAGCACCTGAAGTGAAGATCTGGCTCTGGCCAGTCACTCCAGAGCACACAGCTGAGCTAGCATGTCGATACAGGGAGGCACCCCCCATGAGTGATTGGAAAGAGCTGTCAGAGGCTGAGGGCAGTAGCCATGCTGCACTGTGGGGTGGAGCAGAGACTCTGGAGAAATTGCAGACACTTCCTGGGAGGGAGGCTGCATTGCTCACGACAGGAAGGGAGAGCTGCAGAGCCTTTGAAATTCCAAGTAAAGATGGATTTTGGAAATTCTCTGTAGGGAACAAGAAGGTGATGAAAAAATCAAAGAGACTGATAAACTCTCACTGTGTTTGAAGAATAGCATTATCTGGAGATTATGTCTGTCAGAAAGCCTCTAAGACCAATACTCACTGAGGTGTCAAAGTCAAAGTTTATGATGGTTGTGAGTGTTGGGGCAGTTTGCTACTCTTCAGTATTAACTGTCTGTGCTCCCAGCTTGGGGGGAAATATGCAGAAGACCCACGTTGTGTGGTTCATACATGTTCTTAGGCTGGAAGCAGCTGCTTCCTCTCTTATCTTTCCCTGCTGCATGCACTAATATTGATCTATACATCCTTTCCTAGAATTGATGCATTTTAGAACCAGAAGTCTTTAGAGAACTTCTGGTCTAATGTTCTTATTTTATGAATGAAAAAACTGAGGCTCCATCTCTCATTACATTAGTATTATTACCAGGTTACGTAACCTAAGCATCCTGACCTCCTTGCCAGGACTCTGCTCTGACCATTGACTGCCACAAACTGGGAGCAATGGAACTTCCAGTGCAGCTGAGCTTTCACACTATGAGAAAACAGCACAGCTAGTAGCATTGTAATCTTCAGTGCCCAATTTTTATGTGCAGTGCACATGCTGTTCCCTCGAGTTCACATATAACTCAGTCTAGTTGGTAAATTTAAAGGGTCGTTCTTACTTTCTTCTAGCCTGCTTTCTGATCCTACCTGAAAATCTCTGTGTGAGAGTGACTTCTCAAGAAGTGCTTTTTGAAGAAAAACACTATTTAAGCTCTCTGATGCCCTGGCCAGTGTGGCTCACTTGGCTGAGCATTGTCTCTAGAAGGAATGTTTGCTGCTTTAAATGCCAGTAGAGCACATGCCTAGGTGACAGTTTCAATCCCCAGTATGGGGTGTGTAGGAGGCACCTGATAGACCTTTTTGTCTTTCTTTTAGAAGTTCCCTCTCTCTTTGCCTCTCTCTAAAAACCAATAAAAATATTTATATTGGGCTACTTATCTATAAAGTCATTATAATGACAATAACAGTGATAATTCATACATGAATAAGTTATATATTACATTTGATTTATATAAAAGAAGATAGAAGCTCTGGGAGACAAAAAGGAAAATCATGAACATATATCAAGATAATAAAAATAAATATATAAACAGTAATTAAATTGGGGCATGTAGCAAGCAACAAAACAATAAATTTACTAATAAATGAAGTTCTGTTTTTACATACAATATTATAAAAGTGAATATTGCCTATTCTGTTTTACTGAATACTATTAATAAAAAAAAACAGCCCATAATAGAAGGTTATTTTAAAGAATTTCTACCAGTACATACAGACAAAGAAGATATATCAGTAAAAGTTGCCTAATAAGCAGCAAAGTGTAATAAATGTGGATGGATATGTTGCCTCAATATATGTAGACAAATATTTCAGTATAAAATGATATAAAGCCGAGAGCAACATCAGTGTAAGTGAATTTCGTTATCGTGCTCATTCATGTTTTTCTCAATATCGCCCAGCAAGTAATAGATATTAAGTCCAGTATAAATACATGTATTTTAAATAATATAACAACATACCAAAGAGAAAAGAACACTTAAAAAGTGTCATGAAGGTTCTTGTATCTTAAAGCCTAGATTGTAATAATCTTCAATATTCAGGAAAGGGTCCTACCAAAAGCCTTAAAACCACCCTGGGTAGAATCCAGTTAGAAATAAATTAAATGTAGGAATCCCCAAGAGACTCCACAAGTTGTTCTTAGATAAATGTGAAATTAGAGATGTTGTGTCTTTCTTTTTCTCCTTAGGTGGCTAAGATCTAAAAAGAGATCATGGCTGTGTATCAGTTGCTCTATGTGTTAGGGAAAAATAACTGTAAGATGAAAACCAGCTTTGACTTGGAACATTTATCACACAGAGGAATTAATCTATCTGATTCAAGTTAGGATATATCATTTTTTTTAAATATTAGTTTTATTTAATAGACAAAACATCTACATAGTGCAAAAATCAGAATGAAGTGAAACACTGAAAATTGTTTCCTTCAACACTTTATAACCACTTTGATTAATTTCTAGTTCATAGGAAACATCATTTCTAAAATACATTTCTTTAATATTTATATTCAAAACTGTCACCTACCGTCTGTGTTCAGAGAGGCAATAGAAAAATACAGACAACTGAAATAGAATGTTTTGATAAGCTGCTTTGACTGGTAATACCTTATTCCAGCCTCACCTTCCTTACTACTGTATTAATGGAAGCATTTGCCAACATCACTTTATTTTGCCCTACTCTGAGCAGATTTCACCTGACCCTGTTTTTGCTTCAACTTAAAATCTTTGGTTCCCTTCAACATCCCATTGCAAACTACCTTTTTGTTCCTGGGAGCTCCTCTGTGTTCTCCTGCTTTATTCTTATAGTTTCCCCTCTTTCATGCTTATACATTTCCTCCCTCTTAGTGCCTGTTGGCCTCTGCTATTGGCCTAAACTATCTTACACTTAAATATTTGCCTCCCTATAATCCAGTACCCTCCATCTTCTCTCCCTATTTTCTCTTGTCCCCTAGGTGGATAGAAAAGTTCCAAAACAGGGGAATATTACTTTTTGAACAGCATTAAATTTAAAAGACTAAAGTAAAAACATGAGTAGTGGGAGGCCATTATACATGAAACAGCAGGTATATATATACATGTTGCATTTTTTTACATTACCGAGGTTTTTTGTTTCTGTTGAAACCTGTCAAGAAGTCTTAATTTTATTTTCTACATGGGTGGACTTTGAAATTCAACACGAGAAAAGAAAGAGATTAGAGAGAATAACTAATCTAACTTCTTAATGTAGCAAGTGAGAAAAAACAGTTTTTGTGAGTTAATGACTTGTCCCTGGTCACATAGCTAGTGAATGTCAAAATCAAAACTAAAATTAGGTGTCCAGACATCTAGATACTATTTCCCCCCACTAGTCTAGGCTATTTTTACTCTACTCTTAAATTTAGAGGCCAAGAAATATCTAATGAAGAACTTTTAAAAGTTTCTTTCCTTACCTGACATGGTCAGAGAAGAGGAGGAAATATCAACAATAGATGCAAGGGATGAGGAGGTCTCAGTGGCTGGAGCCAGAGAGTGCATGTGTCCAGTATGGAGGTCACTGGTCATACTGGCCACTGGTGAGTTGTGATGATTCAGATTTATTTACATATAACTCCATGGGAACCCCAAGATTCTACCAGGTGGTGGTTGGTTTGGTGGGAGAATGATGTCACGACGAAGGCAGTTTAAAGGGATGGGGAGAGCCAATAGGGAGGTCAGATTCCCAACAGGAAGACAGGATTGGATGGAGTGAGTGGTAGGGGAGCTAAACCAACCCCTGAATGGCTGAGCTCTGGGCACAGATGTGCTTGTGGACAAGACAGATGTGATAGTCTCACTTTCCCCAAGGTCTTATGTTAGAAACATAATCTCAATGTATCTGGTAGACTTTCATTAATATAATTAACTAGTAGTTAATTCATGTGGAGACTCATGTGCACTCTTTGGTTCTTGTGAGAAACAAATTGGCACAATTTGGCCTCACTTTTTATTAACAGAACAGACAATTGACATAGATTCACAAGCTAGACAGTACAGCAACAAACTCTGTTCCCAAGGGAGAATAACCTTAAACAGATTTTTCATTATTTTAATATTACCTTTTTATATCATTAATTGGTATGTTTGTAGAATACATATTGTTTTTGTGCTCTGTATCAATGCTCTTTTCCACATTTTTTCCCTAGTCAAATTTTTAAAGATTCCACTTTTGCAAGACATATTACATTTTTCTCCCGATTACTTTATTTTGAAGCATCATGAACAAGCTTGAGCTGAAGGATTTTGTTGAGAAACTTAAAAAGGGAACTGTGAGAAAAGACATTGTGTTGAGTTATACTGTGCACCCAAGCCTAAGGAACAGGTAGATGTGTGCAGTCAGCCCTTCTAGGCCTGGGTTGTCTCTCTGTTTCTTCCCCTAGTTAGCGCTTTTCTCACTAACCACCATGTGATTGTGAGTTAGAGCTGAGTTGCTACTGATTTATACAGGATGGGGAAAAAGTAGGTTTATACTTGTTCATATGGAAAACAATACAATAACTAATAAATAATAATATAAAAGTGAACTATGTGTTTCCCTTACTTTCAACTGTAAACCTACTTTTGTTCTACCCCATATGTGGATTAAGCTGGTTTTGGGGAGAAAATCTATGGGTTTGGTCATTTTTCTTGATGATAAACTTTTAGGCGTACCTAGGTCAATCTACCTCATGAATTTTCTAGTGCCAATGAGTAGGAAATGTGTGATACAAGATGTCAAGAGCCCACAAGAAGATAGCTCATGGATGGGGTCTCCAAAGAGACATATTTTATTTTTAGGCCTAATTTTTCTCTTATGGGGTATGACTTTTTTCAAAGACGAAGATGATGCTTATCTGAGACGAAATGGAGATGGGTGTTGGAATGTAGAGATATGGCTCAAACTTACTTTTTTTCAAGGTTTTACCACCAAACTCCATACCTCCGATCATCAAGTTTCATGATACTAGTGCATAATATGAGACTAACGATATATTCTAAATATCTTCAAGCCAGACCAGTGTCTCATGACAATGTTTGGCCCAGTCTCATCAGGACATTAGGGACCTCCTATTTGGAAAGAGGCAAAATTGCTTGTAAGGAGGAGCTTCGTAATTAAATATTATGTAACATAAAATTTATTTCCCTTTGTAAGTTGATCCATTATTAATGGAGGAAGGGGGCTTAGCGAGAGAATTTTAGTCACTGAGCTCTGTGAATTCTAGTCCATAACAAACACATGTCACCTTCTAGGGTTACCTTTATTCTCCTTTTCATTCTGCTGAATCATGGCATCTCCATTTCCCATGATAAGAAAGCACAATAAACAAAATCTCCACATACAAAACAGGTCGATTAAGTGTGTTTACAAAAAAGTCTTTACTTTCTAAAGTTTAGACCTTTGAATCTCGCTTTAACAATGTGGATATTGAAACACTTTTGATATTAAAATGCAAGTCCACTCACTTTTTCAGAGATATATCCATTGGGTAAAGAGAAGTATATTTTTTGTCTCTAACTCCACAACAACAAACAATTTCAAGAGAATGAATGTTTTCTAAACAGAGCTTGGGATTTAGATAGAAAATGCAACTGTCTCTCCTGAAGTCCTGGCTTTAGGATTTATGCTTTTCATGAGCCCTGTGTGTTTTCATCCACACAGTGTTAGACCCAGCTCTGTCCATTGTTGAAGCCATTAAGTTTCATTCTCAGGTTCCTGGCTACGTCCACTTCCAGACACAACAAAGGTACCTCTTAGTATTACAATAACCAAACGAGTGTGAACACATGCACACACCCATACAACAACCAATATAAATGAAACGAAAACCTCATGAAATGATGCTTGCCTATTCAACATAGAATCCCCTCTGATTTTCTCTGTTTCATTGTAAAAAATTGGTGGATATAACAATCCACTTTAGGATGGTCATGCATATCTGATAACACACTAACATAGAAAATAAAGCCAAGAGTTTGGTTTCCAGTAGCAGTGATATTGAATCCTAGATCTACCACTTACTTTGAGCAAAATACTCTGGAAATCTCAGTATCCCCACCTGTAAAATGACAGTGATAACAGAATCCATGTCAGGTGATTTTTATAGGATTAAGTGAAGGTAAATAGGTGAGAGAATGCCCATTGCATGACAGGCTTTGAACAAATGTTAGTTCAATTCCATGAACTATAATGTAAACACAGTAACATTAACTTTTTGAGATTATGAAACATATTAAGTATAGGTATAATTAACACCCTGTGTTTGTGAAAAGATTAGAAAAAATTTGAGATGTAATTAGGTGAGTCTCAGTCGTAAACACCATGACCCTGAGGACTGACTCTGCTCCCTCTTCCTCCTCCCTGTCTGTGAAGTCTTCTGGTTTCAAGGCACCTCACAACCTCCCAGGCCCTACACCTGGGTGCTTTCCATTCTGCCCTTATTTTGTCCACAGTGTGATTTCCATGTCCATCTTTAAATGGAGTGTGATTGTGGACGTCATCTAACCTCTGTGCCTTGGCTTCATGATCTGAATAATGAATACAATAACTGTATTTCATGGGGCTGTCAAGAGGATTAAAGATA
Source organism: Molossus molossus (assembly GCF_014108415.1). Classification (NCBI taxonomy): domain Eukaryota; kingdom Metazoa; phylum Chordata; class Mammalia; order Chiroptera; family Molossidae; genus Molossus; species Molossus molossus. Next base: position 22,878,689 of record NW_023425402.1, on the reverse strand, counting down.
AATGTTCATAAAGAAATGGCACTGGATCGAAATCATTAGGAAACTTTCAATAGATAATCGTTGTCTAGTACTTCCCCTCCCTGTAAAACCCACACATGCAACAGACTCCTCCTGTTAGCCTACCAAGTCCATCAGATTTTACCCAGTACACACATGAGAATGGTTTGGAGCAATTTACTGGGTTGGCTAGTGATGGGTGAGATTTCAGACCAAGAAAGACATTCAGAGGCTCTTGCGACTCTGCCAGAAAGAAGGCAGACACTCCTTGAGCATTGTGGGTGCTCTTCCACCACACTTCAGAAAGTGAATTGTTACTCCTGTGATTTCCTTCATTCATTCATTCATCCCCTCATGCTTAGAGAACCCAGGAGACTGCATCATGGCGAGGAGGCCAGGATTCAATACTTCAATGGACAAGGTCGAATGGAGTCCATCCCCTGGCTCCTGGCTGCAGCTGGAGTCACGGTCGGTTCTGAGTTCTGTCATCTTAAGTTGGATCTTAAGATGTCAATCTAAAATTGACCGTATCAAATCCTTTAGTTACCAGACAAAAACTAACATCAAGTGTGGCAGCCTAAGGCCAGCCTATAGTGTGTGGGTTCTCAACTTTGTGCAGGAGAGATTTCACAATACAAGCCCTGGTGATTTTGAGATGTAGTGCTCTGCGTGGCTCCCTAGAAATGTTATAGAAAAAAGTGAGCCCAGCCAGGCATGTGTGGCTCAGTGGTTCAGCATCGACCCATGCACAAAGAGGTTGCTGGTTCGATTCCTAGTCAGAACACATGCCCAGGTTGTGGGCCAAATCCTCAGTGGGAGACATGCAGGAGGCGGCCAATCAATGTTTTCTGTCATCAATATTTCTGTCTCTCTCTCCCTCTCTCTCTAAAATTAATACAGAAAAAAATTAATTTGGGGGTCCTTTTTATTTTCTCTATTGAGATTTTACCCTAGTGCGTGTCATAGTTTCCAAAAGAGGAAATTCTGAGTAGAAAGAGTTCAAGCTGTACAGCCAATGGGACCCATTTCACCATTGGTGGGGCTTCTACTATGTGAGTGAGGCCCCTGGAGACAGCATCTTATATGGTCACTGGCCCATGGATACCGCATGCCAGGGGACACACAATATCCTGTCCTGTCTCACGTGGAGAGAAAGGCTTTCATGAGGTATTAAAAATCCATAACTAGAAGAACTTCCCAGTCCCTTCCCTCCCAAGCACTACCCTCCCCAATACTGACCTCATCACTGACAGATATATAAGCAGGTGGATGTGAATGGAACCCAGGTGTGAGCAGTTACAGGATATAACCCATGCTCTGTTCCTGATGGCTCTAATCTGAATTTCTGAATCACATGATCACACTGCTTTGTGTACCCCGCCAAACTCAGAAATATTTCCTTTTCCATATCATGAACCAGACAGAGGTCATTCAAGGTGAAAAGTTCTATAATGCTATTGAAGGAATCACCGGAACTCCTTTACTGTTTCTGCTTTTCAGTTTGAAGAAAAAATTTTGGAAACTCGGGAAGATTTGGAAAACTTAAGAAATGATTAAGACTAAGTATCTAAATTGTACTGGTGAGGGTATCTATCTAGAAAGTCAATAGCGAGGTTTGAACACCAGACAATGCCTATGTGTGTGTATGGTAGGAGCTGGGGGTGGGGGCAGGTAGGGAGAAAGAAAAGTGGTCCAGGTGTAAGGGGTGGGCTCATTGAGCAGGTCTTATCACTCACTCAGGGCTAGGAAGGACTTGAACCCTCTGAGTATTTGCTAAAGGACCAGCCCTGTGCCCTAGAACGCCCCCTTTTGCTCCTCCGGCCTCTGTGCACTGTGAGTGCGCTGTATCCGCTCAGGACCCACAGAGCCTGCCCAACACACGCAGCAGGTGCTGAGAGTGGACATGGGCCATCAGCTGCCTTCAGTCTGTTCTCTCCAGGTTGAAGGTAGTGTCCCAGTAGTACTGCAGACTCGGATGGGGAGGTGGTGTTGAGTGGGTGGGAATGGAGGTGACAGTGTGCAGAGGGCGAGAGGGAAAGGGCAGCAGCACTGGATCCGGACCCAGGGCTTCCGCACACACTGATCAGTGGTGGAGTGTGAAGAGCACACAAAACAGCCTATGTAGGAATTGAGCTTAGAATTTGCCTTAATGCCAGGAACGCATGAGATTAACTTTGGAAACTTCCCATTTGAACTGTTTCTGGGCTGGTGGTCCTCTGCAGCCTCTCTCTGAATAATTCCTAAGTTATCCTTGAAGATAAATGCAAAGAAAAAGATTATAAGTGGCAGAACCCCATGCTATTTCCATTAAAATATTACCAGGAAATAATTTTTTGTTTCCTTTAATTCTTTAGTCATTACTACAGACTTGATTTCATCCTACAAGAGTGATCCATAAGACATTTGACTTTAGTTTTTCTTTTCATCTTTCGAAAGATGGGTATCTGATGTTCCACCAAGTGCCAATGGTCAAAATTGACAGGAGGAAGCTGGCACAGAGCTACATTGCCAACAAATATGACCTGTATGGGAAAGACATAAAAGAGAGAGCCCTGTAGGTATTTTTTTCTATTTTCATCAACAATGAAAAGGAACAATTTTTAGATGCTTCCTTGAATGAGCAGTTTGTGTCAGGGGATCCTGACCAATAGCAGCATGGGCCTTGGAGGTAGAGGCTGAGGTCCAGTCCAGCAGAGAACAGGAGGTAATGGAGAGGGTTGTGGAATTATGATCTATGGGAAATAATGGGAAGAACTGCTAATATGGGGAATGAAAATGGGCCTGGGTGGTGTAAGGATGACAGAGGGAGGGACATGACTGTGCTGGCTGTGCCAGGACTCTCTGGAATGATTCAGGAGGCAGGTCTTCAGCTTCTGGATCACACTGAGTCTGTGCCCAGAGCCAACACGGCAGAGATGGCAAACCCTAGGCAGAGTCTCACTGGGTACTTGCAGTGATTCCACAAATTTCTCTCTGCCTGTGACTCTGGACCCCTCATTGATGTTCTCTTTCCCTGTATTTGGTCATGTGCATAACAAAAACTTTATACATATATATCTACCTTAATATGAAGTGTCAAAAGTTAGCAAAATTCATAGCTGCATGACTAGCATATAAAAATGCACCCAAATCGTAGTGAATTGTTTTGCCCCCTCCTGATGCCCCATTCTCTTACAGTTTCAAACTATAACATGTAAAGTAGGTGACATTGGACAGTTGAATTCTTTTTGTCCTTCAGGATTGGTATGTATTCTGAAGGTATGGCAGATTTGAATGAAATGATCATGGTATTACCACCAGGTCTACCTAATCAAAAAGATGCCAAGATGACCCAGATCAAGGATAGAACAACAAACCGTTATCTCCCTGCCTTTGAAAAAGGAAGAGGGCTGTTCAGTGTTGGGCACTGAGATTAGAGGACAAAGAAAATTCATGCCCAGGCCTGTCCTGGGGCATTGACCTTTCACTTCTAGCAATCCCTCCTCATTGCTAATGTAGCAGGCAGCCTCTGGGCATGTTACAGAAATCAACTATGGGGAGGATATGCACCTGTTATACCCAAGTTATAATTTTCAGCAAAATTACAGTTACTGCTACCCAATTTAGAATAGTGCATTGATGGCATTTCATGGTCATATTTGGAATGTGGGCTGTGGAATCCTCTGGAATCCACACAGGGATCAGAGTAGATGCTGCAGAACAGCATGCAGGGGCTTTTCATCCAAAGGAGCACGATGAGAGCAATTCGTTAGAAAATATGCTCACAACACGCACAGGGAGACATGAGACCAACTGCAGCAGCGTTCTCACCCTCTATAGCTGCAGAGGGAAGGAAGGGGAGGCCTCCCTCCTCACTGTCACTCAGGCCTGGTTCTCTATCTGTAGAGGCAGATGCACACTGCCCCTCACGTGTCACTTGCAGGGCAGACTGGGATACAGTGACGTGTTGCTTCAGCCACATACTAAGCCCGTAACTTGGCCTCTCGTGAGAAATTTGGGGTATATGGGGTTGAGTTCAGGGCCCCCGTCTTTTTAGAGTATGATCCTGCCCACCGTGGAGTAGGGTGGAGCAGACAGAGTCATGGGACACATGGCTGCTGCCCTTAATGTCTATTCAGTGTTAGGCCAACTGAGCCCAACCAAGGTGTCCTCCCAGGGGGCTTCCCTTTGCATACATACCTGCTCTCTCTAGATCTAGACTCCCCAAGAGATTTATGAGGAGGAGAGGACTTTGCTATACATCCCTCCTGGATACCCTTGTTCTGGAGCATAGGTTCTCAACCTTATCACACCCAGTCCTCAACAGTTATAACATATTTTATAATCCTCTTTATTGCCCTGAAGTAAACTTTATAAGATTAACTACACCATGGCTGGTTCTATGAATACACAAAGAATAAGGTATCACTTTCACTCAAAAACAGTGGCTGAGGAGAGTTTAATGAAATGCCTATTGATAAAGCTGGGGGTAAGGTTAAGATACCTCAAAAAATGGTGACGCACTCTGGGGCTGGCCACAGTGGGATGCCTCTTCCTCCCCTCCCCTCAATGGGACAAGGACAGAAAGCAGTAGAAGGACCTAGGAGTCACTGGGAGTCATAGGTGCAGGACAGGGCCACCACAACAGGAGTTGATGGCCTTCACAGAGGAAGTTACCTGCTGCCAACCCAAACAGCCCAGGACACATGGACAGTTCATACAAACACAGGTGGCTCCAAATGACTACACTGAATGTGACTTGTTTGCACCACAGCTTTATCCACTTTGTTATACATAGTTTAGTTAAAAATCATCAGAACTGTACATGGAAATATGTTTTTAATTTTTGGTAATATACTGATTTATATATTAACTTACATTTACTATGTCAGATGTTAGTAATTTTAATGCCACTCCTAGGTAATCTGTGATATAAAAACATAAAGATGTTGGTCATAAAATTATTAACATTTGGTATTTGATCTTTATACCAGCCACCAATTTTATGGAGAGATTTTGTGTGTGTGTGTGTGTGTGTGTGTGTGTGTGTGTGAAAGAAAAGTAGATATCGGTTTCTCTGACTGCACTGGGGAAAATGGATCAAGATTTGAGCTTTGGACACGGAAACTTGCTAATTTTCCAAAACCTTCTTAAAAAACAAACATGTATTAGAAACATTCTGGCAGGTGGAGCTGCTGTGACTGAGGCAGCCCTGAGTCAGCACAACTTTAATCTGTGTTGATTCTGACCCATCTTGCCTCCTATCTTCTCCCACAATATTTGTTCACCTCCTCTCTGCACTCATAGCTATGTTGAAAGGTATCTGTCCTTTGAACCTTTCAACATAGTTGTGAGATTGTATATCAATAGGCCAGCTAAACAAACCCATAGAAAAAACATAATTAGACTCTGACCTCAGAAATCGATGACATTTTCTTAACGACTGTGATTCCAATAAATAACATTGAAATGATTTTATTCAATATATGTTTACAAAGCACCCATTTTGTTCCCTACATTTTTCTAGGCACAGAGGTACATATAACAACATTATCCTGCTCAGATAATGAGTACATAAATCAATGAAAAAAATAAATCATGATTAGTGATAAACAGTACAAGGAAAATAAAGCTGAGCACTGTGATGGTACTTTTGGGGACGGCAATGGGGAAGTGGTTCACTTAGATGAGTGGTCATAGAAGAGTAAGTCCTGAATTGCAGGAAGAAGCTGGCATGAGAAGATCCAGGGTAACAGAATCTTAAGCAGAGGAACCAATGAGGGCAAGGACCTTGGTCAGGAACAACCCTAGTGCATTTCAGGCCCAGCAGGCAGGCAGATGCTGTGGGAGCATGGTGAGAAAGTCGAGGTCAGAGAGGTAGGCATGAGTATTCTAGTTGTCTAGTGCTGCATAACAATCACCCCAAAGCTTAGTGACTTAAAGCAATACTTATTATCCAACATAATTTTGGAGCATCAGGAGTCTGGGAGCAACTTATTTGGGTCATTCTGGGCCAGGATCTCTTAGGAGGTTGCAGTCAAGATATCAGTAGGGAGTGCACTCATCTGAAAGTTTGCCCGGAGATCAGGTTTACTCACATGGATGTTGTCAGGGGCCTCAGTTCTTCTCTGGCTATTGGCAGAAGTCCTCAGTTCCTTGCATGTCCGCTTCTCCATAGGGCTGTTTGAGTGTCATCATGACAGGTCACCTAATTTTCCCCAGAGCAAGTAATCCAAAGGAGAGCAAAACAAAAGCAACAAGACAGAAACGGGCACTGGAGTCACTCTTGAGGAGATCGCCTAGGATGAGAGAGCAGTTAGAGAGAAGGGGAGCAGGTGGGAGCCAGCCAAGGAATGTGAAGTGGAGGTGTCTGCAGTGAAGTGGGGGAGAGCCAGGAAAGCGTGGCATCAAGAAGGGAGGGTGTGAGGACTGAGGCGTGAACACTAACCTTGGTCACCACAGTCCACTGCCGACCTTGATGAGATCAGGTGGGGTGGACATGGGGCTGAAGCCTGACTAGAAGGGATTAAGGAGAAAATGGGAAGTGAGAATAGAGAGCAGCTACCAACCAGTCTTTTGAGAAGTATTACTCCCCAAAAGGGCAAAATGAATGGGTCAGTATACTTTATCTAGAAAAGTACTAGTAAGGTTCAGTAGGTTGGGCTCAGTTTTTTTGCAACTATGAGAAGTCACCTACGAATTGCCATGGACTCAAGTGTCACCAAAGGACTTGAAGTTCTTGGTCACCAGGGAGGACCCTTTGCTCCATAAACTGCTGACTGGAGAACTGAGGTGGAAAGTCCTCCACACTCGCCCTCACACCTTCCACTTCAGTCCACTCCTTTCTTCCTCCCTCAGTTTCTCTTTTCAGGGTCCCTTTCCTTGTCCATTTCTACAGTAGAGAGTGGAATGCTGCATCCACAGGCCAAGGAACACCAGGGATTGGGGGTAGCCACCATCAGCCAGGACTGGCCTGCAACAGCCTCCCTCAGAGCCACCTGAAGGGACCAATTTTGCTGACACTGTGATTTCAGACGTCAGGCTTCTAGAGCCATGAGAAAATCAATTTCTGTTGTGTGACACCCAGTTTGAAATATTGTTACTCTGGCCACTAGAAGTGAGTACAATACTTTGTAATGAACAAGAATGAATATACCCAATAATATAGATGAAAAAAATATTTAGAAAAAATATATAGATGAAAAGAAACATGATGAGTGGAAGAAACTAGACTAAAAACCGAGCACTTTTCGTATGGTTTTATTTATAGAACAGTCTAGAAAATGCAAACTAATTTTTAGTGACATGTGGTATGGGGAGGGGTAGGAGGAAGAGATTCCAAGAGGTCATGAAGACATCCTATGTTCACCACCTTGATTGTCATGATGTTTTCATGGGTGTATACATATGTCAAAACTTAGCGAATTGCACACTTAAATTATGTGCGCTTTACTACATATTCATTATAGCCCCCAATATGGCAATAAAATTAATGGAGGCAAATAAGACCCCACAAATCTACCCTCTGGTATGTTGCCTTCTAATTACAAACAGGCTTAGGGCTCTCCTGGCCTAACCCCCTTAGCCACCTACATTCCTACCCTTCATGAAAATACAAAAACAATGAATACTCCAAAACAAGTCAAAACATGAGCTCAGCCTAAGATGGCAGCTCCTCCTACATCAGTCTGACTGAGAGAGACGTCATAGCTCATGAGGCCCGGTGAGGCCTGGTGGGTGCACAGAGGTCAGGTGGAGACACACCAGAGGCAGGCAGATGGGCAGATACCCAGTTAGTCAGAGGCAGAAGGCTGTGGAGAGCCACTAGGTGGGGGGTTTTCTCCCCTGGCTGGTTTTCCTTTTTGCTATTTCCTTCCCTCTTCCTGTCACTTCCTAAACTCTCTTAGCCTACACTCTGACTTTACTTTCTCTTTCCAAAGTCTTGAACTTCTGTTTCTTAAGCAATGAACAAATGGTCAAACTAGTCCTATTAGTTCAAAGGTGTTTTTCAGCTCTACCTTCTTTCACACCAGTATTGCAAATCCAAGCCCCACCTCCTTTTCCTTCAGCAACTTTCTGCCAGAGGCCCCCACCCTCCACCAAACTCTAGTGCTCATATAATCCTGGGCTCCCTTTGCTTAGTGCAGTGATGTATATGCCTTTCTTGCCCACATGCTGCCACACTCATCCCTCCAATCCTGCTTCATTTCAAAAGGTCCAAATGTTCACAAAATAAATAACAAGCTACTAATGACAGCCCTCTCTCCCCCAGAGCTTGGGCAGGTGAAGAATGACATGAAAGCGGCGCAGAGTCTGACACTGGGCAGGGAATGCAGCACTTGGCAGGGCACTTGGATGGCATGACCACCGTCCCACACTCTCTACTCTCCTTCCCTTCTTATCTTGAAATGTTCTTCCCGCCACTCTCTTCAGTCTTCTCCACCATGACACCTTCACTGACCAAGTCAACAAACACTGGGCATCACAACAAAGATCCTTCTAGATATATTTCTTCTATTCTGCCCCCATGCCCTCAGGCTACAGTGTCCTCCCCCTGACACTGGAGAAGATGTGGAAGAGGGTGACAGTACTCAGAAGTTGTGGAGAAACACGTACCCATTAGGGAGGTGGCTGTAACCCACTGTAGGTGAAGGCTGGGCCCTGTGCACCTCAGGACAGATGCACTAAGCTGATAAAATCCTATTGTTATATCATCCTGACCTGTTGTTCTACCTCAAGACCTATCCATACCTTTTTGGATAATATCCAGTATTGTGAGAAAACAAGGAAGAATCAAGCATCAAAACTTGGAAGCCATTGTCACCTCAATACATCTAACCTTCCTCACTATTTTTGGTGATTATTGGGGTCCACAGAGGTTGGGATTTGTCTAGGATCACACAGCTGGTCAGTGGGAGAATCAGCCTAGGGCCAGGGGTCCTGACTCAGAGGCCAAAGCTTCTCCCATTTTTTTATTGATTCAGGAAATATTTGGGGGGCCCTAACATATAAAATGTTGCCCTAGGTGCGAAGATCCTGTGCTGAACAGGATGAACAAAACCTTGGCCCTCAAAGAATTTACATTTTAGTGGATAGAGACAGATGATAAACAGAACATAAAGATCACCTATGACAGGGATGTGAAGAAATTAATCAGGAACTATAATTTAGAGTGCTGAGGGGTGGGTAGGGAAGGGTTCTACATTATTTTTTTTTTTCAAGCTTTACCAAGGTATATTTGACACATGAAATTACAAGTTATTTAACGTATACAATGTGATGTGTGATAAATGTACACATTGTGAAAGAATTAGCCCCATCAAATAAATGAACACATCCATCACCTCACAAATTTGCCTTTGTTTGTGTGAGAATGTTCAAGTTCTTCCCTTTTAGCATGTTTCCGTTATACAACAGGGTTACCAACCATCGTCACCACGTTATACCTTAGGTCCTCAGACCTTATTCATCTTATAGCTGAAAGTTTGCACCTTTTACCAACAAGACTCTACTTTAGATATCTTTCATTTCCCCCCTCGCCCTCCTGCACCCATCCCCTGCCCCACCCTAGGCCCGCACCACACTATTGTGTGGGTCCATGGTCATGCATATATGCATATATGTTCTTTGGTCAATCTCTTCCCCTCCCATCGGAGATGTCATTCTGTTCCATGCACCCATGCCTCTGGACTTATTTGTCAGTTTATTTTGTTCATTAGATGTCACATATGAGTGAGATTATATGGTTTTTGTCTTTCTCAGACTGGCTTATTTCATTTAGCATAATAATCTCTAGCTCTATCCATGCTGTCGCAAAGAACATTTTATTTTACTTTATTTTTCAAATACAGTTTACATTCAATATTAGTTTTTGTATTAGTTTCAGGTGTATAGCATAGGGGTTAGATAATCATGTAATTTACAAAGCATTCCCCTAAAATTTCCTGTACCCACATGGCACCATAAATAGTTATTACAATATTCTTGACTCTATTTCTTATGCTGTACTTCACATCCCCATGACTATTTTGTATCTACCAATATGTACTTCTCAGTCCCTTCACATTTCTCACCCGCTCCCCTAACCTCCCTCCCCTCTGGCAACCATTGGTCTGTTCTCTGTGTCTGTGAGTCCAATTTAGTTTTGTTTGTTTATATTGTTTTTTAGATTACACATATAAGTGAAATCAGATGGTATGTGTCTTTCTCTGACTGACTTATTTCACTTAGCATAACTCTCTAGGTCCGTCCATGTTGTTGCAAATGGTAATATTTCATTCTTTTTTATAACCGGGTAGTAGTCCATTGTATATATGTACCACAGCTTTTTTATCTACTTGTCTATTGAAGGTACTTGGGCTGCTTCCATACATTGGCTATTGTAAATAACGCTGCATTGAACATCGGGATGCATATATTCTTCTGAAATAGTGGTTTGGGCTTCTTTTCCTAGAAGTGGAATCACTGAGTCATAATGCAGTTCTATTTTTATTTTTTTTATTTTTATTTTGTATATGCCCCTAGCAGGAACTGAACCCAGGACTCTCTGCTCCGCAGGCTGACGCTCCAACCACTGAGCCAAACCGGCCAGGGTTATTTTTATTTTTTTAAGGAAACTCCATGGAGCATTCATATGTATGCTCTATGCACATACACTTATGTGAAGAAAACATGTTCGAAGTGCTCGGGCTGAACAGCACTCCATTGCAAAGTTGTTTGCTTCAAGATTGTCAATGTAAAAACACTGAATTAAAATATAATAAACCACAGAACTTATATGCATGTATGCATGACCAATGGACAGGACAACTAAGCCGGGGACGGGGCGGGGGTAGGGTGGGGAGGGGGTGCCAATGGGGTAAAAAAGGTGAAATATCTGTAACAAAAAAATAAATAAATAATTTTAAAAAATAATAATAATAAAATAAAATATAATAGGCCAGTGAAATTTCTTTCCCTTTTTTATTTAATTTTTTAAATCATTATAATTATTAATTTATTTTTGTTACAGATGTTTCTCCTTTTTCCCCCATTGACACCCTCCTCCCCATCTATGCCCGCCACGCCACCCCAGCTTTGTTGTCTCTGTCCATTGGTTACGCATACATGCATGTAAGTTCTGAGGTTTGTCGATCTGTACCCTACATCTATGTCTCTGGGTCTATTTTCTTTTTATCCTCACCCGAGGACATTTTTCCATTTTTGTTCAGATAGAGTGGGAGGGAGAGAGAGGAACAGAGAGAGAAAGAGAAATATTGACGTGAAAGGGACACATTGAGTGGCTGCCTCCTGCACAACCCCAACAGGAGCCAAGGACAAACTGCAACCAAGGTATGTGCCCTTGGCAGGAACCGAACCCTGGTCTCTCTGGACCTCGGGCTGCTGCTCTAACCGCTGAGCCAAACTGGCCAAGGCTGAGTCTATTTTCTTCAACAGTTTCTTTTGTTCATTATATTCCACAAATCAGTGAGATCATGTGATATTTGTCTTTCTCTGCTTGGCTTGTTTCGCTTAGGATAATACTTTCCAGGTCCCTCCATGTCGTCTCAATGGATAAGAGATCTTTCTTTCTTACAGCTGTGTAGTACTCCATTGTGTATATGTACCACTGCATTTTTATCCATTCGTCTACTGATAGACACTTGGCCTGTTTTTAGATCTTAGCTATTGTAACTAGTGCTGCTGTGAACATAGGGGTGCATATATTCTTTCTGATTGGTGTTTCAGGCTTCTTAGGGTATATTCCTAGAAGTGGGATCACTGGGTCAAATAGAAGTTCAATTTTTAATTTTTTGAGGTAACACCATAGTGTTTTCCATAGTGGCTGCACCAGTCTGCATTCCCACCAGCCGAGTACTAGAGTTCCTTTTTCTCCACACTCTTGCCACCACTTGTTGATGATTTATTGATGGCAGCCATTCTGATAGATGTGACATGATCCTCATTGTTGTTTTAATTTGCATCTCTCTGATTAGTGACATTGAGCATTTTTTCATGTTTCTTGGCCATTTGTATGATCTGTTCGGAGAGTTGTCTCTTTAGGTCCTCTGCCCATTTTTTAATTGGGTTCTTTGTCTTCCTTTTGTTGAGTTATATGAGCACTCTATATATTTTGGAAATTAACCCCTTTATCTGATGTATCACTGGCAATTATGCTTTCCCATACAGTAGGTTCCCTTGCCATTTTGATAGTTGTTTCTTTTGCTGTGCAGAAGCTTTTGAATTTGATGTAGTCCCATGTGTTTATTTTTTTATTTGTTTCTCTTGCGTTAAACATTCTATCAGTGAAAATTCTGCTGCATATGATGTCTGAAATTTTGTTGCCTATATTTTCTTCTAGAATTTTTATGCATTCATGAGTCACATTTAAGTCTTTTATCCATTTTGAGTTTATTCTTGTGTGTGGTGTAAGTTGATGGTATTGCTTCATTTTTTTGCATGTAGCTGTCCAACTTTCCTAACACCATTTATTGAAGAGGCTGTCTTGACACCACCGTATGCTCTCTCCACCTTTGTCAAATATTAATTCAGCATATTGTCTTGGGTCAATTTCTGAGATCTCAGTTCTGTTCCATTGATCTATCTGCCTGTTCTTGTGCCAGTACCAGGCTGTTTTGATTACAGTAGGTTTGTAGTATAACCTCATATCTGGTATTGTGATCCCACCTACTTTGTTCTTTTTTTCAAGATTGCTGTGGCTATTTGGGATTTTTTTGGTTTCATATAAACTTTTGGAGTATTTGTTCTAGTTCTGTGAAATATGTTGTTGGTATTTTGTTGGAGATTTCATTGAATCTATAGATTGCTTTAGGTAGTATGGACAATTTAATGACATTAATTCTTCCAATCCATGAACATGGTTTATGCTTCCACTATTTTTATTTTCCTCTATTTCCTTTTTCAATGACCTGTAGTGTTCTGTGAAGAGGTCTTTTACTTCTTGGTTAAGTTTATTCTTAGATATCTTAATTTTTTTGCTGCAATGGTAAATGAGATTTTTTTTAGTTTTTCTTTCTGTAAGTTCTTCATTGGTGTATAAGAATGATGTCAAAGCCCTGGCCAGTTTGGTTCAGTGGTTGAGCGTTGGCCTGCGGACCAGAGAGTACCAGGATTGGTTCCTGCTAGGGGCACGTACCACACACATACAAAAAAAATCTTTTGCCCTGGCCGGTTTGGCTCAGCGGTTGGAGCGTCGGCCTGCGGTACAGAGAGACCCGGGTTCGGTTCCCGCTAAGGGCACGTACCTCGGTTGCAGTTTGTCCCCGGCCCTGGTTGGTCGTGAGGGTGGCAGCCACTCGATGTGTCCCTTCACATCGATGTTTCTCTCTCTCTCTCTTCCTCTCTCTCCCTCCTGCTCTATCTGAACAAAAAATGGAAAAATGTCCTCAGGTGAGGATAAAAAATAAATTAAAAAAAAAGAATGATGTCAATTTCTTTTTTTTCTTTTTTTTTATCCTCACCCGAGGACATTTTTCCATTTTTTACTCAGATAGAGCGGGAAGGAGAGAGAGGAAGAGAGAGAAACATCGATGTGAAAGGGACACATCGAGTGGCCGCCACCCACACGACCCAACCAGGGCCGGGGACAAACTGCAGCCAAGGTACGTGCCCTTAGCGGGAACCGAACCCGGGTCTCTGTGGACCGCAGGCTGATGCTCTAACCGCTGAGCCAAACCGGCCAGGGCAATGATGTCAATTTCTTGACGTTAATTTTGTATCCTGCAACTTGTCCAAATTCATTTATTAAGTCTAGTAGATTTTTGATGGAGTCTTTAGAGTTTTCTATGTACAATATTATGTCATCTGCTAATAATGACAGTTTCACTTTCTCCTTCCCAATTTGGATCCCTTTTATTTCTTCTTCATGTCTAATTGCTGTGGCTAAGACTTCCAGTACTATGTTAAATAAGAGTGGCAAAAGTGGGCATCCCTGTCTTGTTCCTGTTCTTAAGAAAAATGCTTTTAGTTTTTGCCCATTGAGTATGATGTTGGCTGTGTTTTTCATATATGACCTTTATTAGGTCAAATTATGATCCCTCTATTCCCACATTGCTGAGTTTTTTTTTTATCAGAAATGGCTGCTGGATTCTGTCAAATACTATTTCATCATCTATAGATAAGATGATATAGTTTTTATCTTTAATTTTGTTTATGTGATGTATCACATTTACTGATTTGCAAATATTGTATCATCCTTTCATCTCTGGGATGAGTCCCACTTGGTCATGATAATTATTTTGATGTATTGCTAGATCTGACTTGCTAATATTTTGTTAAGGATTTTGGCATCTGTGTTTATCAGGGATATTGGCCTATAGTTTTTATTTTATTTTATTTAGTGTCTTTATCTGGTTTTAGAATTAGGATTATGCTGGCCTAGTAAAATGAGTTTGGAAGTCTTCTGTCTTCTTGGATTTTTTGGAATAGTTTGAAGAGAATGGGTATTAGATCTTTGAATGTTCAGTAAAACTTCCTCATGAAGCCGTCCGGGCCTGGGCTTTTCTTTGATGGAAGTTCCTTAATTACATATTTGATTTCCTTTGTTGTTATTGGTCCGTTCAAGTTTTCTATTTCTTCCTGGTTCAGTTTTGGGAGAGTGTGTGTTTCTAGAAATTTGTCCATTTCACCTAGATTGTCCAATTTGTTGGCGTATAGTTGTTCATAGTATATGTTTTGATGATGCTTTGTATTTCTGTGGTGTCTGTTGTTACTTCTCCTCTTTTGTTTCTGATTTCGTTTATTTGGGACCTCTCTTTATGTTTCTTGGTGAGTCTGGCTAAAGGTCCATCAATCTTGTTTATCTTTTCAAAGAACCAGCTCTTTGTTTCATTGATTTTTTTGGATTTTTTTTTTCCAGTCTCTATATTGTTCATTTCTGCTCTGACCTTTACTATTTCTTTCCTTCTACTTGCTCTGGGATTTTCTTTTTGTTTACTTTCTATTTCTTTAGGTTGTAGGGTTAGAAAGACAATTAGGAATTATTCTTATTTCGTGAGGTAGGCCTATAGTGCTATGAACTTTCCTCACAGGACTACTTTTGTTGCATCACATAAATTTTATGTTGTTTTGTGTTCATTTTAATTGCTTTCCAGTAAGTTTTTAATTTCTTCCTTGATCTCCTTGGTAATCCATTTGTTGTTTAAAAACATGCTATCTAGCCTCTAAGTGTTTGAATGTTTTAGTGTGTTTTTGTTGTAACTGAGTTCTAGTTTCATGCCATTGTGATCTGAGAAGATGCTTGGTATGATTTCAAACTTCTTTATTTTGTAGAGACTTAGTTTGTATCCTAACATGTCATCTACCTTTGAGAGTGTCCCATGTACACTTGAGAAGAATGTACATTTTGCAGCTTTGATATGACTTAAATATCATTTAAGTCTGATCTAGTTCGTCATTTAAGGACTCTATGTCTTTGTTAATGTTTTGTGTAGAAGATCTATCCAGTGGTATCAGTGAGGTGTTAATGTCACCCACTATGATCTTGTTGCTATTGATCTCTCCCTTGAAGTCCTCCAGAAGTTTTTTAATATATTTTGGTGCTCCCATATTTGGTGTGTATATGTTTACCAGGGTTGTATCCTCTTGTTGGATTGATCCTTTTAATATTATGTAGTGACCTCTCTGTCTCTTATTATGGCCCTTGTTTTCAAGTCTATCTTGTCAGATATGAGTATTGCTACACCAGCTTTTTTTTTTTTTTTTTTTTTTAATTTCCATTTGCTTGGAAATTTTTTCCATCTCTTCTCTTTCATTCTGTGTGAGTCTTTCATTGTGATATGGGTCTCTTGTAGACAGCATCTATATGGATCATGTTTTGTAATCCAATCAGCTACCCTATGTCTTTTCATTGGAGCATTAAAGCCATTTACATTTAAGGTTATTACTGATAGATACTTATTAGTCACCATTTTTATTTTATGTCTCTCTGTTTCTTCTTCTTACAACAGTCCCTTCAGCATTTCTTGCAGTGCTGGTTTGGTGGTAGTAAATTCCTTTAGCTTTTTTTTTTTTTTTGTCTGTGAAGCTCTTTATTTCTTCTTCAATTTTGAATGATAGCCTTGCTGGATAGAGTAGTCTTGGATTCAAATCCTTTCCTCACATTACTTTGTACACTTCATGCCACTCCCTTCTGGCCTGCAGTGTTTCTATTGTGGAATCAGCTGACAGTCTAATGGGAGCTCCCTTGTAGGTAACTTTGTCTCTCGCTTCCTTTAAGATTCTTTCTTTGTCTTTAATGTTTGCCATTTTTATTATGATGTGTCTAGCTGTGGATCTTTTGAGGTTCATCTTGCTTGGGACCTTTTGTGTTTCCTGGACTTGTGTGACTTTTTCCTTCACCAGTTTAGGGAAGTTTTCCAACATTATTTCTTCAAACAGGTTCTCTATTCCTTTCTCTGATTCTTCTCCTTCCGGTACCCCTATAATGCGAATGTTGTTACATTTTTTCTCATCCAAAAGCTCCCTTAAAGTTTCCCCCTGCTTTTAAATTTATTTTCCCATTTGCTGCTCTACTTGGGTGTTTTTTTCTACTTTGTCTTCTAAGTCACTGATTCAGTCTTCAGTTTCTTCTAATCTACTATTGAACCCTTCTAAGGTATTTTTCATAACAGCTATGTCATTCTTTATTTCCTCTTAATTTTTCTGCATAGCTTCTACCTCTTTTTTTAAGCTGAAGTAGTTCCCAGTGAGTTCTGCCAAATTCTTGTTAAGTTGCTTGTAGTTCTCACCAAATTTTTTGAGCACCCTTAAAATCATTGCTTTGAATTCTTTATCTGACAAGTTGCTTTCTTCCATTTTGTGTAGCTCCTTTTCTGGTGATTCTTCTTTTTCTTTTATTTGGGTGTTGTTTCTTCGTCTCGCCGTTTTAGCAATCTGGTAGTTCTAGGCCTGGTGAGGGATGTTACAATGTAGATGGGTCTCAGCTGCCGATCTGTGCTGCTGCAGCCTGGGGTGTGTAGATCCAGCTGGTGCACTGCTGGAGTTCGTGGGTCCCACAGGTATGCTTTTGGGGTGTGTGGGGTCCCACTGGTGTGCTGCTGGGGTGTGTGGGTTTTATTGGTACATGGCTGGGGTGCACGGGTTCTGCTGGTGTGCTTCTGGGGTGCATTGGTTTTTCTGGTGTTCTTCTGGGATGTGTGGGGTCCTCCTAGTGTGCTGCTGGGATGTGTGAGGTCCACCTGGTATTCTTCTGGGGTTTATGGGTCCAGTTGGCATGCTGCTGATGTGTGTGGGTCCCGCTGATGTGCTACTGCTGTATCCTGCTGCTTGGTGGGCCTCAGCTCCTTATCAGTCGCTGCTGGAGGTGAGTGTCAGCTCCTGGTTTGCACTGGTGCTCTTGTTGCCAGGGGGTGCTCTCAGGCCCCAATCTTCTGATGCTGTTGGGGGCTGAGGATGCTCCACTCCTAGAACTTTGCTGCTGCCTGGGGGAGGGTCTCCACTCCAAATCTGCTGCTGCAGTTGTCAGTGGCAGTTCTCCACTACCTGCTGCTTAGAGTGGGGCACTGCTCCAGATCAGCCTCTGCTGAGGCTGCCACTGGGGATGGGCCTCAGCTGCCAATCTGAGCTGCTGCTGCCTGGGGGTGGATGTCCACTCCCAAGCCTCAGCTGCTGTTGGGGGGGTGTCTCAGCTCCCAAGCCTCTGCGAGCCTCCAGGAGCCTCCGCTGCTCTTGAGAGTGGGGCTCCACTCCCACAGTCACTGCTGCTGTGGGGGATGGTGGTGGGCTCTGATCAGGCTTCTGCTATGGTGATGGTGCTCAGCTCCTATGTGGTTTTAGCGCTGCTACTGTGTTCTGGTCCACATAGACACAGCGGGGTCCACTGGACCGATGGTGCAAGCTGCTCTGGTGGACTCAGGTTGCTCAGCCCTAGCTGCTCCCCACTGCCTCCTCCCAGTGAAGACCAGGTATCCTAAAAAACGGTGGGGCCTCCCGCTGGCACAGGGAGAAGCTCACTGTCGTGCTGCTTACTGCGGTAGGCAGCTGCTCCTGTCCACAGCACAGGAACCTTCTGCCCCGCGTTTCTGCACTGCTCCAGGTTGGTCGTCCACACTCACATTCACTCACACTCTGTCTCACATTCGCTCACTCTCCCACACACTCACCCTCGCTCCAGTACTGCCCGCCACCATCTTCTCTAGAAACCATGATAAGTCAGCCATTGGAATTTCTTAAAGACAGTATGGATTTTGCTTAAATTTTTTTCCAATATAGTTGAAACAACTTAACTTGGTTGCTTATCTGGCTAGCACCTGATTATTTTATAAAGCATCATTTTCCACTGTTAGCAGCAATTTAGTTCCCAGAGTCAAGGATCCTCCTGTAAGGAGACTGAAGCACAGGCCTTTCCAAATCAGACCAACGTGTACCAGAATTCTATGGGAGCAAAGCAAACCTTACTTTATGTCATAAGAAAGACATAAAGATTTTCATAAACCAGAAAAGATGTACTCAGTAACCAAGGACACATGAAATGCACTGTGTGCTGGGTTACTAGACTGACTTTAAAAAATATATTTTTTTTACTGATTTTTTTTTTTTAGGGCGAAGGATAGAGGAACATCACTTAGCTGCCTCCTGTACGCCCCATACCAGGGATCAAGCCCACAACCTGGGTATATGCCGATTGGAAATTCAACCGGCAACCCCTTGTTACAGAGGACGATGTCCAACCAACTGAGTCACACTAGCCAGGGATACAGTGACTTTTTTAAAGGGGAAAATTCTTATTCTTTATTTTAAATTACCCACAAGCCCACATTACTAAGACCCAGTTTCAGCAGACAAAGCAGAATGGAGGCACGGTGCCAGCATGACGGGGCATACAATTGCAGAATGCTAGGCTGAGAATAAAGGAGTGGGGTGCAGTTACTGTTGTATGTTGTGCCTTTTATTCATATACACTTTAAACAACGGATTTTTAAATTTTTACTTCAAAGGCACACTTGAACGCTATGAAATTCACTACTTAGAAAAAGCTATGTTCTTCTGGGTAGAATGAGATAAGTGCACAATAATTGCTTCTAATCCCTCCTTTTCTGCAAATAGGTAGAGAGAATTGTGGTCAGTGTTTGTAAGGTCTGTTGAGCCTTCTTATAATTTCCCTTGACGTCAGTAAAAGACACATGCGAAGGAGTTATGAAAGGAACGAGCTGGGAAAAGCTGGTAGGAGGTGTTATTCTGTTCATACTTCTTGCTCAGAGTTCAGTTTGATACCACTTGTCTGAAGAAGCCAGTACTTTCTTTTAAGCAAACAAGTTCAGTTGTTAAAATCCAAATTATAATGTTATACACCTGAAATCTATAGAATGTCATTAACCAATGTTACCTCAATAAAATAAAATAATAACAAAGGCGGGTTTGAGATCTGACACCATTGCTCAAAGCCAACGGGACCAAAATTGCAGATTCTTAGAGCTCTAATGTGTCTTGTCAATCACTTAGTCCAAATTCCTCCTTAAGGATTCAAAATTGTGTTTCAGAGACAGGCACTGTCCTTCCAAAGAATGCACAACCATCAGTGGGAGAATTGGGCTGGGACTGATGTTCAGTCTGGGGCCTTTATTAAAAGTCATAACTATGCCTAAAAACAAAGTGGTGATTTCAGACAAAATTATTTTTGTTTCAGAATGATTACTGTTTAAGAGAGGAGAGAGAGAAAGGGAATGAATATCTGCTCCTAAGGAGAAGTTTTAGCTT
Source organism: Molossus molossus (assembly GCF_014108415.1). NCBI lineage: Eukaryota > Metazoa > Chordata > Mammalia > Chiroptera > Molossidae > Molossus > Molossus molossus. The sequence goes on along the minus strand of NW_023425402.1, from coordinate 22,859,018 downwards.
AAATAACCCTCCTTCCCAACATCTTCCATTAATAATTGATCATTTAAATGTCAAAGATGATTTGAGTATATAGAGAAGACACTAAAATGAAAACAAAAACAGGTTTAAAACAGAACATCTTTTATTTGAATACTGATTATCCTTTTAATATAGTGTGTGCTAAGGATGGATTTTTTAAAAGAAAAAATACCGCTGGCAGCAACACAATTAAAGTGAAAAATATATCATTTCTAATATAATACAAATGACATATAGATACCTGAGCATTTTGTCAAATCCACTTAAGGCATTCCATTACCTGATATGCTGCAGTTTCATTTAAACTCACTCCAGATGAGTATTTGGCATTGTCGAAAAATGCCACATACATAAAACTAAGCACAGCAAATTAAAAGTGTATCACAATTTATTAAACATTTTTTTTAATCCTCACGTGAAGATATGCTTAGAAAGAGAGAGGGAGGGAGAGAGAAAGAGAAACATCGTTCAGTTTCCTTCATACTCGCCCTGACTGAGGATCAAACCCGCCACCTGGGCCTGGGCCCTGACTGGGAATCAAACTGGTAACCTTTTGGTGCACTGGATGATGCTTAACTAACTGAGCCACTCGGGCTGAGCTATTAAATACCTTTAATGAAAACAGTACCTGACAATTAGAAAACAAATTTTTGAGAAAACAACACCACCACCTTAGACTAGTGTTCCTATCAGAGGTGACAGTGTTTCTTTAGTTTCTAATATTAAATAAGACACTTAACATTCCACATTGAAGTTTATCTTTTGAGTTCCAAGAGTGTGCTCTGCCCGTTAGTGTAGAACGACATCAATTTAGTTTTCAGTTCCTCCAGACTCTCAGAGCAGCAGTAGGACAAGTCTCAATATCATCATAAGGCTGGATGGAAAGAAAGGCAGAGGAGGGTCACTCATGTGTGGAAAGGGGCCCGCGCTCCCCTGAACTGTGATGTGACTCAACTCTGGCTCCCAGGCTTCTCTCCAACTTCACTCCTTGGAGCAGGGGTGATCTCATTACCCATGTTCCAAATTCCCAGACATGACTGAATTAGCCGCTTAAAAACGTTCACTGAATGAATGAAAAAATCAGAACCTGCTGTCCTTAAAATCTGGGATGAAGCTTTATTAGAGAAAGATTTCTAAAAAAAACACAAACCTTCTGAAAGCTTGTCAAGTTAAGCACATTGAAAAAAATCAAGAACCAGTTTTGAGGAGTTATTACCATCTCAGCTACTTTTCATTGATTGGACTCTTGTCTTTTTAAAAATATGAACATGTTGTATTTATTTGTTTTCCTTACACTATTAGAAGTGAAACTACTGACTGTCATTTCCAGAAAAGAGGGAAATCAATCTACTACACATCTCGGTGCTTTTCAAAAGAGAGCAGCTGGAAGGGTGGTAGCAGCAGGCATTTCTCATCTTTGGGGTCTTGTCTTCGACTCATAAACCCTACTTCTGATTCTTTCCACCAACAAGTATCATTTTAGACAGGCCTAAAGTGGAAAAGCAGTCATAATCACACTTTCCTCACCCTGGCCAGTTTGGCTCAGCAGTTGAGCGTCGGCCTGCGGACCAAAGAGTTCTGGGTTCGGTTCCCGCAAGGGGCACGTACCACAAAAAAAAAAAAGAAAATCACACTTTTCTCCCCAAATCCTGAATATAAACATAGTCACACCAGAAAATTCTACAGAGCAGAAGGAGAAAATTATTCCTACTGCCACCCAGAGACACACTCTACCAATTTGAGGTTATTTCTCTTTCGATCTTGGTTTTTTCTGTACATACTTTTTAAAATTGAGATCACAATATATTTGTGTTTTTAAATCCTTTTTAAAACATCTTCCTATGTTACTAAGGTTTTCCAGTGCCACTAAATAGTTTTGAAAACATGATATGTGATGCAGGCTCAACATCCCAGTAAGTGGACAAAACATTTCCTTACCAGTGAATTTTTAGACTGTTTCTAATTTTTCAGTTTATCATGTTTTGCATTAGAAACAAAGTTACAATAAACATCAGTCATTCTATGCATCTCATTATTTCTGCAAAATAAATTCCAGAAAGCAAAAATGTGTATAAAAGGAAATGGGCATGTTTATGGCTTTCAATATATACAGGCAGCTTCCAGGAAGAATTAAAAATGGACCTATAAACTGTTACTTGGAAACATGCTTAATCTCATGGATGGAATTACTGGGGTGAAATGAAGTGAAACTTGAGGCTCCCTGCTGATCTATTTTTTTAAAATATGGTTTTCTTCCTTAAAAACTCAAAGTAACCAGTAGACTGTCACTCTGTCCAACTCTCTACGAGAGTATGAGTATCAAAATAAATGAATATATTTACTGCATCAGCTTGGTAAAACTGGAGGAAGAAATGAAGCTTAATTGAGTTCTTGATTCTGAAGAGGGTAAAGTGTACATGTGATCAAATACTATGGTAATACTAAGTGTATTCAATAAAAATGCTCATGTGCACATCAATACCAAAGACTGATGAAGGCATGATATTTTAAGGGTTCACAGTCATGTTTATTGTAAAAAAAAAAAAAAAAGTTACTTTGACATTTCAAATTAAAACTGACTTCTGGCCCTGGCCAGTTTGGCTCAGTGGTTAGAGCGTCGGCCTGCGGTCCGGAGAGACCCGGGTTCGGTTCCCGCTAAGGGCACGTACTTCGGTTGCAGTTTGTCCCCGGCCCTGGTTGGTCGTGCGGGTGGCAGCCACTCGATGTGTCCCTTCACGTCGATGTTTCTCTCTCTCTCCCTTCCTCTCTCTCCCTCCCACTCTATCTGTACAAAAAATGGAAAAATATCCTCGGGTGAGGATAAAAAAAATAAAAAAAACTGACTTCTGCCAAAAATTCAGTCCTTCAAAGTGATGGTAGAGGGAAATATAAATCAAAGCAGTTTTTCTTACCTTAAGCCTGCAACCAGCCCTGCTGGCATTATTTTCTTGGATCTCTTAAACCGCACACCCATTATGGTGGCCAGCAAGAAAGCTGTAACTGAGAAACAAACCAATGCATGAACCAACACTTCTTTTCTAACGTAAATTTCTATTTATAGAATACTCCGAGGAAACTAGGACTGTTTTCTTATTCAACTTTCCTCAGCAATACTGGGCAGTGTACCTGGGCCCATAGGAGACAATCAACAATGTTTAGGTAACTGAATGTAATGAAAATAATTATTTTTTTAAACTAAGACCTGATTAATAAAATAATACTATTTGAGTATTTAGAAGAAGGTTGACTTCTTTATTTTGTAGCATTTTGTTTGGGGAAATTTGACGCCTGGAGATAAATAATGACAGACTAAGTAATAATATTCATTTCAGAAGCATCCTATCAGCCAACCCGCAGGTTTGATTCTCTATAACTGGGAAAAATGCCTTACTTACACAGAGACAGTTTTACATCTCGCCTGTCATTGGAGACACGGTAAGCTCCATAGCCAGCCAAAAATCCAAAAAGAAGACCAGCAATCAAAGATGGAACACTACCTGGAGGGGAAAAAGTATGAGCTCAGAAAGAGAATCACAAAACGAAAGGAATTACCTCCAGTACAATGCACACACCTTCAAGTGTATTCCTCCTTGGGCAATGTGACTAGACAAAGCCAAACTGAACATAGGCCTATTCATGGATAGTCTGTAAGAGATGACCGTTTCATGCTGAATTCCAAATGCAAAGCAGAGGAACCCCAAAAGCATAGCGATGCAGGGGTTAGGCACCATTCAAGGGAATAAGGAAGTCTGCCTTGTAGTTGTGGTTTTGACATTGATTGCGTGACCATGGGCAATCGGTTAGCTTCTTTATGTCCCTCTCTTTTTTCTTCCTATTCTCCTTGCCTCCATCTTTTTACTGAGAGGTGATGATAAAAATAAGATGCAGAGATATTTTTAGCTTACAGGGGTAGAGAGAGAGAAGTGCTCTGCAAAGCAAGTGCTGGTTCTGCCCTGAATACTTGACAAACCTTCCAGCATCAAGATGTCATGACTCAGGGATGAATGGTGACTGTCCTGAGAAATGGGACCAGATCAGCAAGCCAGCCCCCAACCCATGCACCCACTGCTCCAGGATACTGTGACCAACACCAAGCACTTTCTGTGCACTGGGCTACATGCTGGTAACACTAAAGATACACACTGTCCTTGCTTCATGGGATTCACTCTATTTACAATCTGCTGGATTAGAATCCCTAGGAGTAGGGTCAAGGTAGCTCTATTTTTAAAATATCCATAGGCATTCAGATTGCAACCAGGGTTAAGAACCATTGCAGCCCTGGCCGGTTTGGCTAAGCAGTTAGAGTGTCAACCCGCAGGCCACTGAGTCGTGGGTTCAATTCCAGTCAAGGGCACATACCTCCTTCGAGATTTGTCCCTGTCCCTGGTTGGGGTTGTGCAGAAGGCAGCCACTCGATGTGTCCCTTTCACAGCAATGTTTCTCTCTCTCTCTTCCTCTCTCTCCCTCTCACTCTATCTAAACAAAAATGGAAAATGTCCTAAGATGAGGATAAAAAATTTTTAAAAAGAACCATTGCAGCAGCAATACACACACACACACACACCCTTCTCCTCACCCCTCTTAAAGTCAGGCAAAAATGTCCAGATGCTCTTTTCTGTTCTGTTGTAGAGGTCTGACAAATGTGTCTTTGACAATGAAAAAATTTTTCAATAACAATCCTATCTGGATTTTATACTGAGTCTACTTTAAAGTAGATTATGAAACATCATCTTTTATGTATTTGTTTACAGGTCTGAAATTAGCACCATCATTTCCCCCATCATATACATATCCACGATGCTACACATATTGAGAGAGAAAATAAGAACTACAAAAATCTAAGGTGAATTACAGGCTCTCAGCAACCATAGCAGAGAACCTGTTCTGACCTGCCAGTCCCTCAGCCCCTGCAGAGAGCCGTCTGGCCTTGGAGTCTTAGCAATCTCTAAGGAAGGAAGGAACTATGATAACTGCATAGACCTGGCTTTTTCGCTCAAATCTAGTCCACCAATGCCACAAATATTACACTCTTTAAAATATACTTCAGTTTTAAAAAAATCGTAAAAATATATGAGAAATATGAGACACCATGACTATAAACACTTCTACATTAAAACAAAGTAAAATATAAAACCTGACCTTTCACTTTTGTCCATGAAAACCCTTTAATTTATCAACTGAGGCTTTTCTTTCTTCTTTTGGACAGAGATGGAGAGATAACTACAGATATGATATTTATTCAACAAACTTTTCTTTGCAACACACAATATCAACATAATTCAGTTTTTTGATACTATGATTATGTAAACAAAAAATATCCTCATTTGAGAATAAGGGAGTAGCCCTGAGGAGGTTAAATCCATTAACTATGCAATTGATAATGACAGGTGAAATGAGAATTCTGTAGTGGAGGGGGGCCCAGAACCCCCAGGTTGGAATGCTCCCCATGCCCAGCCCTCTTCCTTCCACGAATCCCTCCCACCACTGGTCCTCATGCCCTCCCCTTCAAGGACATCGTTAGCTTCCTGCCCTACTTCCCAACCCCCAGTGGACTCTAGCACAATCACCAACCCCCAATAGGTCATTTTGATGAAAAATCTGGCTTGGGCTCACCTTTCCGCTTATATCCCCAAATACCTCCAAATGTCACAAGGGCTGCATAACCAAATCCGACAAGGTCCATCGGAAAGCCTGCAATTGTAAAGCAAGGGGGAAGGGACTTATTTTACAAAATAAAAGTGTCTGGGAGAGCAAATGCATGTAACAATGATATGCATTACCCAGAAATACAGAAATTAATTTCTCTACTGAAAAAGGGAAGCTCAACCTTCACCTACCCAACACTCAGCCACTGTGCCCAGTGTTCACCCCTTTCCAGCCCGTCGGGGGACACGCTAGTTGATTCCCCTTTCCTTGTCTTCCAGACCTGCTGCACACTCAATGTTTCCTTCCCTCCCACTGCCCCAAGTAGATTCCTGCTGTGGGTAGCCAGTCTCCTCACTGGAGACACCACCACAACCTTCACTTTTCACTGTATGCTGGCAATGTCCCCCTCTCTCCCACCTACAAACCCCAACCACCCCCTGCACCCCACCCTGTTCTTGACCACTTCTCAACCTCCTTAACCACTCTAGCCTGCACCAACCAACTGTTCTGAAGCCAACTGCTCTTCTTCCTCTAAATTCCTTGACTTCAGCAACTCTATCTTGTAATTCTTTCATCTTTGTATGGATATTTGTCCCTCTCTCCTCCTCACACCATAGAATGGAAAAGAGGTAATATAGATGTTTGTTTGTTGATTGAACCACAGTTTCACTTCAAACACTTGCTTTGTCATGGGCTTTGCTATGAGACACCTCTTCTGGGGTGGCAGAGACATCCGTGCTTAATCAATGGCAAATCACTACAGAATATAACAAAGCCCTGGCAAGAAGTTAACTGAATGACAATGATATCCTATTGTGTATCATAGCAGCAGCTGAAACATACATCTAGGGGTGAGAGGTTCTGCCAAATCCTGCCCATGGTTCTCCAAGGTAAAGGAGAAAAGTATGTGGGCTACAGGCTGGAGACATGGACCCTGATCACTAGCTGGCTGTTGGTCCTCGCATACCTCACCCTTAACACCAGCGCCTCTAAGAGTCCCTGTGGTGCTTTGTATCTGAACTCTGTTACATCTGTATTTCCTCCATGGGGAAAGGAATTATCTCTGTATATACAAGGAACAATGTTTGAGATTTCATTGCATTTTTACAGTTTTCCAACTGCTTGTCATATAGGTTGACCCAGTCTTTTATTTCATGCAGCAATAGGTAACAAACTGACCCAGAACAGAAAAAGGGTTCTGAGGTTATCTCAGAGTGTAAACTAGAAATTTCTGTGAAAAAGGGTCTTGGGGGAGGGAATCCGAGGCACAGAAAAGGAGGCAACACTGATAAATCCTCAGTATCTATGGGAAAAAGTAAATAAAACAGGGGAGCTCATCTGTACCCAAGAAGTGGTGCAGTGAGACTGATGTGTTCCAAAACCACTGATGACTCGATGATGGATAAACACATAATAATCAGGATAATGTTTATGAGCAATTACCACATGCTAGGCACCATTCTTATATATATATATATATATATTTATATACACACACACATAAATATAAAATACTCAATATTTTCTAGGCATCCTTCTAAGGTCTTACAAGTACCAACTCACTGAATTATCACCACAACCCTATGAAGTAAATATTACCATTAGTATCCCCATTTTCCAGGTGAGGAGCCTGAGGCACAGAGAAGGCAAGCAACATCTGCGAGGTCACAGAGCAGAACCAAGATTTCAGACTCAGGGAAGTCTCCTCCCCAAGCACTAGCAATAATACCTCCCATAACTGCGTTTGCTGGCCAAAGAAACAAAAAGGAAGTATGCAAATGAAACATGTTCTTCAGAGTGTTAAATTCTGGATCAATCATTTCTGCTAGGCCTCACAGCTTAAAGTTGTGAGCACACGGCACTGCCTTCCGTCTGGGGACATACCATCTTCAGCCCTAGGAGCACCGCATGTTCAGTCCTACTTTGTCTTTCTGAAAGAGTTAATCACATTCCTCAAAGGATGCCTGGCTTCAAACCAGATGCCACCACTTACTAGCTCTGTAAATATTAGACATACTCTTTAATCTCTGTGTAACTCAGTTTCTCCTTCTGTAAAATGGAGATAATAAAAATATCTACCTCACTAAGTTAAATGAGCCCATACTGTAAAGCACATACAGCAGTGCTTGGCACACACGGAGCCCTCTACAAACAGTAGCTTCTCTAATAATGATTATTCTTCTCCTTCCCTCTTACACCCATTTTTAAGCTTGATGTAATAAGGCCACTGAGAAAACAACTGAGGTAGAGTGAATTTATGACTCAGATATCCAATGAATCAAACCACAATATTACAACTTAGATGTATACTGAATACCGTTTAGCAACTACTCATTGAGCACCTTCTTTGTGCAAGGCGGTAGGAAGCAATGAAAAGCCCTCAGGCATGGCCCTGGTCTTTCAGAACTTATAATGCAGTGCAGCTGAGGAGGCCGATAGGTGAATGAACTCTAAGAGGAGAAGCATGGGCACCTAAACAGGCTTGGGAGCTGAGGAAGCAGGTCCCCAGCTGGGACCTTGGGGAGAGCAGGAGTAAACCAAATAAAGAGGGTAGCAAGGAAGGGCCTGTTGTGGGCAGAAGGCAGAACATGTGCAAAGGCCTAGTGGCATGAGAAAGCACATGTTTTCAAAATGGAAAGCACTGCAAGGAGGTTGTGAAAAGAGATGGGGCTGGTGAGAAAGACGAGCCAGACCTGCTATGTTAAGGAGTCTGGTTTTTGTCCCAAGGGCAGTGAAGGGTGAATGAAGGGAGCCCCACAATCAGACTTAATTCCAGGAAGCACTTCCTGGCTGCAGTAATGGGAGATGTGTTGACCTGAGGCAGGGAAATAAGCTGAGAGGCTCTTGCAGTAAACTGAGCATGAGATGATTGCAGCCTGGCCCGCAGAAATGGCAATGAGGCTGGAGAGAGGTGGACAGATATGAGAGAGGCTCAGGAGGTAGAATCAGTAAGCCTGGATGTAAACTAAAGGGGGTGGGGGGTCAGAGATAACTTACCTTAGGTCTCTTGCTTGGACCACTGGAAGAGGAGGGGCAGGGGAGCCTTGATGCTATCCCCTAAAACAGCAGCAGGTGTGTGGTGGGGGAAGGAGGGAGGTGACCAGGAATGATGAGACCTGTTTGAAACATGTTCAGTCTGAGTTGCCCAACACACAGTCAGGAAAACACCTAGATAGATCTGACGTTTACGAGAGATCACTCATCATCAGGTAGTAATTTGGAGACCTAATTTTCTTTGTAAGCCCACCACCTACTGTGAAAGGCTGATTCTTCTCCCTCCTTGGAGGTCCCCATTTCCTCCTCTGATGCAATCTTGGGGCCCCCTATTCTACCTGGCATAGAGTCAGTATGTTGGGCTTATCACTCCTTTCAGCCAGTTAAGCTCCCTGAAGGTAAAGCTCACTTTGAATTCATTTTTGTCTTTGTCCCATTATTAAGTGCATTGGCATGCCTAGGCAGGTGCTTAGTAAATACCTGCTGGATGGATGAGTGATGAGTGAACCTAAGGAACAACCTCTATCTGAGGATGCTGTGTAACTGACCTACCCTCAGCATAGCTCTAAAGCCAGGAGACAGCCGGTCACTTAATCTCCTAGTGAACTATTCCCAATCCTTGAAGAAGTTTCTATACTCAGAAAATTCAGACAAAAAGCAATCACCCACCCCTCTTGCTCCCTTTCCACGGCACGACCATTTGAGCAACCCAGAAGCAGTCTGCTTCAACGTGAAAGGGATGGGGGTGGGGGCGATGTGGGACGCATCACAAGTTCCCATCGCAAAGGAGATGCTCAGCACTTAGGCTACAAAGCATCCGTGTAATGCAGCAAAATGAATGACAGCACCAGGTACAAAACCAGGTGACAGGGCCCTGCCTTGCCCCTAGCCCTCCAAAATTTGCAAGAAAATTCAGGGCAGGAAGTGCTCGATTGCAAGGTGTACAACTCACCTGCAGCCCCGAGAAGTCCTCTCGAGAGCCAGCTGCGGGCAAACTTATTACCTGAAGTCCGGAAGTAGCCCAGGTGGCCAGCACCCCACTCTCCAGGCACTCCGCAGCGGCGGCGGGTTCCGGGCGGTGCCTTCCCTGCGCGCGCATGCGCGGCATCCCTCCGCCCTCCGTCCCGCGCTGCCCCGCCCGGGCCCGCCCAGCGGCAGGAGGTGGCCAGTCAGGTGGCGGCGGCATCCCGGGGGCGGCCGGATCTGGACCCCGGTGATGTCAGCCCCGCTTTGGCTCTGGACCTGGGCAGGGGCTGGGGTCTGCTGCCTCCTGCCGGCCGCAGCGCAAGTCACAAGCATTCGCAGGCAGTGGGCCTGGGTGTAGCAGGAATCCCAGAAGGAGAATTTTAACCCTGAAGTTCATTCATCATTCCAGGGACGTTTGTGTCTGCAGCAACCCACGGCGTTTACATTCCCTCCAGCAGATTGTTTCCGTGTTCAGTGGAGGGAGCTAACGTCTCCCCGGGATGCAAAGGTTGGAGCCCACATTTGTCAGGTTTCAAAGCCCAAGCACCCTTCATTACACACACTGCGCGGTCAGGCAGATGTGGCAGGGAGATCAGGATCCTAGTTTCATAATCCAAGCCCGAGATTAGCTGGGTTTAAGGATCTGAAGGGAAAGGCACAGAGCGCCAGAATTGAATGGCACTTTACATCTGTCTAGCCCTTGGATAATCCATTCCCAGAAAGAATCTTAACTTGACTGGAATTATACCTCCTCCTAACAACTTCTCACTCCAGTGTTCCTTCTAGGCCCCTTGCTTACCTAAGAGCCCTTCAGATACATGTCTAAGGAGGTCATCTAGAAGTCATCAAGTGGCTCTGGGGGGGCTGTGGGACTGGAAATAATAGCAGAATTGCTTTTTTGGAGGAAAAAAAAAGGCTAAAAATACACATTGAATCTTGTGAAGTTTGCTGAATTTGTTCCATGCATTTAAGAGTACTTCTGAGAAGTAATGGGACTAATTTATGAAAAATCTAATTTGGTTCCAAGGAGTTCAGGCCCCTAAAGATTCCAGGAGAGTCGATGGCAGGCACTGGGTGTGAATTGGAGGAAGTGGTGTCCTGAGTATGGCTGAGTTCTCCCAGAGCTCCTTTCCATCCCCTTTGCTTCCCATCCTCTCTCTCTCTCTTCTCCCACCCACCACCCCCATTCTTCAGACTGCCAGGACACTTTCACTATTCAGAACAAAATCAAAACTCTCTTGGAATGCAGCATTATCGTTAGCTGATGTGAACCCTGGAACATAACTACCCCTGAACCTCAGTGCCTGAATTTATGATGCTGCTCAGACTAGATGCTCTCTGAGATCCCTTCCACTCTTGTCAGAAAGGTATTCAAAGGTCAAAGCAACCTCGTGGTATTCCCACTCAAGGTATTTTCACTTAAACATAAAAAAATAACTTATTGCATATTATGGAAATTCCATACTCTTGGACAAATGGGAACAGAAAAGTCCTTGGGCAAAGGAGCCACTGGCCTCTCAACTCACACGTCACCAGCTGCCACCTACTCCAGCTAATTGTAAGATTAGAGGACCAGGCAAGGGAACAGCAAACCTACTGACCTCTATCTATTTGTAACGTTTTCTATTCATGATCCACAGCAGAGACACTAACTTCCATGTACCATCAAACCCTTTGGCAGTCTGGAGAAATGCACAAGATAAAATACAAAGGATTCCAAGGAAACCACTTTTATTGAAAAACAGTTGTCACATTATTAAACATTTAAATCTGTGATGATAATAATAGATGTGCTTCTTTATTAAATGACAAGATCGAGGAGTGGGTTTAATAATTACCACAATTTCCAAAGAGTGCTGCACATAAAACATAGTTTGAGGTAGCTGTAACATGTGAAATCTGTAATTCCTAGTGACGATAGAGTCACAGGTACTAATATTGCAAATTCAAGGAAAGCAAATATAAACGAGAAAAGTATAATTAAGTAAAAGTCTGTTTTGCAAAGGCAAAACAAAGGATTGAAATTCAAAGAGGTGAATTTAAGAAAAGATGAAACATGAATCTAATGTCAAATTTAGGATATTTATAACAAATTCTATTTAGACGTCCATAAGCAGGAACTCATAGTCAATAAACGAAGCTTTTCATATGTGATTGCCTTTCCTAGGAAAAGACAACAGGGGCACTAGGTGCTCTGGTTTCACTCAGGTAGTCAGGTGTTTCAGCCTTGATTGCTCTTAGGGGATGATTAAAGACCTTAACAGCAACTGGGAAAACAGGGCAATAGTCTACGTAGAAGAATGTTTATACGAAAAAATGTAACACTTTCTGCAGTACAACCTGTTGACTAAGGAGTCGTTTAGTAAATATATTGGGGGGGGGGCAATTACAAGGCATAAAGGTGAATTTTGAGGTGGGCTCTGAAAGTGGCAGTGAAGAGTGACCACAGGACAGCAGCCGACCACCCATGTCCTAGGCCTGCCCTCTGGACCTATTTTGAACTTTTGACAAAGACATGGGACTTTCCATGCAAAACAGGGACTGAGGGATTTCCCTGGACTGGGAACTTTCCTATAAACTAGAAAAACAACAATTAACCTTTAATTAGTACCCATTGTGTTGTCAGCCACCTTCTAAGCATTTTACAGGTATCAGCTTTCTTTGATCTTCACAACAACTCTCTGAGGTAGATACTATGTGGGGCCCATTTTACAGATAAAGAAATTGAGACAACTTGCCAAAGGCCATGCAAAGTGCTGGGAAGTGTCATATCAAGATTTAAGGGAAGAGTGTGCCAGGCTCTGAGGCCATTCTGCTTGAGTTTGAATCGTGGCTCCGTTACATGTATTATTAATACAGAAAAGCGCATAGCATTATGACTGGCACATAAAAAATAATCAATAGTGTCCACTGTTATTGTTAAAAGAGTGATCCTTAAGCTTTTCCAGAGCTTAATATCTATTTCAAGAGGTTGCTTTGATTCACAAAGCAACCTGAGGTGCCTACTGAATGGATGAATGGGACAGATAACAGATGCAGGTAAGTGTTCAGAGGAGGGAACGCCTGTGAAACAGGTCTGGGTCACAAGTTGCTCAGAGTGTCACCTGCTTGAAATGCTACCTGAGCAATGGGCATTAGCCTCTGATCCTGAATGGCTTTAGCCAATCACTTCATTGTTAGTGGTTTATGATCATATGGGTGTGTGTGAGTTTAACTAAAACTATTGTCAACTAAAATTTATTAGTCACTAAAATTCTCTTAAGGAATAGTGTAGTATCTACTTTTTTAGCTGGAGAGAATATTTATTAATTTTTTAGAGGAAGCATTTATTAGGTTCACAAATAGATATCTATTAGATATTAAGCGTTAGAATAGCAAGTCAGAGACTTATTGTGGAATAAGGAGGTCGGGAGGGATATTATTTGAATGGAAACCTGACATCTGAGAGGGAGGCAGCAGGTAAGAGATCAGGGGAACCACACGGAAGGCAGCAGGACTGGCCAGAAAAAAGGCCATTGGTGGGAAAAGCGCTTCATGCCTTGTGAGAACTAATGAAGGTACTTGGTTGGGACTATAGAACTGTGAGATAGAAGCAGAGTGAATTGATCCAGCAATAAGCTGTGTTCACAAAGAGCCAGAGCTAAGTATGGTTTCTTACCTCTGAGACTTCTATTTAAGTCATCTGGACTGTTCAACCTCCAGATGCTGCTGCATGGAAACTTGACATCATTGGGTGAGACGTAATCTTTGTGCTCAGCTTGAGTTTTATTGGTTGTCCTTAACTGAATTTAGTGCGTGGTCTGTGGACACTTACCTCCAGAAGAACCTCTGTCTTAAACAAAATGACTTACCACTCTTCTGTTTTGCTTACCAGTAAAAGAATTGTTCTTTTCTCTCATAAAATGCATTTACATACCTTCACTACCATACATGCCTATTTTATCTTACCCAAATAGATTTCTTGGAAACAAAAACAAATATTAAAGATGGCTCAATCCACATTGTCCCTGTGGCTCAGCAGATTGAGTGCCATTCCATGAACTTAGAGATCCTGGTTCAATTCCCGGTCAGGGCACATGCCCAGGTTGCAGGCTGATCCCCAGTGGGGGTGTGCAGGGGGCAGCTGATTAAGGTTTCTCTCACATAGCTATTTCTATCTTTCTTCTCTCTCTCTCCCTTGCTCTCTCTAAATAATCAATAAAACATTAAAAAAATAAATAAAAACCTTGGCCAGTTTGGCTCAGCGGTTGGAGTGTCGGATTGCGGACCAGAGGTTCCTGGGTTCCGTTCCCTCTAGGGGCATGTACCTAAATAAATAAATACATAAATATATAAATACATAAATAAAAATTAAAAAATAAAATAAATAAATCAATAAAAATAAATAAACAAAGGCAGCTCAATCTTTCCTATCCTATTTGTCTCCATGGGGCCATTAACTGAAGTTGTGATTCTTGGAGTATAAGAATGAAACAGAAAATTGACTTGATGAGAAAGAGAACTTGATGTATGAGGCCAATACATGTGACTTCTTGAGCTCACTTTGAGCACACAACCCTTAATGTGATAAAAATGGCATCTTTGGGGGGAAAACTGGTTATCTTGTCTGATAAGGCTGCCTTTACTCATTACATTAATGTTTCTCTGACCATGGCTTATAAACAATGGTTTTCATTGAAAAGAGGAAGTCCCAAGAGAAGATGTAGGCTGAAAAGTAGGTTATAATGCTTGAGAAGATGCAATTGAGGAACATTTTTAAAATCCTCTCAACAGTACAGTAAGATTCACTGGGAAGGTAAAATTGAGTCCCAGTGTAATGAGCGGAAAGATTCAGTCCTTTTCCCCTTTCTTCTTACAGTTTGACTTAAGAGGCCATTTGTTACAGCAAGTTTATGTGGTGTCTCCAACAGATTTCTTGGAAAGAAGGCAGTGAATATGAAAGGAGCGGAAATTCAAGTCAGGTATCGGGGGACCATTTATTTTAATATGTAACCAAACCTTCATATTCTTAAATATCTTCTTGGAAACTTCTGACATGCTTTACACAGTGGTTCCCAAACTTGCTGCCCACTGGAGTCATTTGGGCATCTTCAAAGACTACTGATGCCTCTTGCTTCCCACATACACATATTGTCATTTACTTGGTATGGGCTGCAATAAAGACATGGGGAGTGTTCTTAAAATTAATCTTTTTATATTGAAATAATTATATATTCATGTGCTGTTGTAAGAAATAACACAGAGAGAGGCCTTATACCCTTTACCCAGTTTCCACTTATGGAAACATTTTCCAAAACTGTAATATAATATCACAACCGGGATATTGACACTGATACAGTCAAGATAAAGACGATTTTCATCACCGCAAGGATCCTTCCCTCATGTTGATTTTATAATCACACTCACTCTCCCACCCACTCCAACTCCCTCATTGACTTCTGGCAACCACTAATCTGTTCGCCATTTCTATAAATGTGTCATTTTAAGAATATTATTAAAATGGAATCATCCGTATATAACATTTAGGGATTAGCCTTTTTTACTCAGCATAATGCTCTGGAGATTCACCAATTGTTGCATGTATCAATAGCTTCTTCCTTTTGAGTAGTGAGTAGTAGTCTATGGTACAGATGCAACACAGTTTGTTGAACCATCTGGATTTAACTCAGGTTTATGCTATCAGGCATCAACTGCTATAAGCATACGTGTGTGACCCTACCCTGTCATTTCTCTGGGATAAATACCCAGAAGTAGAATTATTGGGTTGTATGGTAGACGCATGTGTACTTTTTAACAAAAATGCCAAACATTTTTTCAGAGTGGTTTGTGGAGAAAAGGGAAAATAAAGTTGATGTTGTCAAGTGCGCAATCTGAAACGAACCCCGGAGACCTCCAGAAAGCTCGGCTAACACACCGCCTGCACGTGTACCTGTACTTCTGAACTGGGCTAAGTCACCAGCAGATAGATCCCTCCTGAGCCGTTCCTGCACCTGGCTCTGCAGCACTGACCTCTCAGGACCTGACACCTGGGAGGCGGGGTGGGGGTGGAGCCTTGTAGGTTACAGTGTTGGAGCTTCCAGTGCAGAATCCTTGCTTTGGGTGAGCAATTTATTGGGACCACTTGAGTGATGGCACCACGGGGACCGGGGCCAGGTCTGTTTTTTTCTGGACATTCATTAACCAAGAGGAAAGACAGAAACCGTTGGAGAGAGGATGCATGGGACTGCCTTCCAAATTCCTTTGAAAAAGAGCTTTGAAGACAGACTTGCTCCAGAAAAACCTTTTCCCCTCATGGATAAATGAAGAACTTGGAGCGGTTATTGATTTAACACACACTCACTGCTATAATAAAGCAGAGCTGCCCCGGGAGGACTCCCTGCCAGGCCCGCACCCCGGTGAGATCACGCCCCCCTCGCGGAACTGGCACCTGCTTCCTAGGGCTGGTGGAGCTCCACCAGGGCGCACGCGCACTTACTCCTCTCCTCAGAGGGTAGAGACGCTTTCAACGGATTTTATTCTTGGGCTTCGGTTGATGGCGTGTTTAGACCAGGCGGCACGTGCGCCCGGTTATGGAGGAGGCCCTGGCTGGCCCCTCAGATTAATATTTAGACTTCTCCTGAGGTTAGATGTTGTCTAACAGTAACCTCTGCATGCTGTGCTTTGCAAGCCAGGTTGGCCACCTCGGGCACTCACAAAAACTGAGGACTTTGGTGACAGGCCTCCAATTGAGACTTTGCTCCACATGCAAATTGACTTCAGCCTTTTGCTTAACCTCACCAGAAACATGGTGCAGTGATACGGGCCTTGGGCGTTGTGAAGGTTCAATGAAATAAAGCATTAGGGGGCCTGGTGCATAGGTGTTGAGTAAATGGTAATTTACACACCATGCACTGTTGTGGGTCAGCCTCCCCAACAGCAGTTCACTGGGTGAGGCCCTTGGTATCAGCTGCTCCCAGGTAACGCTAAACCCTTGGTATTTAGCTGGTAGACTCCCCTAATTTGTACTCACCTTCCCCAACTACAGTCATACCTGGATAAGGCAACCCAAACCTTTCGGATATGTGCCCGGAGTCAGGTTTTCTAAAATACTTCTCTGGCGGTCATGAGACACAAGGCCAACCTGCAGGAGAGATTCCTACATTTCTCCTGGTAGATCTAGACTCATCTTCTGCCATCTTCAATGCTATTCAAATTTTACCCTTTTCACCCTACCCTCTGACCCAGCTTCTGACTTCTGCCATTTCCCCCCCCTTCAGGCTTCTCTTTATAAACCTGTAAACTCTCTCCTCTTTTGGCCTTTCTGGCTGTGGAAATGTTCCTTCCCTTTCCCCCAATTCTTACAGTTGTCTGTCACTCCCCAATCAACTTCCAATTCTTTTATTCTCATAAAGACTATGATCCCCTCCCCACCAAAGAAAAACACAGAAAACACATAGCAAAACTCAAAAAATTTCTTTATTTACTCATCTACTAATTCTATTTATTAAATTTTATTAAGTTTTATATTTTCAGTATTGAGAATTGTATCTATCTGTCTATGAAAAAACAGCTGGTATCCAAAGTGGGACCTACTCTCCCAGCATCTCTTAAACTGCATAGCCATAGTATTGTGAAATTCCCATTTCTTTTTCCCTCTCAGTGAAATACTGCACTTTCCCTAAAGAGGTGTTTTTGGCAGCGTTCTCACGCTCTAGTTGGGCCTTCCTCTTCATGGCCTCCCGTTCTGGCCTCTGCTCCTTTGTGATGGGCGTTGACATGACTGGGCCAGAAATATCGGGTTTCCTCCATGGAATTCGTTGCACAGCAAAATCCTGGAGTAGATTTGGGCTTAGAGGCTTGGGTGGCCTCCACGGCGTGGTCAAAGCAGTGCGAACGGGCTCCCGCTGGAAAGGAGCACAAAATGATGTTTCATAGGGCACAGGCCTGGAAGCAGCGGACTGAGGGGCACTGGCCTGGGCAGAGTTGGTGAAAACTGGTTTGTCTGGCTTGGTAGAAATTGGCCGAGCTGCTCTGGCAGGACCTGTCATGGAGGCAGGTGTTGTCTGAGATGAACTGACTGCAGTAGGTTGAGCTGAGTTAGAATCAGGCCTGGCAAGGTTGGGCACAGCAGGCCGATGTGATCCCAGAGACGGTGGTCTGCGAGGAACAGGTTGAGCTGCAGGCTTGTCCAAGGTGGGAAAAAGCAACGGTACCAACTTGACTTTCCCAGGAGGAGGCAGCTTGTATTCAGATGGAGGGGAACACTGTTTTTCAGCACTGCCGACTGGTTTCTGGCGTTTCACTTGAGTGTTCTCAGGGCCTTGGTCCTCATGTATATTATCCAGCCTCCGTTTGATAATTGGGGGCGGCTGGGAGCCTTTGGGGTTGCTGGAGTTTCCCAGGGCTTGGGAGGAAGACAGGTCCATTTTCTTATCCACGTTCTTCCCCAGCGGATGGAAAACCTGCACAGACTCCAGCATGTGTCTACCTAGGCAGCTTCAAGGCTTTTTGAAGGGCTCTTGGGTCAGCTCAGGTTGATTTTTCTTCTGCTTCATCTTGGGAACGGTTGGCTTCTCTCCTGACTTGATTTTGTTCCCTGGCAGCTTACCCTCCCCCACCTCAGCTTTCTTAGAGTTGTTTTCGTTTGGTCTTTTCCTGCCCATGGCTCTTAGTTTTGCTGGTCCTGCGGGATGCAGCCTTCAGAGGTTTGCTGTTAGAATGCTTGGCCATGTTGCCAGGAGCCCTGTCAGTGGCTGCACCATGGCCAGGAACCAGTTCTCCCACAGACACACAGTCTGGGCCCTTGGACTTGCTTTTGGCTTTGGGAGCATCACTGATAGGCTCAGAGGCTTTATGTTTGTTCTTCCCAGCATGATCAAAGGAAGCCTTTATGACACTTGACTTTTTCTGCACCTCTCTCATCTTGATGTCTCTGGTGCCTTTGGTTTTAATCACTTTGGAACCTTTGGTTTGATCAAGGTCATCCAAGGAATGTAAGACCTGTGGAAGCTGAATGTCCTCCACCAGTTTAGCAATGTCTGCAAAGCTATTGTCAGATTCGGTCCCACACTCAAGTGTCCCTTGGTCCTTAAGACGCAGGCTGTTCTTTCCCAGACCAGGGTTTTCACAACCAGGCTGCTCCTCTTGGCCAAATAGATCAATGCAGGCCAGAAACTGGGGACTGTCAAGGATGTCTTGAGTGAGCCAGAGAGGATCTTGGTTTTCTATTGCCTCCTGGTGGGCATCCAGAGGTTTTGCAAGCTTGGAGGTAATATTCCCCACATTCTCATTCTCTTTCTGTTCCTGGGTTGGAGTTGGACGCAATGCCAGGAGATTACTGGGACTCTGGACTGGGGCTGCCATTGAAATGTCCCCAAGCTCAGGTGGTGAGTTACTCTCAAGTATCTGGATATTTCTGCTATTGCAGTGCTTGGGGAATTCTGGAGTTTGTAGTAGACAAAATGTTTGGCTTGGAGGTTGCAGTCCTAGGAAGGTCTCAATTTCCAGGGTGGTCTCCATCTCTACTAAGAAATCAAGGGCAATTGAGTCAGTCCCTGGTAAGTATGATGCCCCCCCCCCCCCCCATCTACAAGGCAGCAACCATGCCCTCCCAACAAGGGGAAAGGCATTTCTACTAGCTCTTCGTAGGCTCATGGCCAGTGCCCTGTGCTAGGAGATAGGAGGCAAGTGTGCTAGTTCTCATTGGTGATCATTTGATGTCAGTGTTTCATGGTTTACTCTCTATCACGGGGTTGTTATAAGTCATATAAAAAGTAAAAGTGTTCTTTTAAAATATTTTACAAGTCTAGCATTTTCATATGGAATTCTTTTAACTCTCTCCACTTTCCTAATAGAATAAGAAGAGTTCACACCAAGGAGTAGGAAAGGAAATTGAATCTTCCTGATGAAATATATTAGCAAGGGCAGAATCTTAGGCTGCTTGCTTTGGACAGGATCTTGAAACACAAGGTCTTCAATCCAGGTGTAAACTAAGGAAATGAGGGAAAGTTAAAGTGGCACCATCACAGTAAGAATTTTGAAATGCCTTCCAAAGAGACCAAAGCAATAAATCACAGAACAGAATTAATTGCATTGTGGTAGTACAGGAGGACTAATGAGGTAGGGAAATGAAAAGTATAATGCTTCTGGGTAAGCTCTTTGGGTTCTCATACAGGTAGCACACAAATCCAGGACAGTGTCTCCCCTTCCCACCTCTATCAGGTGCTCCCACAGAGCATGGAGATTGAGAGTACTGACTACGGGTGGTAGTTATGAAAGTCACAGGACTTCAAGTCTACCAATGTGTGGACTCACTACTTCCCTGCAGCAGGCTGACCCTAAGTTTTAATACTGACATTCTTCTTCCTTCTTGCTGTTTGGACTTACCTTGAAAACTTGTCTTTGTGATGGATAAGCAGACACAGAGTGGAAGATCCCAGAGGTGGAAGCTGGTGGTCTCACATTTGTGGGTTGTACCTCATTTAGCACCATGACCATTTCTAGCTGAGGGGCAGAGACCCTGCTCTCTGTGTCAGTCACAGAGCCATAGGATTGCAGGTATGAGCCATGTTCTCCAGAGAGTAGAGGCCATTGATTATAGTCATAGACCTGACTTCCCTCCTGGTAAGGAAGTGACAGGCTATGGCCCTGATTTGGAATCTGAGATGGTGCCCCCTGAACAAGGCTGGCAGAAAGCAATGGATACAGAGGGGCCATGTTATTGGCATCTGAGGTGTTATGGTACTGGGATGCCATAGATATGAAAAAGACAGCATTGTCATGGTTAGTAGTCACAGTGTAGTCACTGAGTGATATGAACTTTTGTTCAGGGCCTCCTGTGAGCACCCACTCAAAAACACCAGGATTGGAAGCCACGGAAGTGGAAATCTGACTCTGGCCAGTCACTCCAGACCACATAGCTGAGCGAGCATGTTGGTACAGGGAGGCTCCCCCCATGAGTGGTTGGAAAGAGGTGTCAGAGGCTGAGGGCAGTAGCCATGCTGCACTGTGGGGTGGAGCAGAGACTCTGGAGAAATTGTAGAAACTTCCTGGGAGGGAGGCTGCATTGCTCACCACAGGAAGAGAGAACTGCAGAGCCTTTGAAATTCCAAGTAAAGGTGGATTTTGGAAATTCTCTGTAGAAACAAGAGGGTGATGAATCAAATCAGAGAGACTGATAAACTCTCTGTGTTTGAAGAATAGCATTATGTGGTGATTGTTGCTGTCAGAAATCCTCTAATACCAGCACTCAATGAGGTGTCAAAGTCAAAGTGCACGGTGGTTGTACGTGCTGGGTCAGTGTGCTACTCTTTGGTATTAACTGCCTGTGCTCCCAGCTTGGGGGGAAATGTGTAGGAGACCCTAGTGGTGTGGCTTGTACATTGTCCTCTATACTGGAAGCAACAGCTCCTTCCCCTACCTTTCCCTTCAGCCTGCACTAGTATTGATTTGTATGCTCTTTCCTAGAAATGAAGGATTTTACAACCAGAAGACTTTAGAGAACCTCTGTTCTAACGTTCTTATTTTATGAGTGAGGAAACTGAGGTTCCGTACTCCCATTACATTAGTACTATTACCAGGTTACGTAACCTAAGCATCCTGACCTCCTTGCCAGGACTCTGCTCTAACCATTGACTGCCACAAACTGGGAGCAATGGAACTTCCAATGCAGCTGGGCTTTCACACCCTGAGAAAACAGCACAGCTAGGACCAGCGCAATCTTCAGTGTCTACTTTTAACTGTACAGTTCAGCCCTGGCCAGTTTGGCTCAGTGGTAGAGCGTCGGCCTGCGGTCCAGAGAGACCAGGGTTCAGTTCCCACTAAGGGCATGTACCTTGGTTGCAGTTTGTCCCCGGCCCTGGTTGGGTCGTGAGGGTGGCAACCACTCGATGTGTCCCTTTCACGTGATGTTTCTCTCTCTCTCTCCCTCCCCATTCTATCTGAACAAAAAATGGAAAAATGTCCTCGGGTGAGGATAAAAAAAAATTTTTTTTTAATAAATAAATAAATAACTGTACAGTTCACATGCTATTCCGTAGAATTCACATATAACACAGTCTAGTTGGTAAATTTAAAGGGTCAGTCTTACTTTCTATTAGCCAGGTTTCTGATCCTACATCAAAATCACTATCTGAGAGTGAGTTTCTCGAGAAGTGCTTTTCGAAGGAAAATGTTATTTAAGCTCTCTGATGCCCTAACCAGTGTGGCTCACTTGGTTGGGCATTGTCACTTGCACCGACAGTTTGCTGCTTTGAATGCCAGTAGGGTACATGCCCAGGTTGCAGGCCTTATCCCCAATAAGGGGCCTGTAGGAGTGAGCTGATACACCTTTCTGTCTCTCTCTCTTTCCCGCTCCCTTCCTCTCTCTAAAAAGGAATACAGACATTTAAAATACTAATCTATAAAGTCATTATAATGATAACAGTGATAATTCATACATGAATAAGTGATATATTACATTTGATTTATATAAAAGAAGATATAACTTCTGGAAGACAAAGAGGAAAATCATGAACAATACATATCATGAAAATAAAAAGAAATATATAGACATTAATTAAATTGGGGCATGTAGCAAGCAACAAAACATACTAGATTTACTAATAAGTGTTCTGTTTTATACATGCAATACTATGAAAATGAATATTGCCTATTCTAGTTTAGTGAATACTATTAACCAAAAAACAGCCCACAGTAGAAGGTGATTTTGAATAAATTTCTACCAGTATATACGGACAAAAAGATATATGAGTAAAAGTTGCCTAACAAGCAGCAAAATGCAATAAATGTGGAAGGATATGTACCCCAATACATGAAGGCAAATATTTCAGTGCGAAATGGTATAAAGCAGAAAGCAACGTCAGTGTAAATGGATTCCATTATCGTGCTCATTCATGTTTTTTCCAATATTGCCCACCAAGTAACAGATATTAAGTCTAATAGAAATATATATATTTCAAATAATATAATCACATAACAAAGAGAAAAGAGCACTTAAAAAGTATCACAAGGGCCCTGGCCAGTTTGGCTCAGCGGTTAGAGCGTCGGCCTGTGGTCCAGAGAGACCCAGGTTCGGTTCCTGCTAAGGGCATGTACCTCGGTTGCAGTTTGTCCCCGGCCCTAGTTGGGGCTGTGTGGGTGGCATCCACTCTATGTGTCCCTTTCACGTCGATGTTTCTCTCTCTCTCTCTCTCTCTCTCTCTCCCCCTCCCACTCTATCTGAACAAAATATCAAAAAATGTCCTCCGGTGAGGACTAAAAAAAAAGTATCTCAAGGGTTTTTATATTTATCTTAAAGCCTAGATTGTAATCATCTTCAACATTCAGGAAAACGTACTACCCAAAGCCTTAAAATCAGCTTGGATAGGATCTAATTAAAAATAAATTAAATGTAGGAATCCCCAAGAGACTCCACAAATTGTTTTTACATAAATGTAAAATTAGAGTTGTGGAGCTTGAGTCTTTCTTTTTCTCCTTAGGTGGCTAAGATCTAAAAAGAGATCATGGCTGTGTATCAGTATATTCTATGTGTTGGGAAGAAAATAAGTATAAGGTGAAAACCAGCTTTGACTTGGAACATTTACCACACAGAGGAATTAGTCTATCTGATTAAAGTTAAGATATATTATTTTTTTTAAATCTTAATTTTATTTATATTAGACAAAACATCTACATAGTGTAAAAATTAGAATGAAGTAAAACACTAAAAATTCTGTTTCCTCCAATCCTATATAACCACCTTTTAGTTTCTTGTTAATAGAAAACATCATTTCTAAGACACATTTAGTTAATATTTATATTAAAAACTGTCACCTACCATCTGTGTTCAGAGAGGCAATAGAAAAACACGGACAACTGAAATAGAATGTTTTGATATGCTGCTTTGACTGGTAATATCCTATTCCAGCCTCACCTTCCTTACTACTGTATTAATGGAAGCATTTGCCAACATCACTTTATTTTGCCCTACTCTGAGCAGCTTTTATCTGACCGTGCTTTTGCTTTAATTTAAAATCTTTGGATCCCTTCAACATCCCATTGAAAACTACCTTTTTTGCTCTTGAGAGCTCCTCTGTGATCTCCTGCTTCATTCTTATAGTTTCTCCTCCCTCATGCTTGTATGTTCCCTCCCCCTTGGTGCCTGTTGGGCTGTGCTGTTGGCCTAAACTGTCTTACACTTGAATACTTGCCTCCCCATAGCCCAGGACTCCCCATCCTCTCCCTAGTTTCTCTTTTCCCCTAGGTGGATAGAAAACTCCCAAAACAGGAATATTATGTTTTGAGCAGCATTACATTTAGAAGACTGAAGTAAAAACATGAGTGCTGGGCGACCATCATACATGAGACAGCAGGTGTGTATATACATGTTGCATTTTCTACATCACCGAGGTTTTCTGTTTCTGTTGAAACACTGTCAAGAAGTCTTGATTTCCTTTTCTACATGAGTGGCCTTTAAAACTCAATATGAAAAAAAAAAAAAGATTGGAGAGAACAACTAATCTAACATCTTCATGTAACAGATGAAAATAAACAGATTTTGTGAGTCAATGACTTGTCCATGGTTACATAGCTAATGAATGTCGAAATCAAAACTGAAATTAAGGGTCCAGACTTCTAGATCAATATTTCCCCCCACTATTCAAGGCTATTTTGACTCTACTGCTAAATTTATGGGCCAAAAAATATCTAATGAAAAACTTTCAAGATATTCTTTCCTTACCTGACATGCTCAGAGAAGAAGAGGAAATATCAACAGTAGATGCAAGGGATGAGGATGTCTCAGTGGCTGTAGCCAAAGAGTGCATGTGTCCAGGATGGAGGTCACTGGTCATACTGGTCACTGGTGAGTTGTGATGATTCAGATTTATTTACATACAACTCCATGGGAACCCCAAGATTCTACCAGGTAGTGGTAGGTTTGGTGGGAGAATGATGTCATGACGTAGGCAGTTTAAAGGGATGGGGAGAGCCAATAGGGAGGTCAGATTCCCAACAAGAAGACAGGATTCAATGGAGTGAGTGTTAGGGGAGCTAAACCAACACCTGAATGGCTGAGCTCTGGGCACAGAAGTGCTGGTCGTCAATGCAGATGTGATAGGCTTTCCCCAAGGTCTTATGTTGGAAACATAATCTCAATGTTTCTGGGAGACATTCATTAATATTATTATCTGGTAATTAATTATATTAAGATGGTGAAAGACTAAAATGAAGTTTGTTGAGTGCATTTTTTGGAGAATGATGTAGTCCAAGGCTCTTCTCTTTCAGTTCTTCTCCTTGAAACCTACCTTCCTTGAGCTGGGCTAGACCTGGTTGGACTTGCATCTCTGTCCACTCTCCTTTTATCTTTCTCATTGTAGGCATTGCTTCTGAGTCAAGCTTTGATCTAGCATTTTTATTCTCATGGATGTTACTTCCTGTCATGGATCTTCTTTCCAGTGTCTGAGGCTTTCCAGTATGGACTCTGTCCATTCAAAGCAAACACCAAAGACCTAGGAGTCAGCTGAATGCAAACCTTTCCTCTCCCAGCCTTTGGCTGCAGTTCATCTACCCATAATTTTTTACCTCTGGTTCATTGGGCCATGTAGGCATCCTGCCATCCTGTTCTTTTATATGTGAGAGGCATTCACGATATTTTCCTCTTTCTGTCTCACATAAAGTGAATCCAGTGTGGCAGTTATTATAGTCTCCTCCCCTTGCAAACAGCCGCTGTAGAACTTTGGGCCTCTAGGATTCTCTGTCTGCCATGCTTGAGGGCAAGGCCTGGAAAAAATGAAGAGGAGGATGGTTAGAGAAAGACAAGGATAGTCATGGACAATAGGGAACTGGCAAGGTGAAGTGTACAGGACCACAGAGATTCATGTGGACTCTGATTCCTGTGAGAAACAGGTTGATATGCTTTGGCCTCTCTTTGTATTAACAGAACTGACAACTGACATAGATGCACAAGCTAGACAGTGCAGTAACAAACTTTGTTCCTTGGGGAGGATAACCTTAAACAGATTTTTCATTTTTCAAATATCACCTCTTATATATCATTCATTGGTATATCTGTGGAATACAGATTATTTTTATGCTCTGTATCAATGCACTGGTATTTTTCCACATGTTTTCTTTTCCAGTCAAATTTTTAACGATTCCACTTTTGCAAGACATATTGCATGTTGTTCTCTTCATGACTTTATTTTGAAGCATCATGAACTAGTTTGATCCGATGGATTTTGTGGAGAAGCTTAATAAGGGGACTGTGAAAAAAGACGTTGT
Organism: Molossus molossus; assembly: GCF_014108415.1. NCBI lineage: Eukaryota > Metazoa > Chordata > Mammalia > Chiroptera > Molossidae > Molossus > Molossus molossus. The sequence goes on along the minus strand of NW_023425402.1, from coordinate 22,833,155 downwards.
GTTGAGTTATACTTGTGTACTCAAGCCTAAGGAACAGGTCGATGTGTGCTGGCAGCCCTTCTTGGCCTGGATTGTCGCTCTGATTCTCTCCCTGGTTATTGCTTTTCTCACTAACCACCCTGGTGATTGTGAGTTAGAGCTGAGTTGCTAATGACTTATACAGGGTTGGGCAAAAGTAGGTTATAGTTTTTCATATGGAAAACAATACAATAATTAATAAATAATATTAAAAGAATAAACTCTATGTTTTCTGTTCTCACAACTGTAAACCTACTTTTGCTCTACCCCATATATGGATTAAGTTGGTTTTGGGGAGGAAATCTGTGGATCTAGTCATTTTTCTTAATGGTAAGCTTTTAGAGGTGCATAGGTCAGTCTACTTCGGGGCTTTTCTAGTGCCAATGAGTAGGAAATGTGTGATATAAGATGTCAAGAGCCCACAAGAAGATAGCTCATGGATGGGATCTCCAAGGAGACATATTTCATTTATAGGCCTAATTTTCTTCATATGAGATATGACTTTTTTAAAGATGGGGATGATACTTATCTGAGATGAAATTTTGATGGTGTTAGAATATAGAGATATGGCTTAAACTTACAATTTTTTTCCAAGGTTTTTGCCCTAAGCTTCATACCTCAGCTCAACAACTTCCATCATATTAGTACGTCAAATGAGAATAACAATATATTCTAAATATCTGCAAGTCATACCAGTGTCTCCTTTTTCTGTGTTCCCATTGAAATCAAGGGAATCCATAGGTACTGCAAGTTAGGATGGGAGGTATAAGATTGGGGGAAGTGTGGTAAGAGAAAGCCTGGTAGCAATAAAATGTGTACATGTTAAAATACTCAGTTTCAACATTCAATTCTGTTTAGACCTACTCTTAACCAAGTTATTCCTGGTTTTCCAGCCTCTATAAATAGTTTTTCTTTATAGTTCCAGCCATTTTATTTTAGCTTGTTGGCTCAGCATCATCTTAACCTCTAAAAAATCCTGAATGTAGGAGGAGAAACCTAAAGAAGTTTAGTTTAACATTCTGAAATTTAGCATCAAGCTCTACTCTACTGTAAAGCATTTTTTTATGTATACTTAGGATATGGTCTTGTCCTTAGACCCACTTATTACATTTTGTACCCCTTGGGATAACTAAGACTTGCCTTGATCAAACATACATAGTCCATCTACCCCTGGGCTCTTCATTACTTTCGCTTTTGATTTAATTAAATATTGGAGTCCCTCAAACCCCTACATGGTACTTGGGGCCCTACCGGATACTGGTCAAATTTATAGTGTCAACTACTTAGCTGTTTGGTGCTCCAAATATCCTTTGCTCCTGTGTTTTCCATTCCAGTGTACTACATACCTATTAAGGCATTCTTCTACCTTATGTTGGATCCACTCTCACAGAAAAGCCTACTTTTTTCTAGTTCCCATACTTTCTGGAAACCCTATTGTGCTTAGGTCTAGATTTTCTTGTGTCAACTATAACTGAGTTTGTTCCTACCTCAAGTTTGTGTCTTTCAATAAATTGGAAGTACAAGACCAATAGTTTTTGTAGTTTCTGATAGATTTATGTCACATATTGTATATTGTCAAGTCTATAGATACTTGTACCAATAATACTTTTTGGCCACTACATATCTATTTTTTTCATAAATTCCAAAAGAATGTTTTATGTTTTAGCACTAAATTTGAATGTGCCTAATTGTATGTTTGCAAACTGTGCTGTGCTAACTTACATATTTTTTTCAAATAACAATCGACAAATATTAACCAATTTTTTTATCATAAATGCTTGTGGATATTAACTTAGAATATGTTTGTCCCAGAAAAAAAAGAGAACATTTTTCATTGAACAATAGACATTAAGCAATCAGTCATGTACAGCACAGTCTAAGTCAGCTTGTCAGCAGCAATGACTGCGCTTTCAAAACAACTCCTGTAACCCTTTTAGAAGTCCCCCTTTTTCTGTCTTTATAAACTCAGTTATTTTCCATTCGTCTTTATAATGCAATTTGGGTTTCCACCCATATCTGTATGCCCTGAATTGTAATTCCTAAGATCCCCAAATAAAACTTCTGTTTACCTTGTAGTTCTTGGTCCAAATGGATTGACATTATATGGTGTCAGAAGTGGCATCCAGAGTGGCTTCCATCTTCCTCCAGTGCCTTCACAGATTCGAGTAAGGTACCTTCAAGAGTCTATCGCACTCTATCATCTCCCAAGTGATCTTGGATTGTTGTAGTAAGTCCTCCTGGACCCTAACCTCTCATCTTGGTTGAGGTCTAGGCTCTATTTAGGTGTTCTCTGTTGGCTTTTTTGTCTATGGGACTCAAAATTTCTACCTGGTAAGTAATTCCTCTTTGTAAAATGGGAAGTTCACTTTTTAAGGGAATGGCTCCTGGACAGGCCATCTCCTGGAACTGCTCCTGGATTTATGCACAAAAATGATAGGCCTTGTCTCACAAATTTCTATCTCACTGGTCCATCATAACCTGGGACGATTTATAGTTAAACTCCTCATTAGGCTCCTGAGAACTTCCCAAGTTAGTCTATCTGCACATTCAATTGGAAAAAAGACTACAAAACTAAGCCACCTGAATTAGAAGCATATTTAATTGGCATTTTGAGGCCTTCAAACATATAAGTGATTCAAAAACTGCTTCCCACAAAAACACAAATCCTAAGTTAACCAAAGCAAATTCTGAGTTGTCTCAGATACTTACTAAACTGGAGGAGACTTCTAAATGTTCTGATGTCTCCTTATCTGCACCTTCTGCTCTTTTGCTTCCTGTCTGTCTGCCCCTTCTTTACCCTTCATTCACGGAGCTCCTCTTTTTAAATGGGGCTGCTCTTACTGCATCATTAAAGTTAAACTTTCAGATGATACAGCCCTATGAGAGACTTTTGTGTCAAGGTTCAGAAGCCATGACCAAAGCCTCAAAGCTGGCTAAACATATGTACAAAAATGATAGGCCTTGTCTCACAAATTTCTTCATGAAAATACAGGTGGCTTCATGAAAATATATCCAAGCCCTGGCCAGTTTGTCTCAGCAGTTGGAGTGTTGGCCTGTGGACTAAAGAGTCACGGGTTCGATTCCGGTCAGGGGCACATACCTCAGTTGCGGTTCATTCCCCAGCCCTGGTCAGGGTCATGTGGGAGGCAACCAGTCAATGCCGCCCCCTGCCCCACTCTACCTGAAGATAAATGAAAAAATATCCTCAGGTGAAGATTAAAAATAATAATAATAACCAAGACTTTTCCTTGAGTTATTAATTAGAAGAGAATTTTAAAATATGCCCAGCTGGTGTGGTTCAGTGGTTGAGCATCGACCCATGCAGCAAGAGGTTGCTGGTTCGATTCTTGGTCAGAGCACATGCCCAAGTTGTGGGCCAAATCCCCAGTAGGGGGCATGTAGGAGGCGGCCAATCAATGTTCTCTCTCATTGATGTTTCTATCTTTCTCTCCCTCTCTTTCTAAAATCAATCTAAAAAAAAATTTTTAATGTGTTAAAAAATGAAACTGTTTTCAATTAGCATGATAGATATAAAAAAGTTTTTAAACAGTATTTCAGATGAAGTCAGTGATAACACCATAATCCTTTTTTTCATTCAGCCTTTGTTGAGGGTCTACAATATAAACTTGAACAATGGGTAAAAAAGTATAACTTAATTGGACCACCATGCAAACCCATGATTTAGTGAACTATCTGAGTAGCTCACTGGAGCTATCTAAAAAGATACCAAAAATAAAGCTACATAAGCCCTAAAAGCCCAAATTTAGGCAACCCAAGTAATGAGCCTACAATGATAGCAATTGATGATTAAATCCATCTTTCACAGTCCCCAATGCAAATGACCATCTAAATGGGTTTGTAATTAATTCAGAAAGCCTGAGCATTGGAAAAAAGACTATTTAAAACTCAAAAGGCATTACAAGGTCAATAAAAATTGTGAATCCTCCTCAAGGATTCCAACCTAAGTTTTCTCAGCAATAGGGTGGCTCCAAGGATGAAAAGGAGATTTTCCAATGCTCCTAACTAATTCTTTTTTTTTTTTTTTTTATCCTCACCCGAGGACATTTTTCCATTTTTTGCACAGATAGAGTAGGAGGGAGAGAGAGGAAGAGAGAGAGAGAGAAACATCGACGTAAAAGGGACACATCGAGTGGCTGCCACCCGCACGACCAACCAGGGTCGGGGACAAACTGCAACCGAGGTACATGCCCTTAGCGGAACCGAACCCGGGTCTCTCCGGACCGCAGGCCGATGCTCTAACCGCTGAGCCAAATCGGCCAGGGCCTAACTAATTCTTTAGGAGAAATTGATCTAACTACTGGAAATGAGGTAACCAAGGCACAGGCAGATACCAGAGCCACCTTATCATTCTTAACCTCACCAGCTTCATCATTCTTTCTCAGAATACTGAAACCATACAAATGGTGGAGGTTTTCAATCAACCCATGATTGTCTCCAAATTCCTTCCAATTCCATTTCATCTTGGATCTATTCAAGGAATCCACCAATTTCTTTTGGTTCCCTCTGCCCTTATTCACCTCTTAGGATGAGAATTTCTTGAAAGTTCACACAGTCCATATTTCCTTCTTTCACAAGGTAGAAATATTCTTACATCTTGAACTTTTAACTCATGACCCTCAAAAGGACTTGTTCATGACTCAGTCATAACTATTCCCATCTTTATTTTTTTGTTTTTTCAATCACCTTAACTTTTAGATTCCCTTCCAAGTACACTGTGGTCAAAAAATGCCACTGGTATCAGTCATATTCATTTCATACCAGCGATGAAAATTCAAATTGACAAACATAAACCTATGCCCAACATTTATCAATACGCTTTAAATGCAGAGGCCATTGAAGGAATCAAATCCATCATTGAGGAATATTTCAAACAAGGTTTCATCATCACTTGAACGAGCCTTATCCTCCTTGTTAAAAAATCTTATGGGAGGGGCCCTGGCCAGTTTTGCTCAATGGTTAGAGCATCAGCCTGTGGTCCAGAAAGACCTGGATTCAGTTCCTGCTAAGGGCACGTACCTTGGTTGCAGTTTGTCCCTGGCCCCAGCTGGGGTCATGCAGGTAGCAACGAGATGGTGGGTCTCTTTCCCATTGATGTTTCTCTCTCTCCCTTCCTCCCTTTCTCCCTCCCGCTCTATCTGAGGATAAATGCAAAAATGTCCTCGCGTGAGGAAAAATATATATATATATTATGGGAGGGCATGGAGATTTGTCCAAGAACCAAAAGCCATAAATAACATAGTCACGCCTCAACACCTAGTCTAGCCTGACCTTCATACCTTACTCTTAGCCATATCACTACAAAATACGTTCTTTTCAGTTACAGATCTTTGTAGTACTTTCTTCAGTGTCCCTGTTGATCATGAATGCCAATTCTCATGCACGTTCACGCAGGAAGGACAATAATATACTTGGACAGTACTGCCTCAGAGCTGTACTGAAAGTCTGACTTACTGTTCCCAAATTTTAAAGGCAGATGTTGACAGAGAATTCTCTACCTGTCCACCCTTTTATAATTTGTGGATGACTTCCTTCTCCACCCATCTTCTGAGGAAGCATCTCTGGGAGATAGCCTCCATCTCCTTTGAGAACTAGCAAAAATAAAGGGACATAAAGTATCTAAAGAGAAACTTTAGTCAGTAAAAATCAAGTCAACTATCTGGGACATTTAGTTACTGATAAAGGTCTCCTCTTGGATTCTGATAGGATCCAGGGCATTTTAACTTCTCCTGTTCCCAAGACTAAAAGACAGCTTGGGGGATTCTTAGATTTGCTTGGATATTGTAGAAATTAGATTTCTAATTTTTTTGTCATGGCTCAACCTTTATACTCTCTTCTCAAGGCTGAATAAACAGAGCCCCTCACATGGACAGAGGAATCTCATGTCCTCTTCAACGAAATAAAAGGCAGTCTTTATGATCTGCCTGCTTTAGAGCGTCCTAATTATCAATTGCCATTTTTTCCTTTCTGTTCATGAAAGCTGTCTTAACCCAACAACATGAAAGCCAACATAGACCCACTGGATACTATAGTTAACAATTAGATCCGGTGCCTAAAGTTCTCCCTCCCTTTGGTGAGAGCCATTGAGGCCCCTGCCAATCTACTACAGCATATAGAAAAGATAATAATGGGACCCCCACTGACTCTTTATGTGCCTCATTCAATGGAAGCCTATCTTGACTTTCATCATACTCAGCACCTCTCTGTTAGCAGACCGACCTCCTATGAAGTTGTTTTATTATCTTTATCCAAAGTGACTATTGCTCACTGTAATACTCTACTCATCTCCTTCCTGTGCCCTCCCATGAACCCTCTTACAATTGCCTGACATTAACAGACTGCTCACTCCTCAAATTGATTTACAGGAAACACCTCTTAAAAATGCTAAATTAATTTGGTTTAATGATGGTTCTTCCCTAAACTATGAAACAGGCCATGCAATTGTCTCCCTAGCCAGTCCAATGCCTTGGGCCACTTCTGCTCAACAGGCAGAGCTCCACCCATCAATTCAAGCTTGCAATTTGGCCAAAGGTGAAACAGCTTACATCACATGGTCAGTGGGTACGCCTTTGATGTTGCCTATAACTTTGGTATACTCTGGAAACAGAGGATTCTTGATTTCTTTGAGACAAAACATAAAAAACAGTCCTTATGCTTTAGAACTCTTCAAAGCTAGTCAATTATGTAAATCTTTAGCAATTATAAAAATCCTTGGACATTCAATGGCAAACACAGAGGAAAGTAGAGGAAATCATTTGGCCAATACTACTGCTAGACTAGCAGCATTAAAACAATCTAAGCCCCTAATGGAAGTACCTGTGCTACCAGCTAAAGCAATTGGGGATTTAAAAGATAACATTATGGTGGCTGATTACTTTGCAAGTTTCTTAGGTGTCTAATCATTGTTGTACATCTGAAACTAATATAATATTGTATATCATCTGTAACTAAAAAAAATTTAAAAAGTATTAAAGAAAAAAGAAAAATACAAGTGTATTCTGCAAACTATCTCTCTAGTTAAACTTTTCCCAGTAGAATAAAAATTTTCTTAATGATAATGACCAAACTTCATGAAATGTGTGTATCTCTCGATATAATGTTCCCTGGCCCATGTTACACAGGAAAAGTTTATGTTTACATCAGGCCAAAAACAAGATTGTAAATAAAATGATAGAAAAAAATACATAAAAGTAACATTATAGAAGCATAGTATTTAGCTGTTCAACAAATTACCAAGAAATGGTTAGAACACGGCTATAAGTTTGACCCTAGAAGAAACTTATAGGTCGGTCCAAACAGCCAACCACTTCTCCCTGATTGCATGCAACAAGATATATTACAATATATATATGACTTAACTCACTGACAAGACGGTTTCATGGGGAAACAATACTACTGGAAACCATCTCCAAAGATAGCTTCCCAGGTATATCCTAAATGCCAAAGCACAACCCTAAAAGGTCCATTCATATCTCTGTGGGGCATTTTATGGGGCATTTTCCCTGCCTTTTTCCCCCTTTGAGGTCTGGTAAATGGACTTCATTCAATTGCCTCCTTTTAAAGGATGCAAATATGTGTAATGATTCGTATGTTGTCTCAATGGGTGGAAACATTCCAATGCCACAGAGCCACAGCTTCAGCAGTAGGGAAAAGACTCGTAGAAAGGACCTTTCCCCCTTGGGGAATCCCTTCAGAGCTCCACAGTGACTAGTGAACTCGTTTTACAGGAAAGTTATACAATCTGTTTGTAAGATTCAGTCAATATTGCAACATTTCCATTGGTCTTATCATTCCCTGTCTTCTGGGCTTTTAAAACGAACTAATGGGGTAGTCAAAATTCAGTTTGCACGTTCTGTGAATTCATGAAATAGCAACACTAAGGTAACACATTAAAGTAAGGTACGAATTAGAAGCCCTAAGCCTAAATATGCAGGAACTTTTAAAGGAGAGAAAATATTTCAAAATATATTTCAAATAATTCTTTTAAAATCTTCCAAAATTTTTTCAGTTTGCCAAATTGATATAGTCTTTTAACCTGCCTTGGACTCAGGCTGTTCCTCGGTATAACTCACCCTAAGACCTGCTGTCTCCAGTTAATGACTCAGTGATCCAGGTCCCTTCCATCGTGTTGCATGGCCTTTCAACACATGTCTTCTAAGGTCAGTGTGAAAGGGGAGAGAGCTAAGGAAAAGCACCTGGATACTTTAGACTTCCAAGTCCCGAGTTTTCATGTATCACTTTCACTCACATCCATTAGGCAGAATTGATCACAAAGCCAACCTAGTTTCAAGGAAGGCTGGGAAACAGAAGGCCAGACAGGTATCAGTGCACACCAACAGTTTCTGCCACAGAAAGCCAAGACCCAAAGGGGTGCCATGATCCCATTATGACCATTGTGTTCATGTTGACAGAACTAAGACCAGATTCCTGATAGAATAACCTATTGGGTTAAATGTGGTATCTGATGGTATTTGAAGCCTTTAATGGCCTGAGCATTCTGCCACCCTTTTCTGTCACTCCCCACCTGGCATTTACCACCCCAGTAAACAGAACTGTTTATATTCCCCATGCCCACTTAGCCGTATATCTTTGCTCTTGCTGCCTCTTAGTTAGGCATGAATTTCTTCTCCTTCTCCTCCTCTTCCTGCTCCTCCTCCCTCTTCTTCTTCTTTACCTAACTCCTCTTTATCTGCTTATTCTTTCAGAATTAACTACGACATCAGTTGTTCCGGGAAGCCAATCCCAATTTCCTGATTCCCCCTCCCCACATTGTCCCACCCATATCTCTAACATCATTGGCACTAAAGGTTATACTGTTATTCACTTATGATACTATCTCCTGTACTAGACTGGGTACTTCTGGTAAGCAAAGGACATCATTTAATTTTTTTAAATAACATACAGTAAATCTGATTTTTTGTGTACAGTTAGTGAAGTTTAACAACTGTGTATCTGCCCAGCCATTGTGGGTCAGTCCACTTAGCGTCATCCCATGGACTGAGAGGTCCTCGTTTGATTCCTGGTCAAGGCCCATTCCCTGGGCTGTAGGCCCCATCCCCAGTAGGGGGTGTGCAGGAGGCAGCTGATCAATGTGTCTCTCTCTCACATCAATGTTTCTATCTCTCTCCGTTCCTCTCTTTCTAAAAAATCAATAAAAAGATATTTAAAAAAAAACATATTTAAAAAAAAAAATATATATATATATATATATATATATACACATTCGAGTTGAGTTTTTCCTGGTTCTAAGTTTGTATTACAAGTCTCTGGGTCTTGTTTAAATCCTGCAGAATGTTGACATTTTTGTTTTAGCAGAGAATCAACCCAGTTGTTTTCAGGGTGCAAGTTCTGACCAACTTTCTGTGGGTTGTGGTTTCAGCGTCAGTTCTATTTTCAAAGCCTTTGCAGTTATTCAGATCTATCTGATGTGTGCCACCTAGTGGCCAATCTGACTCATGGGCAGTGATCTCTCCCGTGGTTCATTTCTCCAAGTCTATGATACACTCTTAATGGTCAGATCCACATATGCACAGATTGGGAATAAGCCCAAATTCTTCAACAATTTGAACAGGACCCCAACTGACTCCTCTCTGAGATCTCCCTGGTGATGTCTGATTCCCTGAAGGGTCCTTTTTTGATACTCATATGTTGTGCATTTCCCATAAATATGCCCATGTCTGGGGCTGTGTGGTCACTCAGCAGAAATGGGATGGACCCCCATCCACCCAAAATTTGGTTTGGATAGTAAGATCAATGATGCCACACACACCAGACAAGATGAAAGGCTTTATTACTTGCCTGATTAAACTTTCTGGAGAGGGCAGGAGGGCTCCCAAACTGGTCTGACAATGGGTTTAGAGATCCAGAAAAGGAGCCTGCGGGCATTTAGGATGGCAAGGCAGGGAGAGTCCCCCCATGCGGCTGCAGCTCTATGGATTGAACTTTCTGCCATTGACAAAGGAGTATCTGAGCTTTCTTATTCACTTTGCCCAGACGTGGGACAGAAAGAGAAGGGAGAGTGGTGAGCTTAAAAGCTATCAGCACCCCAGCATCAAAAACAGAGTTAGAGTCTCCATCACAAGGCCACGAAGCAGGAAGCCAGGAAAAAGCAACAGGCATTTGGGCCCCTCTCGGCCGCTGTTCTCACCAGCCAGAAGGTTCCTCTCCGCCAGGGTTTTAGGTCTCTGTGGGCCATCACAGGCCGGGTTGTGTGAGAGATTAAGAAAAAGGAAAATGGGGAAATTTTCTCGTTCTTTCTAAATGTTACAGGAGACCCTTTTCCGGCTCCTCATGTCAGCACTCAGGGGCTCACTTCCGTGTTTCCGGCTGCCTTGAGTTCAGGTCAAGGGACACCAGAGGGCAAAGGTGGTAGCTCACCACCAGTGTAGTGATACTTGCAATTCTGATCTTTTTCCTAATCTACAGGCTACTATTTATCTTTTATGGTAAATACCTGTTCCCTGTGTTCTGTCCAGTTTATAGATGCGTTTAGTGGGAGAAACAAGGTTACTTATTCCTCTAACTTGGAACCAGTATCTATCTTATTTGATTTTTTTGACCCTGTGCCTAGCACAATTCCTGGTACATGGAAGAGACTTAAGAGATATTCATTGATTAAACAAAGTGAATGAATGAATGCATGAACAAATCAAAGTCATGTGATTTATTTACAAATAACACATGAATAAATACTCATGTTTCCAAAGAACAAATTTCTGATAACCATGGCATGGTTATCCCTTCTCTTTTCTTCCTGAAAGAGTAAGGGATACTACACAGAGAGGATCTAATCTAAGTTAATAAAAAAAATTTTTTCTTGTTGAATCTTTTAAGTCAGGTAAGCATTTTCAATACCCAAATTTGCTGTGTCTCTGGAAAGGGTTTAAATAGAACAGGTTTGAACGAACTGTTTTTTTAATTAATCTTAGAGAGAGAGGAAGCTAAAGGGAGAGAGAGATAGAAACATCGATGAGAGAGAACATCGATTGGCCGCCTCCTGCGTGCCCCTCACAGGGGATTGGGCCCACAACTTGGGCACATGCCCTGACCGGGAATCGAACCGGCGACCTCTTGGTGCACGGGTCAACACTCAACTACTGAGCCACACCAGCGGGGCTAAAGGGACTTTCTTAAACTCTGTTCCTCCTTCACTTGTTCTGGTATTAAATAAAACAAAACGAAACTGACAGAGTACTTCCTTTAGTGGCACATGTTTACAGACTAGTTACCACCCGAACAGGCTGAACTGTATGTTGAAAAAGAGCACAGCGGAGTTCTGTTGTTCACTCATCCCCTTCGAAACAGTCTGCATGTCAATTATTGGGTCCAGTTACAACCAGAATGCTAGAAACCCCCAAGTATTTGAATAACAGGCTCTTTGATTTCTGCCCCTTTAATCCTAAACTGCTCTGACCCCTGCCTGCAGAACTTAGCTGACGAGTCCAACGTGAAATCGACTCCAGCTCGTCTTTTCCATTCTTGAATTTGGCTTTGACAGGGACCACGGCAGTCAATGGGACCTCTGTATGTGGATGGGATTCCCGGGAGAGTCAGGAAGGGACCGATGATTCATGATATAAAACATCCCAAAGGGATTCTGCTTCCCTTTTAATTTTGTAGCCGAGGGAGAAATTTTGAAATCGGATGCTGATGAAGACAAAATTCCCATCATGAGCTAAACAGGATCCCTGATACAGAGGAAACTCGAGCTTCTGAGAACCAGGATACCGTTCTCTTTACATAGAGGCCACAAGGGTGGGGAAGGGCACCCAGCCAAGCAGAATACGTACTCTTTTGAATGTGTTGGGGGACCTGACCCCCCGTCTGAAGAACCTCTTTCACTCGGTCTTATTCCATAAGAAGAAATCAGCTATCTGCGCTGAGTTATCAGATGCCATTTGTCTCGGAGGCTGCTTTCCTCTGCTTCCTCTTTGTTCTCTCTGGGAGCTTTGGCGTTTTGAGTGGCTTTTTCTGTCCAGGTTTATCGCAGGTATGAATTGCGTCCATATCAGGAGTTCTCGCTTATGGCAGGTTTGGCACCACGTGGAGAAGTTAAAACCTTCTATAAGTCAAGTCCCGGGCCAGGGGAATTGGGGGGACCATTCACGCACTTTGGCGCAGCGGTTTGGGTTTTATCCGAGCTTTGTATTATTTTCTACAACCTGGAGCGTACTTGGGTATGCAAGGATTTTTATCAACATGGAACTAGTCTGGCCACAGAATCTACTCCCTGCACCCACCCATGCAATCCCAAAGGCCCAGTAACCTGCTGAGGTATGTCCCCCAGGGTTAGCTCTTACTTAGTCTGGGGTAACTCCTAGAGGAGGGCTCCCATGGGTGCACTTTCTTTGGGGGACCTCACTGCCTCCATTTCATTCTGGGTGCTTCCTGGGAATTGGTTCTTACATTAATATCTGGATTCCGCTAATGGAAAAGAAAATGACTATGTTGGGTTTTTCTTTTCTTCCTTTAGTCCTTCTCTCCTCCCCAATACAGAGAAAGGCAGATGAGAATCATAAATGCATCTTCACTACAAATATTGTGAGTCCCAAAATGTTCTTTTATTTCAGAGGTGTCCCCCCCTTGTAAAAACGGTACAAGTAAAGCATGTTTGTTGTGGGAAAATTAGAATAGAGAGATAAAAAGAAACATCCAAAAATTGTTTCCCAATAAAACATAACCAGGCTTCTCGGTCACTTCATCCTGCCCCGCCTTTCTGAGACTCAGTTCCTGCTCCCTTTCATCAAGCACTGTTCTTCCCTGCATCCCAGCGCGGCCCCTAACAACGGGCAGAAGCTGCTTTAAGGAAAGTGTTCTCTGAAATAAAGTTCAAAAGGAACATGTAACCAAAAGAGAATAAAATATTCTAGTGGACAATTTAAACAACTCTCTTCAAAGGAAGTGTGCCTGGACACTACTTTAGTCGGTGTCCTCTGACCAGCCTGGAGCTTATTTATGTTCCTTGATCCCTGGATAATGTGGGTTTCGTGAGTGACATTCAGAGTTCCCTTCTCAGACCCTCTGAACGTGATTCCTTGCCAGGCAGGACCAGCCTCTCCCAGTGCTCGGCCTTGCGAGAGCATCCTTTCCTTAACCTCCTGCCTCTACAAACCCCTTTTCCTGCTTTTGGGGGCAAGTGTAGCAGACACAAACCTCAATCCACAAATCCAGGAATCCAAGAAATGTAATGTTCTTTTTCTATAAGCCGACTTACCTCTTACTTCAAACTTCCTCCACTTCATCTGATGGCAGAAGTTTAATTTGCCAATGTGGGATTTACACACACACACACACACACACGCACACGCACACGCACACCTAGTCTGGGTCACTGTCTCTCCATGCTGGGTCCCCTAAAGCCTGCCTGCTCCTGTCTGGCCTTTGGACTGTGCCGGTCACTGCTAAGTCACCCCAGACCCAAGGCTCCTCCAGCTCCAGCTTGCTGTCAGCTCAGTTCTTTGCTACTTTGAGGTGCAAAGGACGGGTCTTCTCTTCCCACACAATGCGGGACAGTGAGACCTCCATGGGGCTGTCAGGGCCCTTCATTCCGTCTCTGCTATTCTGGAGTGCAGAGTTCTCGGGGGGCAGTTTCAGGCCTGTATGCAGGACCAGTCACATCATTTGCCAGGCCCCGTACAAAATGAAAACGCTGAGCTGGGAGGGGATTGCGGAGTCAGCCTCTCCCAACCAGGCCCACAGTGCCAACCCACAGCAGACATGATCCCCAAGGAACTGTGTCCTTCACACAGGTACATGCTTGGTCCCTGGATCCAGGGTGAACAAAGACCCCACAGAGCTGCACACATGCAGCCTGAGGCAAAGAGGAGCTGCCTTGAGTCCCACCCTCGAATACTGTGGGGCGTGTGCTCCAGGTCCTGAAACTCCACGCCCCAGAACTGCACCCAAGCCCCCACGGGCCTGGAAGGTGAAGCGGGGTCTGTGGTGTGAGGGACAAGGTAGTGAGTGGTGGACAGCCGAACCCGGGAGGCAGGAGTGCTCAGGACCAGGTCTCCGAGGCTCTGGTGCGCGCTCCATTGTCCTGTCAAACTCTCCTCTGCTTTACAAATCACAGATTCACAGATAAAACAATGAAGAATTTCAAGACAGCCACAGCAAAGCATTAAACCCACGTGCCAAGCCCTTCTGGACATAGTGCCCTGTGCCACAGCACTGGCCGCACACCCGTGAAACCGTCTTGCCTGTGTAGCCAGGAGATAGACATCTCTTGTCCTACATTGTTCCTTCCTCGGTGCAACGAGAGGAGACGTTTGGCTCTCCCTGGGATGAAGCAGGGGCAGCAGGGTGGACAGAGGGAGTTCCCGGAGTAACAGGAATCATTGGGGGGGAAGGGAGCAACAACCCTGAAGTTGTTTTTCAAAAATGTTCTTCAAGCCCCAGCCCGGTGGCTCAGTTGGTTGGAGTGTCACCCCCTGCACCAAAAAGTGGTCGGGTTCGATTCCTGGTCGGTTCACATACCTAGCTTGTGGGTTCATGCCCCTGTTGGGGTGCATACAGGGCAACTGATCCATGTTTCTAACACTGATTTCTCTCAAATCAATGAACATATCCTTGGTTGAGGATTTTTTAAAATGTTTTCCTTCTCTGGCTGGTTCAGCGGTTTTAGCATTGGCGTGTGGACCAAAGAGTCACAGGTTCGATTCCAGTCAAGGGCATGTACCCCGGTGGCGGTTCAGTTCCCAGCCCTCCAGCCCTGGGTGGGGTTGTGCGGGAGGCAACCAATCAATGTGTCTCTCTTACATCGATGTTTCTCTCTCTCTCTCTCTCTCCCCCCCCACCCCCGAAGATAAAATGGAAAAATATCCTCCAGTGAGGATTTAAAAAAACAATGTTTTCCACCACACAAGCAGCAGCAGATCCCAGCACTCATGGGCTCCCGGCAGTAGTCCCACATCTGATTCACAAGTGGGCTCCCCTGTGGACGCCAGGGCCCCCTCCCACCACTGCTCAGGCTGCACCTGCAGCTCGGCAGGCATCTCAGCAGGCATCTCAGCTGGTGGGTGGGGGGCATGCTTAACTTCTAGGACTAGGGCAGAGCAGTGTTGAGGTTTATGCCACCTGGCCAGGCCCCTCAGAGTTATATTCTTCAATCTAAGCGTGATCTTCAAAGGATGCGGTTGTCCAGACCTGCAACATCAGTGTCACTTGTGATCCTGTTAGAAAGGCAACTCCTCAGGCCCCACACCAGACCCACTGGAGCGGAAACTGTGAGAAGGGCCTAGCAGTCTGTTTTAACAAGCTGTCCAGTGATTCTCCTGCACACTGAAGTCTGTCACATGGGCGACATTTCTCAGGATCTTCAGTGGGTTTTCCCCACCGTCTTATAAGTAGTGAACCTACTGCTCACTGACCAGTTCAGAGAACCCTATGAAGGTTCAGCAACTCTGAGGTACGTCTTCTCACCACATGCTACCCAATTTAGGATTCCTGTATTAGAAATGTGTTCCTTTGGGGTTTTTTACTGTTCTTTTTTAGAAAGCAGAGGTTCTATTTGGTAAGTTCACATAAAAGTATCGGTGAGATCTGTCATATTCTAATTTTTGTGGCCAGGAAGGGGGAGAGAGGACACCATAGAAGGGGGAAATAGCTGAGCAAAGAGAGACCTTGCCCGGGGCTGGCACTTTTGCTTAGGGCTGGCATTTCTAGAGTTTATGAAGTCACTAGAGTAAAAACATTTATTTGATATGGGCCTATAGCTTAGATGTCATCCCAATATGCCAAGATTTGGGGTTCAATCCTCATTCAGGGCACATACAGGAATCAACCAACAAATGCATAAATAAGTGGAACAACAAATCTGTGTCTCTGTCTCTCTCCCTCTTCCCCTCTCTCTAAAATTAAAAAAAAAATTTGTTGTTGTTTTAAGGAATTAAAATAAAATAAGGGGAGAAAATGAAAGAGTGAGTTGATGGGGGACCCAGTAGATGAACACTCAGTTTACATGTGCCACCAGTGGGCTGAACCTCATTACCTAAATTCAGTAGAATGCGGTGACAGACAATCTCCAAGCTGTTGTATCCATTAGAATTTGGTTGCAAGTACAGAAAATCTAACTCCAACTGGTTTAAATCGCTAAAGTAAAAGGCAATCGGTTGGCTTTTGTGAACGGAAAGCCCAAATAGTTCCGACTTCAGAAACAGCTTGGTCGGTATTCGGAAGAGCCCACAAAAGCCCAGTCGTTCTGCATTTTACTCTCCTGTGCTCTGTGTGTTGGCTTCATTTTCAGACTTCGCAAGTTGGCAAGATGGCAGCCCCAGCTCCAGCCAACATGTCTCCATGGTTCAAGTCTGGATCTATGGGCACACCCAGGAGCCCAAACAAACCCCCGGAGTGAGATTGATTGGCTCTGATTTGCCTCCCTTGAGTTATGTGCCTGTCCCTGGACCAGGCACTGACCACAGGAGAAACTGATGCTTTGGATCACATGCCAAGCCTGGGTCACACACTGTCCCTGGAATGGAGGTGGTGGGGAGGTGCTGTCAATGCCATAGAAACCACAGGGACTGAAGGTGGGGAAGGGTGGTACCCTACAAACATTGGAGGCTGTTACTGGAAACGGGGTAAATGGATAGGGGCTGGCCAAGAAACCACACACATCCATCACTAGGATCTCAGTTCCAGCATTCTGTAATTCTGTGAGGTCCTCCTGTGGCCCGGAGTGCTGGCATAGAAAGCCACCTTCGCCAGACTGCCCTCCAGATGGAGCACAAATTGGGCTGGGGGAGGAAGGAATCCTGCTTCTATTTAGGATGACTAAGCTCATACCCTTCAGCAGCCCTGACTGGAAAGGCTGTCCCTGCTGGTAAATGCGTCAGGTTCTCATTTCTCTGAGAACATGTCTAAAACTTTCCACACTCCAGCCCGGCTATACATACGTCCATGCTCACTTCCATCTCCCTGCTCACCTCTACCTGTCCTCCATGCTCCTCTCTCTCAGCCTGTCTCTTCCTTTCTTCCTTTCTTCCTTCCTTCTTTCCTTCCTTTCCTCCTTCCTTCCTTCCTTCCTTCCTCTCTCTTTCCTTCCTTCCTCCCCTTGGTTTCTTTCTTTCCTTTCTTTCTTTCTCTCTCTCTCTCTTTCTTTCTTTCTTTCTTTCTTCCTTCCTTCCTTCCTTCCTTCCTTCCTTCCTTCCTTCCTTCCTTCCTTCCTTCCTTCCTTTTTCCCTTTCTTTCTTTTTCTCTTTTTTTCTTTTCTGCTTTCATCTTTATGTTTCCTGTTTGATTTTCTTTGCTTCCTCTCTCTGTTTATCTCTCTTCCATGTTTATCCCTCTCCCTCGCCCCACCTGCCCAGCCCCCACCCTAGCTGTCTTTGAGTGTTTGACTCTGTTTCTCTCTATTCTCTCTCCCTGGGTTTCTCTTGGTCTCTGTCTCATTCATTCTTTGTCTTATGCTTTTTCTTCTTCTCTCTAAGTACCTGCCTATCACTTACTTTAGCTGTCAATTTTATTCTTAGTGTCTGCTTCCCTTTCTCATCTGCATTTGTCTATTTTTTTTTCTTCCTTTCTGACATGGACAGTGCCACTGCTATAGACAGGACTCTGAAAGGTTCACAGTGCCACTTCTTCCATAGGGTCCTTAGCCAATAGGTAAATGGGTTACAAGGCTATTGATTTTTTTCAAGTATTGAGAGCTGTGCTAAGTCAAAAGTCTCCATCTCCAAAAAATAATATCTAACTTCAAAAGGCACACCACAAGTAAAAAAACCAATGCTTTGTAAAACAAATAGAAACAAAATAAAATAAAACCTTCCTTCCTCTAGAAGTTGATGCCTGTAAGTACACACCCTGCCAAGCTAACTTTCTGCTGAATATCAGCTCTCCTTCTGCCTGAATGGAGGGGCCGAAGAGGAAGAGGAAGTTTGCAATGTGGGAGGTTTGCTGGGAAATTCTCTGCTAAGAAAATAATTTCAATGGTCAACATAACAAAAATACATTGGGCTGACAAAAAAAAAATCAAACAAGCTTTGTACTTAATGGAACAGTGTTTTTAATCTAAAAAAAATGATGTGTGTACATTCCTGAATTTCTTCCTCACTTTGATGATACTCCTGGCACACTCTGGAAGTGATATGTGTTTCTGTTTTCCTTCATTCTTCACTCTGCATTGGTTGTTTCCAGTCTGGAAAAGAGAGGTAACCTCAGAAAGGAGATGTATGAAATGGATCCAATTTAAGAGAGGCCGTGGAAGGCTCCTTTCACAATTTTGTCCCTAAGCCACCGCTGGGAGGTTCATGGGCAGGTCTCGTGTCTGGTTCTTACATCCCATTCTTTCCCTCTTACTCTCTGGATCCCCACTATCACAGTCGGTGCTTGAGGGAAGAATGCCCCAAAGCTTGTTTTCTGCTGGCCCGTTCAGCCAATACTACTCTCTAAGGAATTGAAATGGGGGGGGGGGGGAGTCTAACCTTAATGGCCTGCTTAGTGGGAAAAGGTATGGAGCCAGGAGGCCAGGGTTCACACCTAGTTTTGTTCCTTACCTTCATACTTGTCTGAGCTTTCATTTCCTCGTGTATAAAGTGAGAGATGCTAACATCACCTACCTTGCAGAATTGTAAAGACGTGGTCAACTATGTAGGTGTACATCATGCTGTACAAATTTCCAGTGTTATTTTGTAACTGAACCTGTTTTATTTTTCATTCTCTTAAAGTTGGAAGCATTTCACCTTTTATATGAAAAATGTACAAATGATGACATGAATGGACCAACCAAACTTTCCCTACAAACTTTAGCTTGCAAACCTCCCAACACCTACCGTAGCACAACCCTGTCTTTTCCAAAGGGTAACCCTGAGTGCTGCCGGAAGAAAGGCAGATTTCAAAACACTTGAGTTTCTTTTTTGTTTTGTTTTTTGTTTTTCTTTTCCCAGGTAATTTATTACAGAGATTTGGCTGGGCTCACAGTGAAGCCTGCTGACTCTGCAGGGGGTGACAGGGGCAGAAATGGCCCTTGTCTTTAAATAAACTGAAAAAGGGCAGAGAGTTGGCATTAGGCTGTAAGAGGGACTGTGTGCTGCCCTCCCTGCCCACACACTGGGGAGCATTGTTCAGGGTTTGAGAGTCATCCCTGCCGCTGCACTGACCCGAGTTTCCACCATCGGCTGATGGAAAGCTGGCCTCCCACACAGCAGCTGGGACCCGGATCAGTGCTTCCCAGAGCAATAAAAGCAGAGGCGACCACACAAACAAGAAGAATCGGCTTTCCAAGTACCCTTTCAAGGAGAAGAATAGAGACTGCAAACAATATTTTCATCATTAGTTACCATAAAATGTTCATGATGTTCCAGGGAGACAAAGGTGACGATCTCTCAGCCCTCCTACACCAACCACCTTGACCCACCCATAGTTTCATATAACTTCCCCAAAGAATGACCAGATTTCAGAGTGTATCTACCTCTGAAATATGGAGGAAGTGACATTCTTTATGCTTTTCTCCCACTAAGGAGTTAAGGGACAGCAGTAATATTTATTGAGCTCCTGGCATATGTCAAGGCATTTTCATAGATAATATTTAACCTTTGTTAATGACACTGAGAAAGCTGTTCTTAATGGCCATTGATGTAGAGACTGATTAAGAAACACATTTAAGCCCTGGCCAGTTTGGCTCGGCAGTTAGAGCATCGGCCTGCGGACCAGAGAGGCCCAGGTTCGGCTCCCACTAAGGGCACATACCTCGGTTGCAGTTTGTCCCAGGTCCCAGTTGGGGTTGTGTGGGTGGCAACAATTTGGTGTGTCTCTCTCACCGATGTTTCTCTCTCATACTCCCTCTCTCCCTCCCACTCTATCTGAAGATAAGTGCAGAAAAATGTCCTCGGGTAAAGATAAAAAAATAAACGAAAGAAAGAAAGAAAGAAAGAAAGAAAGAAAGAAAGAAAGAAAGAAAGAAAGAAAGAAAGAAAGAAAGAAAGAAAGAAAGAAAGAAAGAAAGAAAGAAAGAAAGAAGAAAGTATATTCAAGACCTGACTCATGTGGCTCAGTTGGTTGAGTATTGTCTGGTGTACCAAAATGTTGCCAGTTTGATTCCCGGTCAGGGCACATGCCTGGATTTCAGCTCAATCCCCAGCAGAGCGCATATAGGAGGCAGCTAATGTTTTGCTCTCACCTCAGTGTTTCTCTCTCTCTCCCTCTCCCTTCCTCTCTCTCTAAAAATCAGTAGAAAAAAATCTTTAAAAAAAAAAGAAAGAAATCTATTCAAGATCACGTAGCAAATAATTGATAACAACAGCACTTTAATGTCAATCTTCGGTTTTCCCCATTAACTCATCTCCTAAAACCTGAATGAAGAGAAGTATAGCATAAACTATCACTATAGTTCTTCAGTTGGTGAAATAGAAAAAAAAATATTGCGTGTATTTTAAAATCAAACAACCCAGTTGTTTCCTCCTAAAAGGCAATGTTGACTAGTAAAAATCCCTAAAAAATGAAGCCCTGCTGGAATGTGAAAGTGACCACATTTTTTCAGTAGGTGTCAATGGGTCAAATTCTGACATTCCACTGAAATCCCTTGGAAGGCTAGAAAATACTACCATTTCTCAAACCATGAGACCTGTCAAGGGGGAAGAAGCAGCCTTTCATTAGCAAGAGAACACACGATTGTTCTTGGCTCACGACCAGGTCAGTTGTGACGCGTGTCTTAGGCAACTTACTACCAGTAACCGAAGTTAGCAAATGATTACTAAAATGTGATAGGGTGCTCATTCCTGTCTACTTTCAACACTTCTTGTGTGTTTGAAAATTTACATTAACAAAAATGTTACGTGTCTTTAATTTTTCCTACTTTTGTCAAAGTGTAACATATATACAGTGACATGACAGATCTTAAGTATATGTTCAATGAGTTTCAGCAGTTGCATACTTCTTTGTAACCCATATTCCATCATGACATAGTACTGCCATAACCCTTAAAATATCCCCAGAGCCCCATCCCAGCCAATCCCTGCCCACCCACCCCCTCCACAGGCAACCACTGTCCTGATTTCTTTTGCCATAGATTGGTTTTGCCAGTTTCAGAACTTCATATAAATGGAATCATACAGTATGTGCCCTTTTGTATCTGTCTTCTTTTACTCGGTATAATGATACTGCAGCTCATGCATGGGTTGTGTGTATCAGAAATTGGTTTTTTGCTTAGTAGTATTCCTTTGTGTGGAAGTACCTATTTTATTTATTCATTGTCCTGCTGAGTTATTTCTAGTTTGTTGCTATTCTAGTTGTTGAGGCCAAAGGTAGGGAAGAAAAAAGAAAAAGGTAATATTTTTTGAAATCTGACTTTCTTCCTGGTATGTTTAGGGTTATGAATAAAACTGCTATGAGCATTCATACACAAGTCTTTTCTATGTCCAATGTTTTCATTGCTCTGGGTAAATACCTAAAAGTGTATTTGCTGGGTCATAGGGTTAGTGATGTTTAACTTTAGGAGAAACTGCCAGGCCAATTTTCAAAGTGGTTGCACACTTTCCAGCTCCTGTTAGTAACAGAGGAGAGTTCTCGTTGTCTATGTCCTGCCCAACGTGCTATCAGTCGTAGAATCTCACTGTGGCTTCATTTGCTTCTGCTGGATGACGAAGGTACTGAACACATTTTTCATGTGCTTATTGGCATACTCTCCTTTGTGAAGTGCCTGTTCCAGTCATTTGCCCACAGTTTTTTTTTCTTTAACTTAAAAATCATGTAATCTCAATACCCAGAGATAACTATCATTAACATTTTGGGATTTTTTTTGCATTTACTTGTTTCCACAAATATATTCTTTATAAAAATGAGTTGACATTGTATAAACTGTTGGGTAGTTGGGTAATCTTTCTTAAAAATGATTAGTCATGAACATATTTCCCTGTCAATAAATACACTTCTATGCCATTCTCTTTTTTTTTTTTTTTATGTAAATGGTCATTGCAGCTTTATTCACAATAGCCTAAACAGCATTTGTCCCAAAAGTCATTTCCTTGGTGAGTAGATAAACAAAATGTGGTATGTATCTCTACAATGAAACACTACCCAGCAATAAAGGAACAAACTACAGATAAATAGGACATACCTATAAAACCATTATGCTGCGGGAAGAAAGTCAGACCCCAAAGTAAAAATACAAACTATAGTGAAAATGCAAATATAGTGACAAAAAAGCACCTGGGGCTGAGGAATGTCCTGCCAAGAGGCAAGATGGAACTCTTTAGGGTGGTGAAAATGTTCTATAAACTGATTGTAGTTACAGTTTCCCTGGTATGTGCATGTCTCAGAACCCAACAAACTGTACATTTTAAATGGATGCATATGGCAGCCAACTTATAGCTCAATAAAATTGATTTCAACAAAAATAGTATTGTTGGGGAGCTGCAGTATAGGATGCAGGCTGGGCACTGAAGGGAGCGGCCAACACAAGAGAAGAATTAGTAGTAAGAAGCCTGGAGGGATAGTAAGTTAAAATAAGAATATAGAGTTTAGATCTCAGAAAAAAATATATATATTTTTTAAGTTAGCACTCTAATTAAACCCCACTAAGTAGTTTAGGCTAATAGGGTAAATTATTGCCTCATAACATACAAAAATTATTGAACCACTTGAATCAGAGCCTTAAGTAGAGCCAGGACTTTTTTTGTGTTTGGTGTGAGTTATGAATTGCAATTGATTTTTTTTCTGCAGAGATAACCAGTTGTTTCAGCACTGTTTGATTGAAATTCTTTCTTTCTTCATTGATTTTCTTTGGTACTTCGGTCAAAAATCAATATGTGTGGGTCTACTCTTGTACTATATTCTAATCCAGTGATCTATTTGTCTGTACTTATGCCAATACCATACTGTCTTGATTACTTCAGCATTCCTGCAATCTTCAAATAGCGTACATCCTCCAACTTTGATTTATTTTTCCAAAATTGCTTCATGTCTTTTTAAGCCCTTCAAATTTCTATACAAGTTTTATAGTCCATTTGTTTATTTCTACCAAAAAGTATTCTGGGATTCTGATTAGATTTGTGTCAGATCTATAGATCAATTCTTGGAGAATTGACACTTTAATAAGAAATAGCTTTTTTTATTTTTTATTCTCTTAGCAATATTTTGTTGTTTTTATTGTATATATCTCACATATATTGTATTAAGTGTATAACTAAGTATTTTGAGTTTTTATATTGTTCTAAATGATATTATTTTCAGTTTAATTTTTAAAATGTTTATTTGTTAATAGGTAGAAACACAACTGAGTTTTGTATATTGACCTTGTATCCTGAAACCTTCATAAATTCATTTACTAGCTCC
Source organism: Molossus molossus (assembly GCF_014108415.1). Classification (NCBI taxonomy): domain Eukaryota; kingdom Metazoa; phylum Chordata; class Mammalia; order Chiroptera; family Molossidae; genus Molossus; species Molossus molossus. The sequence continues at coordinate 22,809,854 of NW_023425402.1, read as the reverse complement.
AGTAGCTTTTGTTAAGTTGTCTAAGATTTTCTATGTTCATGATCATATCATATGCCAGTAAAGAGTTTTATTCCTTTCTTTACAGTTTTATGCCTTTTAATTATTTTTCTTGTCTTATTACACAGTTGAAGACCTCTGGTAAAAGTATCTTAAAACTTCACTGGGAGTACAGTCAGTGTGGCTCAGTGGTTAAGCATTGATCCATGTACCGAGAGGTCACCAGTTTGATTCCCAGTCAGGGCACATGCCCAGGTTGAGGGCCAAATCCCCAGTGTGGGGCAAGTAGGAGGAGGCCAATCGATGTTTTCTCTCATGGATGTTTCTATCTCTCTCTCCCTCTCCTTTTCTCTCTCTCTAAAATCATTAAAGAAAAAAAACATTTTTTTTTTTAACAAAAAACTTCACTGGGAGTGGTGAGTGGGCATACTTGCCCTGATCTTAATCTTATGGGGGAAATGTTTTAATCTTTCACCATTAAGTATGTTGCTGCCTATAGATGTCGTTTATCAAGTTGGAGAATTTTCCTTTTATTGTGTGTGCTGAGAGGTTTTATCATGAATGAGTGTTGAATTCTGTCAGATGTATGTATGGAGATGATCATATAAATTTTCTCTTATTCTATTATATTGCATCAATTTGTATTCAAATGTTAAATTAACATTGCATTATTGGAATAAACCCCATTTGATCATGAGGATTATTCTTTTTCTTTGTTGCTGGGTTCAATTTGCTAAAATTTTGTTAAGGACTTTTACATATATGCTCATGATAATATTGGTCACCGTTATCCTTTTTGTAGGTTTTTTTTTTTTATTATTAATTGGGAGAAAGGAAGGGGACACGAAGGGTTGGGAGGAGAGAGGTGGAGGGAGAGGCGGTGAGGAGGAGGAAGAGGAAGAGGAAGAGGAGGTGGCAGAGGTGTGGAAGAGGAAGAAAGAGGGGAAAGGAGAGAGGAGGACTCCTTTTTGTATTTTTGTGGTTTTTCCATCAGAGTAACTCTGGTTTTTTCTATTATTTAAATTTTTTTTTACATTTGTAAATCCTCCCCTTTTCTCTGTTTTCTAAAACGAGTTGTGTAGGGTTAGTATTATTTCTGCCTTAAATGATTGAGAAAATTTATGAGTGAAGTCTTTTTTGTGTGTATGCAGGAATTTTCCTTTTTTACAGGAATTACAGTTCTCCCTGACAGTCATCCAGTGCCTGAAAACAATTACTTTATGCATTTTACCTAGTTGTTTATAGTGGTAAGGCTGTGTGGTACTAATTATTCCATTATGGCCAGGACAGAAGTATCTAATAAGAAGTTTGTTTAAATTGATTTTATCATTAGGATAATTCTAAATTCAGTAGATTCAATGCTACATTAATATTGAACATACCTCAATAGATTGTACTAATTGCATTTCTATTGGACCTGCCCCCAAATTAAGTATTAATATAATTACTATAATTCAATATTAGCAAAGACTAGTACAACGAACAGCAGTCTAGATCAAATAACTAATAACATTATTTTTCTTTACTTCAATTCTGATATACGTTCTTGTATGGAATACAAAGTAGTCAAGTTATAGGTACAATTATTCTGTGTAACTCTGATATGCTCCAAGAGGGTGTGTTCCATTTTATCCATTATGCTTATTATAGGAGATGAGACATTTGAAAGCCTTACATTTTTCATAAAGGTTGTTGCTTAAATGTGCAAAACTTTTCTAATCAAAGAAATGTGGATATGATTCTAGTGTCTTAGCAGAAATGAGACATTTCCCAGTAGAGTGTACAAGAACTTTGCCATTACATCTGTACCTTCCACATGGCTTTATCCTGCTACTCTTCATCACGGGATTAAACCACGTAGAAAACAGTCATTCTCCAAAGTGACCCATGATGTCCAGGTTGTATGGTGGAATAATTAGGCTCATATCTCTCCACATAAGGAACCATGTTGATAACTAATACTTTGCTTATCAGGACTGCTCTGGGCCTAAATCTACTTTCTTTGATAATCACATTACTTCAACTTCCTTTTTGGAATTAAGTGAAAATATTATACAAATGATGAAGTAGAATTGAAAACCACTGGGAAGTTGTGTTTCTTGGGTAGGTAAGACAGTTTAGCTTATGCTCCCTTGAAGTTCAGCAGCCCACCCTTTGGACGACCCAAGATCTGAAGGCTGCATCCCACGCCTGGGTTCAAAGAGAGAACTCCTTAGAGCTGGGAATTACCATAGCTACCCCAGTTTCAGCTTTGAAGCAGGAATAGATTTTTTAAAAACAAAGAAAAACCAACCCCTGGCATTACAGATTGTTATATTGACACTGTAATTAAGGGTAACAATACATCTTTTGAAAAATCTTAAATGAGGGTGTCTGGAGGGAAAAAGAAACATCTGTAACAAAAATAAATGAATTAATAAAAAAGAAAAAGAAAATAAATACCAGCTGATAACCCCCTTAAAATTAAAAAAAATAAAAATCCATTAAGAGAGAAAAAAAATCTTAAATGGTATTACAATGCGAGGAATATGTAAAAACACACCGACTGATTAGCATTGGGGAAATCGTTTTTTAAAAAACACATTGTAATATTATGAAACAGTTAATATGTTCCATTGTTGACAGCACTGGTGAATTTTGGCAATGATTACTCTAGACTTTTTCCTAACATCTGTCCCCATCAAAATTAACCATTAGAGCAATGAAGGGTCAAAGAATCTCTGCCGACAAATCCACAATAAAAAAGATTGATGGTTTATTTAACACAGTGGATAACTAGCCCACAATGCTTCAAAATCATCAGGAGCCTTCAAAATTTCAAATGCCCAGGCCTCATCCCCAGATATTTAGATTTGATTGATCTCAGTAGATACCAGTTACCAATATTTTTCCATAACATTTAAAAATTTAGGTGTAATTTGCATACCATAAAATTCACCCTCTTAAAATATAAAATCTGGTGATTGTTAGTGTGTTCACAAAGTTGTGCAACCATCACCACTCCCTAATTCCAGAACATTTTCGCCTCCCCCCCCCTAAAAAACCTATGCTCTTTAACAGTCACTCCCCATACCTTCCTCCTTCCAGCTCCTGGCAACCACTGATCTACTTTCTGTCTCTATAAATTTGCCTATTCTGGACATTTTATAACAAGGGAATCATTCAGTATGTGACCTTTGGTGACTGAATTCTTTCACTTAGCATGTTTTCAAGGCCTTACTTACTGCAGCAGGAATCAGTACATCTTTCCTTTTTATGACTGAATAATATTCAGTTGTGTAGCTGTACCACATTTTGTTTATCCGTTCATCAATTGGTGGACATTTGAATTGTTTTCATTCTGGCTATTATCAATACTGCTGCTATGAATATATGTTTTCAGTTCTCTTGGGTATATATTTAGAGTCAAATGACTGAGTCATTAAGGTGACTATGTTAACTGTTAAAGAACTGTCCGACTGTTTTCCAAGTGGCTGCATCATTTCACATTCCCACCAGCGATGTCTGAGGGTCCCAGTTTCCCCGCTTTTTCTTCAATAACATGTGTTATTATCTGTCTTTTTTATTATAACTATCCTGGTGGGTATGAAATGGTATCTCATTGCATTTTTCTGATGACTAATAATGTCGAGCATCTTTTCATGTATTTATTGTCCATTTGTATATCTTCTTTGGAGAAGTGTCTGTTCAAATTCTTTGCCCATTTTTAAATTGGGTTGTATGTCTTTTTATTGTTGAGTTGTAAGAGTCTTTATATATTCTGGATACTAAAATACAGATTTGTGAATATGTGATATCTGATATATGACTTGCAGGTATGATTTACAAATATTTTCTCCTATTCTGTGGGTTGTCTCCCCCCACCCCCTTATTGGTTTTGGAGAGACAGGAAGGCAGAGGGAGAGAGAGATAGAAACATCGATAAGAGACAACATTGATTAGCCGCCTTCTGCATGCCCCCCACTGGGGATCGGGCCCACAACCTGGGCATGTGCCCTGACTGGGAATCAAACCGGTGACTTCTTGATGCATGGCTTGAAGTTCAACTGCTGAGCCACACCGGCCAGGTATGGGTTGTCTTTTAATTTATTGATTTTAGAGAAGAAAGGAGGGAAAAAGAGGGAGAAAGGGAGAGAAAGAAACATTAATGTATTGTTCCACTTATTTATGTATTCATTGATTGATCCTTGTATGTGCCTTGACCTGGGATCAAACCTGCAAACATGGCATATTGGGACCATGCTCTGACCAACTGAGCTACCAGCCATGGCATCATTTCACTTTCTTACAGTGCTGTCTGATGCACAGAAGTTTTACATTTTGATGAAGTCTAATTTTTCTTTTCTTTTTTCTTATTGCTTGTGCTTTTGGTATCAAATCTAAGAAACCATTGTCTGATGCAAAGTCACAAAGATTTACACCTATGTTATGTTCTAGTTTTATAGTTTTACCTTCTACTTTTACATCTTTGATGTATTTGGGGTTAATTTTTATATATGGTATGAGATAAGAGCCCAACTTCATTCTTTGCCTATGGATATCCAGTCATCCTATAATTCTGTTTCTGATTTCACTTTTGACACTATGATTCTGCACCCAATTCCAGCCAATTCTCTGAAACCATTGGGTGTCCCACAATTCAGTTTGGTTCTGACACTGTCCACCTGGACACAGCATCCCCCACTCACTTCAGACTCCAATAACAAGTCAAGGTTATCACCTGGACTCCAGCTATATGTAAGATGTTCCCATGACCTGCTTCCTTGGGTTCTATTAATTTTCTGGAGTGGCTCATAGAACTCATAAAAACATTTGCTTATATAACTCAGGAACAGATGGAAAAGATGCATAGGGCAAGGTATGGGGGTGGGGTGTGGAGCTTGCGGGCTCTCTGAGTGTGCCACACTTCCCACTCCTGAAACTCTATCATTTGGGTTTTTATGAAGCCTTCATTGCTTGGGCATGATTGATTGAATCATTGTCTATTGGCAATTAATTCAACCTCCAGCCCCTCTCCCAACCCAAGATGTCAGGGGGGTGGGACTAGAAGTTCCAAACCCCAAATCGCAGGGTGTTTTTCCTGACAACTAGCCCCCATCCACAAGTATTTTCCAAGTCACTCCATTAACTAACAAAGACACCTTTATGGCTCTCATCACTGAGGAAATTCCAAGGATTTTAGGAGTTCTGTACCAGAAACAGAGACAAAGACCAAATATATATTTCTTATTAAATATCACAGTATACAAGTCCTGACACCACTTGGTGAAAAGACTATTTTTTTTTCCCCACTGAATGTCTTGGCACTCTTATAAAAATCCATCTATGTCTGGACTCTCATTTCTATTCCATCACTCTCTGTGTTTAACCTTATGCCAGTGCCAGCCTTCATTATGGTAGCTTTGTAGTAAGTTTGAAATCAAGAAGTGTGAGTCCTAGAACTTTGGTGTTTCTTTTCAGGATTGTTTCGACTATTCTGATTCCCCTGCATTTTCATATGAATTTTAGGATCAGCTTGTCAATTTTTACAAAATAGCCAGCCAGGATTTTGGTAGAAACTGTGTTGGCTCTGTATATAAATTTGAAGAGTATTGCCATCTTAACAATACCAAGCCTTCCAATTCATCAATATATGTTTCCATTTATTTAGGTCTTTAATTTCTTGCAGTGATGCTTTCTAGTTTTTATGTACAAGTCTTAGGGCATCAGTATTTTTTAAAGCTCTTCAGATAATTATAATTTGCAGCCAATGTTGAGGATCATCGCTTCATGTCCTAAAGATTGCCCCCCCAAATTATAAATCTTAAGTTATCTGTCCATGTGTGGCCCTCATAGGGACAGAGAAGTGGGGTTTACCTTGACCAGGGTGAACCACTTCTGAGAGATAATCATTTCATGACATTTCATAGGACAAATCTGGTAATAAAATTTAATTATACCCTACAGAGAATCCTAACATTGCAAAATTTTGAGAGGTCTGAGAATTAATTTGTGCTGGCCCGAAGGAGTGAGAGTCAATCCCATTTTAATATGTGCTGAAAGTCAATGTTCTTTGAACAACCTTCATCCATAACTCTCCTCTGAAAATATTCTCACCACTATCTCTGCCACCCTGTTTATAACTAGATTTAAATGCCCCAGGCTTTCCATCCCATCTGTACCAAAATTATGATATGTCTAAATTGTGATTATTACAACTTAAGGCCATTTTTCAGTGGATCTGAGGAACATCTGCTCACCATTTCTAACACAAAGACTAGGAAGCTTTGGTGGTGTTTGTTTGATTTGGTTAAGTTTGTTTTGTTTTTTTTTCTTTTGGCTTTTGACTTTTACCCTTCTCATATTAATTGCCTTCTAGGATTGACAAAATTACTATGAGATATAAAGGGAATGTAATAACATCTCACTTTGATACTGTTTGATGATCTCATCAATGTCTAAGTAAGGCCATGAGTAGCTGGAGAGTTAGGATGCTGTTAGTTAGGATGTTGAGTTAGGATGCTGTTCTGACAAATGGTCAACCTATCCCCATTTGAGGGAACTTTGGAATAAATTCAAAGTAGGCAGTCAAATGATCTGTGGTAGGCAGTTAGACAGACATGAGCAGAGCAAGAATGATAGGCCATGTACAAAAGGTCACCAGAGTGGAAAGTCCCGAGTTCCTAGCAATGGACAAAACAGAAAGTAAGGACCTCACTCACAGGATAACCTTTCCTCTCTTAGCATATCACTGGTTATTTACCCTCCTGACCTTTCATAGTGCTAGTCATGCAGTTCAAACTCTTCCATGACTTTTCCTCTCCTGGCATGTTGCTAGTCATGTGGTTGACTGCCTTAGAGGAGGAATAAGGGCCCCAAGAGTGGCCTCATTAGACTCCCATTTGGGCCCTTGCATGACCACTCCCTTAAGCATTAACCCCAAGGGTAACATCTAGATCTCAATTGTGTTTCAGCTCCAGGCCCAGAAAAGCAGCAAAACCAGAGAAGTAATGCTATAGCTGACATCAGGACTAGCTGCAATGACAAAGACCCCTGCCCTGGTGCCAACCAATCAATAGAGACCACAGCCCTGGAAAGCTGATGAATATTCTGTTGAGATACTCCCCTGGGACCTCCCCTAAAATCCCTACCGTTAAAAGCTCTTAGGGTGGAGGAACCAGAGCTCTCTACCTCTTGAAAGCATGCCTGAGACTTTTCCATCCCCTTCTTCCCTAAAATCATGTTACCTTTGCCCTTTTCTCTCCTAACCTCTAAGAGCCCTTCTTTTGCTTCTGTAACTTGTTTACTGAGCCCATTTCTTCTACTGCTCACTTCTTCTACCTCTATGACTTTCTAAATAAACTTTTTCTTATATTTGAGTATTGCCTGTGAATTTTTTCTTAGCCAGAATTCAAGTACTGAGTTTACTGAACCAAGGCCCTGTCTGACTCCACCTGTCTAACACCTGGGGCTTTTCTCACTGCCAACGGATCCACTTGTGTCAGTAGTAGTCTCCGGTGTCACATCTCTCTCCTTTCCAATCTAGACCTCAAGGTTTCCTTAAGTCCTGACACCATCTGCACCTCTGATTCTAGTCCACATGAACTACCTGGAGACTACAGAGCAGTCTAGATTTCTGGAATATCGATGGAGAAGTGATCTCTTCAGATGGGGCTGAAATACAGGTCCAAGGCTCTCGTTTTTGTCGTACTGCAACATGAATGATAAATGATGTTCACACCATGCCACTCTTTCATGATCAATCCATCCAGCTACTGAAAAAAATCTGGAGATATTTTATAGAAAAAAGTAATAAAATACTACTACAGATTTTTCTCTTAGTTTTAGAGTAATAATATCATTTATCCATCTGATAAGTTCGTGATTTGTAATTTCAAAAACTATTATACAACATGGAAAAACACAGGGTTTGTCGAATTTTTAAATTTTATTATTAACAGGGCAAGGTAGTATTGCACTTGAACAATAAGATTAGGTAAAACTTATTTTAATGTGTCATCTGTTGAATGTTATAAAAATTAACATTAGTATCCATAATATTCATGCTAATTTTATTCATATTGTTGCATTGGTTTAGTAATAATTTGTATTATATATTATTAATAGAAATATTTATAGTATCATTTATGTTTGTGAACTACTTATGCATACTTTGTCTATTTTTTCTCTGTATTCTATGCATCTGTCCATGTTTCTCATTTAAAAGAAAATGAAATCTTTCCTAATGAGAAAACAGTGCATTACAATGATTTATGATTTTCTGAATTATTAATAGTACCTCAACAAGAAGGGCTAATTTGGGGCTTTGGAGAAAATGGGGCAAGCTGTATGATTGTCTTTTCCACTGAGAAAAGCACATTGTCAACACCAAAGGCGTGATCCACAAAAGAAATAATAGATAAGTTGGAATTCATTAAAAATAAATTTTTCTTTTTTGCAAAAGACAATGTCAAGAGAATGAAAGACGAGATTCCGAAATGGCGGCAGAGTGAACGGAAGTTACACAGACCATCTCCCAGAACCAAACTGGAATTACAACTATAACACAGACAAGAGACGGGAAAAACCAACAAAAAAGCAGCTTGTGAGGACCATATAACCAGGGACACTGATTCAATCCTGGTAGGCTTATGAAGGCGCAAGACGGGGGCTGGGAGCCCATGGTCAGCAGCTCCACAGCGGCCTTGGCTGGGAACTGCGCCCTCCAGTTACACTCCCAAGCAGCTCCACAGAACAGAGCCAGGGCAGAGACTAAAAAAGCCACAGCCACTCACCTTGGGCTCCAGCAGAGGGAGGGCAGACAGGACTGGAACTGTGCAGGGACATTTGGGATTTGGAGGATGCTCAGAGCTTTTGCTGAGTTGCTGCTATGCAGGACAGTGGCCATATTGCTCCTTCCCAGAGCTCTGAGGAGAGGCAGCAGCCCCTCCCTCGGAGATCCAACCCCACCCCGTGGGCCATTGAAGTGCTAATTGAAGCTCATTAACAACCAGCATCTGCCCCACCCTCTTGAAATCCCCTTATGCTGAGCACCTGAGGGAGTTTTTCAATCAACTAAAAACCCAGAACTCATCAAGTAAACTCGACTGCTAGCCTCCAGGCAAAAAGCTAGAAAATAACAGTACCTTTTCTGGGCTAGCAACTTTAACCAGGAAACTAAGACTTCACAGTGGTGTTTAACGTGGGTCCTCCTTCGCTCATCTAAACTCAGGAGAGGGAACCACAAACAGCAGAACAACACTCACAGGAAAAACTTGACAGGCTCCAAAGGCCACTGTGATAGCCAAAATGGTGAAACAAAGAAACAGAAGCCAAATGAAAGAGCAAGAGACCTCCACCGAAGATGAGATCAATGTGGAGCAATTAGGCATGTTAACAGATCTAGAATTCAGAGCCATGATCTTGAGGAAGCTCAACAGCACGAGTAAGGACATACAGATGCTGAAAATAAGCCAATTGGAAATTAAAAACCATCCAGAAGAGATAAAAAATGACATATCAGAAATGAAAAACACATGGGAATGTTTAAAAGACAGAGTAGAGGAAGCTGAGGACAGGATCAGTGAATTAGAAGACAGGCTAGAAAATATCAACCAATCAGAAAACCAAAAGGAAAAAACTATTAAAAAACAGGAAGACAGCTTAAGAGAACTGTGGGACAACGGGAAACGGAATAATATTTGCATCATAGGAGTCCCTGAAGAAGAAGAAAATAAGCAAGTATTAGAGAATATATTCAAAGAAATAGTGAGAGAAAACTTCCCTAATTTGGTGAAGGAAGAAGGCATTCAAGTTCAAGAAGCACAGAGAGCCCCAAGTAAGAAGAACTCAAACAGGCCCACACCAAGACACATAGTAATTAAAATGCCAAAAATTAAAGACAAAGAGAGAATCCTAAAAGCAGCAAGAGATAAGCAACAGGTTACCTACAAAGGAAACCCTATAAGGCTCTCAGCTGACTTCTCACAAGAAACACTACAGGCCAGAAGGGAATGGCATGAAGTAATGAAGGTCATGAAAAACAAAGATCTGAATCCAAGACTATTCTACCTAGCAAGGCTATCATTCAAAATAGAAAGTCAAATAAAGAGCTTCCCAGACAAAAAAAAAAAAAGGCTAAGGGAATACATTAGCACCAAACCAGCACTGCAAGAAATATTAAAAGGATTGCTGTAATTAGCAGGAGAAATAGGAAGAAAAATAGAACCACACTAAACAAAAATGGCAATAAATAAGTACATATTAATAATCACCTTAAATGTAAATGGATTGAATGCTCCCATAAAAAGACACACAGTACCTGATTGGATAAGAAAGTGTGACTCATCTATATGTTGTTTACAAGAGACCCACCTCACAACAAAAGGCTCACATAGGTTGAAAGTGAAAGGATGGAAAAAATTTTCCAAGCAAATGGAAAGCAAAGAAAAGTTGGGGTAGCAATAGTCATATCTATGAAATAATTTCAAAATGAAGGCCATAACTAGAGACAAAGAAGGCCACTAAATAATATTGAAAGGATCTATCCAACAGAAAGATATAACCTTGATAAACATATATGCACCCAGTATAGGAGCACCAAAATATATTAAAAATCTTCTGGAGGACTTCCAAGAATAAATTGACAGCAATACAATCATAGCAGGGGACTTCAACACCCCGTTGACAGCACTGGATAGATCCTCTGGACAAAAAATTAGCAAGAAAACAGACTCTAAATGAAGCACTACACCAAATGGATTTAATAGATATCTACAGAGAATTACACCCCAAAACTACAGAATACACATTCTTCTCATGTGCACATGAGACATTCTCAAAGATAGACCACATGATAGGACACAAACTAAATCTCTACAAGTTCAAGAAGATTGAAATCATATCAAGCATCTTCTCAGATCACAATGGCATGAAACTAGAAAACAATTGCAACAAGAACATGCAAAGACATTTCAACACATGGAGGCTAAATAGCATGTTATTAAACAATTAATGGGTTACCGAGGAGATGAAGGAAGAAATTAAAAACTTCCTGGAAACCAATGAAAATGAACACACAACAACACAAAATCTATAGGGTGCAGCGAAAGCAGTTCTGAGAGGGAAGTTCATAGCACTACAAATCTACCTCAAGAAACAAGAAAAATTTCTAATTGACTGTCTAACCTCACAACTTAAAGAATTAGAGAGCAAACAAAAAGAAAAGCCCAGAGCAAGTAGAAGGAAGGAAATAGTAAAGATCAGAGAAGAAAAAGACATGGAGACCAAAAAAAACAATTCAAAGGATCAATGAAACAAAGAGCTGGTTTTTCAAAAAGATAAACAAGATTGATGGACCCTTAGCTAGACTTACCAAGAAACAAAGAGAGAGAACCCAAATACACAAAATCAGAAATGAAAGAGAAGTAACAACTGACACCACAGAAATACAAAGGATCGTTAACAGCTACTATGAACAACTATATGGCAACAAATTCGACAACCTAAGCGAAATGGACAAATTTCTAGAAACACACAGTCTCCCAAAACTGGACCGGGAAGAGATAGAAAACTTGAACAGACCAATAACAACTAAGGAAATTGAAGAGGTAATCAAGACTCTCCCAGCAAACAAAAGTCCAGACCCAGATGGCTTCATGTTTTACCGAACATTCAAAAAAGAACTAACACCCATTTTCCACAAACTATTTCAAAAAATTCAAGATGAAGGAAGACTTCCAAACATGTTCTATGAGGCCAGCATAATTCTAATTCCAAAACCAGAAAAAGACACTACAAAGAAAGAAAACTACAGGCCAATATCCCTGATGAACATAGACGCCAAAATCCTGAACAAAATACTAGCAAATCAGATCCAGCAATACATCAAAAAAATTATTCACCATGACCAAATGGGATTCATTCCAGGGATGCAAGACTGGTACAATATTCGCAAATCAATAAATGTGATACACCACATAAACAAAATGAAAAATAAAAACCACATGATCATATCAATAGACACTGAAAAAGCATTCGACAAAACCTAGCATCCATTTCTGATAAAAAAGCTCAGTAATGTGGGAATAGAGGGATGATATCTCGACATAATAAAGGCCACATATGAAAGACCTACAGCCAACATCATACTCAATGGGCAGAAACTAAAAACATTTCCATTAAGAACAGGAACAAGACAGGGATGTCCACTTTCGCCACTCTTATTTAACATTGTACTGGAAGTCTTAGCCACAGCAATCAGACATGAGGAAAAAATAAAAGGGATCCAAATTGGAAAGGGAGAAGTGAAACTGTCATTATTTCCAGATGACATGATATTATACATAGAAAACCCTAAAGACTCCATCAAAAATCTACTAAACTTAATTAATGAATTTGGAAAAGTAGCAGAATACAAAATTAACGTCAAGAAATCGACGGCATTCTTATACACCAATGATGAACTCACAGAAAGAGAAACCGAAAAAACAATCCCATTTACCATTGCCGCAAATAAATTAAGATACCTAGGAATAAACTTAACCAAAGAAGTAAAGGACCTATTTGCAGAAAACTACAGGACATTGAAAAAAGAAATAGAGGAAGATATAAAAAAGTGGAAGTACATACTTTGTTCATGGATAGGAAGAATTAACATCATTAAAATGTCCATATTACCCAAAGCAATCTATAGATTCAATGCAATCCCCATCAAAATACCAACGACATAGTTCACAGAACTAGAACAAATACTTCAAAAGTTCATATGGAACCAAAAAAGTCCCTGAATAGCCACAGTAATCTTGAAAAAGAAGGACAAAGTAGGTGGGATCACAATACTGGATATCAGGTTATACTACAAATCTACTGTAATCAAAACAGCCTGGTACTGGCACAAGAACAGGCATATAGACCAGTGGAACAGAACTGAAAACCCAGAAATGGACCCAAGGCAATACGCTCAATTAATATTTGACAAAGGTGGCAAGAGCATACAGTGGAGTAAAGACAGCCTCTTTAATAAATGGTGTTGGGAAAATTGGACAGCTACATGCAAAAAAAATGAAACTAGACCATCAACTTACACCATACACAAAAATAAACTCAAAATGGATAAAAGACTTAAATGTGACCCCTGAACCCATAAAAATTCTAGAAGAAAATGTAGGCAACAAAATTTTGGACATCATACGGAGCAGAATTATCACTGATACATCACCTAAAGCAACAGAAACAAAGGGAAAAATTGACACATGGGACTACATCAAACTAAAAAGCTCTGCACAGCAAAAGAAACAATAATCAAAATGGAGACAACCCACTGTATGTGGCCTGGGTTTAGTTCCCGCTTGGGGCACATACCTTGGTTGCAGTTTGTCCTCGGCCCAGTTGGGGTCATGTGAGTGGCAACCACTCGATGTGTCTCTCTCACGTCAATGTTTCTCTCTCTCTCTTCATTCCTCTCTCCCTCCCACTCTATCTGAAAATAAGTGCAAAAAAATGTCCTCCAGTGAGGATTAAAAAAAAAATTTTTAGTCACATCACCTATGTAGGAACTGAGAGTGATAGTATTGAATCTACTCTGATTTTTGAAAATCCAAAACTGATAAAGTATTTCACTATTATCAGTGAAACATGAATTGTAACACATTTCAGTTAATTGAGGCTGAGATCCTCTGGTCTACACTGATGGTCTCCAATTCTTTTTTTTTATTATTTATTTTTTTTATTTTGCATGCCCTTGCCCCCATTTAAAAAAATGTTAGCGTGAACATCCCAATATATGTATATGTAGTTATATTTATAGTATACACTACTGTGCTGATATATTCTGTACACAGACAAAGAAATTTTTAAAGGTGACATGAAAATAGATATAAATTTAAACACTGATGTCTTCTTGCTCTACCCATATGGATTGTGCTGCACACACCTTGGAAAGTTTATTTTTTCCTCCAACTTCCAACAAAAATAAAGCAGGGAGTTATTTAAGGGTCCACCAGGGAATCCAGTTTCTGGCCTCAAATTTTGCTCTTTGGTAAAGAACCTTAAAATTACCAAGGAGCAGGTCAGGTCAGATGTTTGCTTATGCCTGTAGTCTATGCTATGTGGGTGTTAAGACTGTGGGTTCCCTGCAGAAGCTTCCAGATTGGATTGATGTTGACCTCTCCTGTGAACTCTGGGAAGAAGATGAAAATGAGTCATTATAGAGGTTTGAGCTTTTTCTTTAATTTTCTCCTTTTTTTTTTCCATTGAAGGAATTTTATGCAGCTTGACAAAACATTGAAATGATGAGCCTTTATCAATTGTCTGTATCATAAGGTGTGTCCTAAGTCTTCAAATAAGTGTCCATTTGACTTTTGATCTGTTCTGTGCTTTGCTGTTTTCATTATCTAAGTTTCCAGGGTAAAGTGTATGGAAATTGTAATCAACCAAGGGAAAGGTTTTATTTCAACCTCAAAGGAACAGTTTATTTATCTTCCTTGTTTGCTTGTTAAAAATAAGGTTTTCTTCTGATTATAAAAGATATACATGTGATTATAAAAAATTTTGGAAAATGCAAAAAGCAAAAGAACAAAATTAACACTTTCTACGTTCCTATTAACTAGAAAGAGATAATACCAAGCTAGTCTTTTCTTTCCGTAAAAGTAATGTTTTTCAAAATTAAAATCATATTGAATTTCACATTTTATTTTATCCTTACTAATGACTAACCACTATGAGTATTTTTTCATGTTATAGATTTTTCAAAAACTGAATTTTTAATCACTGTAACTGTTTCATCAAGTTAGATTACAATTCAATTATTTTATGATCCATACTTAGGCTATTTCTAATTTTTTGTGTGTGCTTTATTTTTTTTCCAACTTTATCGAGAATTAATTGATAAATATAATTATATATATTTAAAGTGTACAATGCGATGGTTTTATATACATATACATATACATATACATTTTGAAATGATTACCACAGTCAAAATAATTAAACACCCATTACTTCACATAGTTAACCCTTTCTGTGTGTGGTGAGATGCTTAAGATCTACTCCCAGCAACCTTCAAGCATACAATACTGTGTTAACAGTAGTCATAATGTTGCACATTAAATATTTATTCCTCTTCAACTGAAAATTGTATCCCTTGGGCCACATCTCCCCAATTTCTAATTTTTTAATGATATTTTAGCAGTGATGAGCATCCTTGCAAGTATGTTTTATTACATCTTATTATTTGTTTAGGATAGACTCCAAGAAGCTCAATTCCTTCCTCCATAAAGAATTTAAACATTATCAGTATTTTTTATAATATCATAAAATTTCTCTATAGAGCAATAAAATTACTCTGCTATTAATGATATATGGAAGTTCATGTCACATGACATAATTACACATACGAGTATTATCTCAACATTATCTCAAGAAGTTGACTGGGAAGGGACATGAGACAGTTTTTTGTAGTTTGGAAGTGTTCTATATCTTGATTTGTGTGGTTTCACTGTGTGTGTGTGTGTGTGTGTGTGTGTACACGTGCACGTGTGCATGTGGGTCAAAATTCATTGAATATTACACGTAAGATTTCAGTCCTCTGCTGTATATATATTATTTATTAAAACATTTTTACATTGTATTTATGTTTTATATTTGACAACTTGATATATAAGAATAGTATATCTGGTTGTTGTTTTTTATCTTACCAGGTGGGTCATTATGACTAAAAGAGGGATCACCAAATTTCTCTGATTGATCATCAATCCATGTTTTGTTTTTGTTTTTAAGAACTGGAATTTCCATTTGGGTCAATGAATGAAAGCCTTATTGGCATTGTATCTGTAAATCAACATTAAATCTCCTGGGAGGGAATGCTACTTTTGAAAGTTGTAATTCATTTTCTCTTTTCATCTTATTCATCGCTTTGTTCAAGTGTTTTGTTATATTCTCCAGATTACATCTATGTAATATTTTTAAGAGTATCAAAGCTTTGAAACTCTAGCTACAATGTCAAGGTTTTTGGTATGTGGAACAGTGTATCTCAAACTTGAATGCATGTACAAATCCACCTGGAATTTTTTTTTTTTTTGTAAAAGACACAACATATGGACTTCCAGTCAAGATGGCAGCATAGGTAACTACTGTATCGTGTCCTCCCACAATCACATCACAGTTACAACTAAACTACAGAACAACCATTATTCAAAACTGCCATAAATCAAGCTGAATGGAAGTCCTACAACTATGAAATTAAAGAAGCAGCCACATTGAGACTGGTAGGAGGGATGGTGGTGCGACGGGCTGGTCCCACACCCACATGTGGTGGAAAGCAATTAGAAGGATATCTCATCTGGGAAAGTCCTCCCTGAAAACTGAGGTGTCCCTGTTCCACACCAGGCCCCCAGCTCAGGGTTCCAGTGCCAGGAAGAGAAGTCCCCATAACTTCTACCTGGAAAAACCAGTGGGAACTAAGGCTGAGGGAGGCTGAGGAAGGCTGAGGCTCTGGAGTCCCGGGCAGCTCCTATTAAAGGGCCCATGCACAGACTTATCAGATTCGCACCCTCCAGGCTTCAGCATGGAGAAGGCAGCTTGAAAGGCACCAGAGACACATGGGGGAAAACTAAGTTGTTTGGCATTGGAGCGAGGGCTGGAGAGGTAGCTTTCTCCTGGAAAGATGAGCTATCAGAGGCCTTTGTTCCTTTCATGAGACCTTCCCTGGAGCAGCAGACAGCCACCGTATCTGGTACTCCAGCAACTTGGCTCAACTGTTTTCCCCGCTCTGATGATTCCCTGAGGCCCCGCCCTACCCAAATTTCAGGCCCACCCAAGCTGTTGCCAGTTGCTTTACCATAGGATTGGCCTGTCTTGGATCCTGCTTCAGGTTTTCCTTAATTCTTTCAAACAAGCAGCATCTGATCTCAGCTAACCCCATACCTCTCATTAATTAATACATAGAAACAAACACAGAGAGGCAGACAAAATGAGGAGACAAAGAAACAGGTTCCAAATGAAAGAACAGAACAAAACCCCAGGAAAATAACTAAGCGAAATGGGGATAAGCAATCTCACAGATGCAGAGTTCAAAACACTGCTTATAAGGATGCTCAATAAATTTAGTGAGAACCTCAATGAATATAGTAAGGGCCTCAAGAGCATAAAAAAGGAGCAGACATAAATAAAGGAGGCACTAACTGAAATAAAGAATAATTTACACAGATTCAATAATAGAGTAGGTAAAACCAAGAAGCAAACCATCGATTTAGAATATAAGGAAGTAGAAAACACCCAATCAGAACAGCAAAAAGAAAAAAGAATACAAAAAAAAAAATGAGGATAGTGTAAGGAGCCTCTGGGACAACTTCAAGCATGCCAACATTCGCATCTTGGGGGTGCCAGAAGGAGAAGAGAGAGAACAAGAAATCGAAAACCTCTTTGAAACAATAATGGCAGAAAAATTCCCTAACTTGGTGAAGGAAATAGACATACAAGTCCAGAAAACACAGAGAGTCCCAAACAAGATGAACCATAAGAGGCCCACACCAAGACACATCATCATCAAAATGCAAAAGGTTCAAGGCAAAGAGAGAATCTTAAAAGCAGCAAAAGAAAAGCAGTTAGTTACCTACAAGGGAGTTCCCATAAGACAGTCAGTTGATTTCTCAAAAGAAACTTTGCAGGCCAGAAGTGAGTGGCAAGAAATATTCAGAGTGATGAAAAAACAGAACCTACAACCAAGATTACTCTATCCTGCAAAGCTGTCATTTGGAATTGATGGCCGTATAAAGAGTTTCCCAGACAAGAAAAAGTTAAAGGAGTTCATCACCACCAAACCGTTATTATATGAAATGTTGAAGGGTCTTTTTGAAAAAAAAGATAAAATATATGAACAAAATGGCAATGAATATATATCTATCGACAATGGAATCTACAAACAAAATGAACAGGCAGAACAGAAACATTCTCATAGATACAGAGAACATTTTGTTGGTTGCCAGATGGGAGGGGGGTTGGGGGCATGGGTGAAAAAAGTGAAGGTATTAGGAAGAACAAATTGGTCGCTAGACTGACAAACCTCAAAGAGAAGGGAATTGGGGGGTGGAAAGGAATAAACCAAAGAACTTATATGCATAACCAATGGACACAGACAACAGTGTGGGAAAAAGCAGGAGGGGGGCAGGAGTGGGGAGGAGAGGGTCAATGGAAGGAAAATGAGGAACATCTGTAATACATTCAACAATAAAGATAAAAAAGAAAAGAAAAAAAAAGAAATTGACAGCATTCTTATGCACCAATGATGAACTCACAGAAAGAGAAACTGAAAAAACAATCCTATTTACCATTGGGGCAAAAAAATTAAGATACCTAGAAATAAACTTAACCAAAGAAGTAAAGAACTTATTTGCAGAAAACTACAGGACATTGAAAAAAGAAATAGAGGAAGATATAAAAAAGTGGAAGCACATATCTTGTTCATGGATTGGAAGAATTAACATCATTAAAATGTCCATATTACCCAAAGCAATCTATAGATTCAATGCAATCCCAATCAAAACACCAACGACATATTTCACAGAACTATAACAAATACATCAAAAGTTTATATGGAACCAAAAAGACCCCGAATAGCTACAGCAATCTTGAAAAAGAAGAACAAAGTAGGTGAGATCATAATACCGAATATCAGGTTATACTACAAAGCTACTGTAATCAAAACAGTCTGGTACTGGCAGAAAAACAGGCATATAGACCAGTGGAACAGAACAGAGAACCTAGAAATTGACCCAAGACATTATGCTCAATTAATATTTGACAA
This sequence comes from Molossus molossus, assembly GCF_014108415.1. Lineage (NCBI taxonomy): Eukaryota > Metazoa > Chordata > Mammalia > Chiroptera > Molossidae > Molossus > Molossus molossus. The sequence goes on along the minus strand of NW_023425402.1, from coordinate 22,791,076 downwards.
AGGTACAAGAGCATATAATGGAGTAAAGACAGCCTCTATAATAAATGGTGTTGGGAAAATTGGACAGCTACATGTAAAAAATGAAACTAGACCATCAACTTACACCATACACAAAAATAAACTCAAAATGGATAAAAGACTTAAATGTGACCCGTGAATCCATAAAAATCCTAGAAGAAAATGTAGGCAACAAAATTTCAGACGTTATATGTAGCAGAATTTTCACTGATACATCACCTAAGGCAACAAAAACAAAGGAAAAAATGAACACATGGGACTACATCAAACTAAAAAGCTTCTGCACAGCAAAAGAAACAACCATCGAAATGGAAAGGGAACCCACTACATGGGAGAGCATCATTGCTAATGATACATCAGATAAAGGGGTTAATTTCCAAAATATATAGAGTGCTCATACAACTCAACAAAAGAAAGACAAAGAACCCAATTTAAAAATGGGCAGAGAAGCTAAATAGACACCTCTCTGAACAGGACATACAAATGGCAAGAGACATATGAAGAAATGCTTAACATCACTAATCATCAGAGAGACACAAATTAAAACAACAATGAGGTATCACCTCACACCTGTCAGAATTACCGCCATCAACAAATCATCAAACAAGTGTTGATGAGGGTGTGGAGAAAAGGGGACTCTGGTACACTGCTGGTGGGAATGCACACTGGTGCAATCACTATGGAAAACAATATGGTGTTACCTCAAAAAAATAAAAATTGAATTGCCATTTGACCCAGTGATCCCACTCCTAGGAATAAATCCTAAGAAACCTGAAACACCAATCAGAAAGAATATATGTACCCCCATGTTCAAAACAGCACTATTTACAATAGCTAAGATCTAGAAACAGCCCAAATGTCCATCAGTAGATGAATGGATAAAAAAGCAGTGGTACATATAAACAATTGAGTACTATGCAGCTTTAAGAAAGAAAGATCTTTTATTCTTTGAGATGACATGGAGGGACCTGGAAAGTATTATCCTAAGCGAAACAAGGCAAACAGAAAAAGACAAATACCACATGATCTCACTTATTTGTGCAATATAATGAACATAACAGTCTGAGGAACAGAGTGGACCCAGAGACATGGAAGTAGTATGAAGACTGACAACCCTCAGAAAAGGGGGTCGGGGCGGGGGGAAGAGGGAAGAGATAAACCACAGAATTTATTGCATGTACGCATAACCAATGGACACGGACAACAAAGCTGGGGACGGGGTGGGGGGGATTGGGCGAAGGGTGTCAATGAGGAAAAAAAGGAGAAACATCTGTAACAAAAAATAAAATAATTTAAAAAATTAACTTAAAATTAAAAAAGAAAAAGGTGACAGAATTGAGAAGTATAAACTGGTTGTTAGACTGATGAACTTCAAGGGGAAGGGGAAGGGGGTTGGGAAGAGAGAAACCAAAAAACTTATATGCATATATGCATAACCAGTGGACACAGCAATAGTGTGAGGAAGGCAGCAGGGAGCAGGAGCGGGGAGGAGGGGGTCAATAGGGGGAAAAGGGGGGACATCTGTAATACATTCAACAATAAAGATAAGTTTAAAAAAATAAAATAATTAATTAATGTAAAAATAATTAGGCGGAGTAACACAGCATTGTCTTTTTGTGACCCGTTTATTTCACTTAGCATAACATCCTCAACATTTGTCCATATTGTCTCATGTGCCAGGATTTCCATTTTTAAAGTGGAATAATATTCAGCTGTATGTACGTACCACATTTTGTTTATCCAGTTATCTGTTAATGAACACTTGGGTTGCTTCCACCTCTTGGCTTTCGTGAATAAGGCTGTAATAAATATAGGTGTGTCAAGATCTCTTCAATATTCTGTTTTAATTATTTTTTAGTTGTAAGACAATCTGTCTTTTTTTTCCCCTTTTTTAAATTTTTAATTGATTTTGAGAGAGAGTGGGAGAGTAATTAATTTTGTTGTTCCAGTTGTTTATGTATTCATTGGTTGCTTCTTGTATGTGCCCTGACCAGGGATTGAACTGGAAACTTTGGCATAGCGGAACAATGCTCTAACTAACTGAGCTGGCCAGGGCTACCACTTTTAATTCTTTTAGATATAAACTGAGGAATGGGGTTGCTGGATCATTTGGTAATTCTGTTTTAATTCTTTGAGAAACCTCCATATAATTTTCCATAGTAGCTGCACCATTTCACATTCCCACCAATAGTGTGCAAAGGCTCCAATTTCTTCACACCATCACTAACACTTGTTTTCTGGGTTTATTGATAGTGGCCATTCTAATGGCGATAACGTATGGTTTTGATGTGCATTTCCCTAATGATTAGTGATGTTCAGCATCTTTTCATATGCTTGTTGGCCATTTGTATATCTGCTCGAAAAAAAAAAGTCTACTCAATTCCTTTGTCTATTTTATTAATTGTTATTTGCTGTTTAGTTGTAGTTTTTTATATATTCAGGATGTCAACTCCTTATCATATATATGATTTGCAAATATTTCTCCCATTTCATATATTGTTTTTTCATTATGTGACTTGCTTCCATTGATATGCAAAAGTTTTTTATATATTCTGGATGTCAACTCCTTATCAGATATATGATTTGCAAATATTTCTCCCATTCCAGATGTTTTAAATTTTGATGTAGTCTCATTTATCTATTTTTGTTTTTATTGCCTGTGCTTTTGGTGCCATATCCAAGAAGTCATTGCCAAATGCAATGTCATAAAGGTTTTCCCTGTTTTTTTTCTGAGAGTTTTATCATTTTAAGTTTTATGTTTAGGTCTTTAATGCATTTGGTGTTGATTTTTGTATGTGGTGTAAAGTAAGGATCCAACTCCACTGTTTTGCATGTGATATTCAACTTTCCCAACACCATTTGTTGAAAGGATGGTCCTTTTCTCTTTGAACGGTCTTGGCACCCTTGTTGAAAATTCTTTTATCATATATGTGAGAGTATATTTCTGGGCTCTCTATTCTGAAATTCTACTGGTCTACATGTTCTTTTTTAGGCCAGTAACATACTGTTTTGATTACTATATCTTTGTAATGAGTTTTAAAATAATGAAACATGTGGCCTTTAACTTTGTTCTTTTTTTTTTTTCCATATGAATTTTAAGATGGAGTTTTTAATTTCTGCAAAATACACCATTGAGATTTTAATAGGAATTGCATTAAATATGTATATCACTTGTGGATAATACTGACATATTAACAACATTCTGTCTTCTAATCCATGAACATGGATGTCTTCCCAAGCTTTCTCTCTTTGGTAAGTTTTTTCATACCCTTTGCCTTCTGTAAGCAGTGTTACTATCATTCATTTTAAATGTTTATGAACTTTTTATATATTAAGGATAAGTTACTGTCATATTGTGGCAAATATTTTCCCTAGCAATACACCATCATTGTATAGACTTTTTTGGACAATAAATAAGGTCAAATCCATTTTAAAATATATTGGACAGCCCTGGCCAGTTTAGCTCAGTGGTTAGAGCGTCGGCCTGCAGTCCTGAGAGACCCGGGTTCGGTTCCCGCTAAGGGCGCGTACCTCGGTTGCAGTTTGTCCCCGGCCCTGGTCGGTTGTGCGGGTGGCAGCCACTCGATGTGTCCCTTCACATCGATGTTTCTCTCTCTCTCTCTGTTCCTCTCTCTCCCTCCCACTCTACCTGAACAAAGGATGGAAAAATGTCCTCGGGTGAGGATAAAAAATATATATATATATATATATGACAATTATATTTCCTTTTCACAAATTATCTATTCATATCTTTTTCATTTTTAAATGAAATATAATTGATCTGAAAGATATAATTGACTCATCTGCCTAACACCCCTTGTGAGAAACTGCCCTTTCCTCTGTCTGTGGTTGCAGCAGGGCAGCCATGGTTTCACAGTGAACTTCTGACCACCCACCCACCCTGGCCATAATCAACTGGTCCTGGGATAAATGTTAATCCAAACTGAGTTATTCACCGGAATTTGGAATAGAACCAACAAAGTCAGGTTATCCTCTCTCCAAGTAGCCGGACAAGCTATAGTAAAACGTGGGTGCTTCTGGGCGGTCATTTGACCACCATGTGCTCTGGGAAACAAAGAGGAGGCTCTTTGGGGAAAGGTAAGTATGAAGCAGAGGAGAGAGAGAGAACAATCTCAGATCCTGAGAATGTTCTAGTGCTGGTTCTAGTAACTGAGAGCCAGCTGACTTCCCACCCTTAGTCAGTTCTAACTGGTCAGAGCAAATGATTCTCTGTTAATTATACTAAAAGTACGCCTTAATAAGTATATTTACTTAGTCATTTAACAAATAAATACTGTTCGGATGCTGGAAATATAGGAGTGATCAACGTACACACAACCCCTGCCCTCATGGAGCTTACATTCAAGAGGCAGGGAGACGAAACCAGTAAATACATGGAATGTCAGTGGGGTTTGGTGCCATGGAGGAAAATAAAGCAAGTCCCTGGGACAGGTAACGCTAATGAAAAAGTGACATGGAGGTCTGAAGAAAATGAGGGAGAAAGCCTTAGGCCAGTAATGGGAGTGTGCTTGATGGGTTCAAGGTACAAGGTAGCCTTGGTGTGGAGCAATAGAGGGAAAGGGGAGGGGAGGAGGTCAGAGAGGTGGCCATAGGGCCTGGGGGCCACTGAAAGACTTTGGCTTCGATGTAGAGTGAGGTGAAAGCCACTGGGAGGACTGAAAAGAAGAGGGAAGTGATTTTCTGTATGGTGAAGGATCACTCTGTCTAAATCTCTTTCCCATATATATTGAAATGCTTTTCAATTCCACCTTTATTTAACTTGGGTTATGTTGGTTTTTGATGTGCTCCACATCACTGTGTGGAGCTGTGCAGGTTCCAGGACTCACCACCGTTCTTCCTCTGTAACTGTGTAACTCAGAAGCCTTGTTAGAACAGTTCTACTTTATTTTAAATATCTTTTCCCCCCACTGATTTTAGAGAGGGAGGAAAGGAGAGCGAGAGAGAGAGAGAGACATTGATGTGAGAGAGATACATCCATCAGTTGCCTCTCATATGTGCCCCAACCAGGGATCAAACCCACAACCTGGGCATGTGGCCTGACCAGAATCAAACCCGAGACCTTCCAGTGCACAGATGGACACTCCAACCACCTGAGTCACATCAGCCAGGCAAGAGTTTTACTTTTTTATATGTTTTAAACATAAGCTTTCCTTTCATGATCTTTTGTTTTATTTATGCTTAGAATGACCTCTACAAATATCAACTACATCTTAATTGACATTTTCCATTAAAATTATATATTTTATGGCTACATGGAAAAATGTAAGGCAAAACACTGGAATTAATCTTAATATTGTTCTTTTCATATAATCAATTTTTAAAAATCTGAATAATTCTTTCATCACTGAATCATGATATTTATCTCAAATACAAATATTAATAGATTTGTGTAAGGTCAGATGTTCCATTTTGTTTCATTAATTCTTTGATCCTTATAAAAATACCACAATGTTTTAAAAATTGGCATTCTGTGCTACATTTTAATACACAGTCCAGCCCTGGCCGGTTTGGCTCAGCGGTTAGAGCATCAGCCTGCAGTCCCGAGAGACCCGGGTTCGGTTCCCACTGAGGGCACGTACCTCGGTTGCAGTTTGTCCCTGGCCCTGGCTGGTCGTGCGGGTGGCAGCCACTCGATGTGTCCCTTTCACGTCGATGTTTCTCTCTCTCTCTCTCTTCCTCTCTCTCCCTCCCACTCTACCTGAACAAAAAAATGGAAAAAATGCCCTCAGGTGAGGATAAAAATAAATAAATAAATAAATAAATACACAGTCCAACAAGAAAAATCTTGATTTTTTTTTCCCCATCAGTTTATTTTTCCAAGTGAATTTTAGAATCATGTTCTCAAATTCCAACAACAACAAACACACACACACACACACACACACAATTTCATTGGGATTATTTCAATGGAATTGCCTTAATCTTGTAAATTAATTTGAAAAGGATTCATTCGGCCTTTATAATGGTCAGTTTTCTTACCCAGGAATGTAATCTACCTTTCTGTTTATTTTAACTTATGTTTCTAAATAAAGTTTTGATGCTATCATGCCTGTATATTCTAAGGTGTTTTTTGCTGCTATCATGAACATAATTTTTTTCAGTGTCTTCCAATTAATAACTGCTCATACTGGCAAACTCAGCATAACTCTGGATATTTTGCTCAATTTCACCTTATTTTGGAAGGATTTCCTTATTTATTCCTAAGTCAACTCATTAAGTAGTTCCTAATAATAAAGGAAAGGTTTTCTCTAGGTTATCTGTTTTGTAGTCTCAGAACACCAACAAATGGAAAATGTCTCAACACATTAATACTAACGGACTAGTCTAAAGATTTCTCTGCATTAATTTGGCAGATCTCTAAGTGGGAGCTTTAGATTAGTAGCTCTAACTCCTATTCTTTTTCAAGTTAACTTATAATTTATTTGATAGTTATTACCAATTTATAATTACACAATTATAAAAAAAATACATAAAATTAAATTTTATAAATAAAACTGAAGTGCTCACTTTGCCCTCATCCCTTATCCTGTCCTCATCTCCAGAACTGACCGCTCTATCAATTTGTTATGTATCTTTCCAAAACTTTTCCCAATACATTTACTCTCAGGAAAGATATAGAGTTGCTCAAATTTAGTTTTACTCTCTATTTTTTAATACTTAAGTATTGTCAAACTGTACACATTAATCTGCAATTTACTTTTTTCACTTCACTGGGTGACAAGGAGAGCTAGCCCTGTGAGTACTTATTAGTACTCATGAGTATGTCCCTCTTCTTTGTTGCATGGTATTCCACAACAGGATCACACTATTGCATCAGCCATCTCCATTAATGGATATGTAGGTAGTCTCTGAGTTTCTGCAATCACAAACAATGTTGCAATAAACATCTGTGTGCTTATTTCCTAAGGTTGGTGGTACGTAGCAGAAATCAGCCGAAATATTGTGATTTCTCTTTGAATTCTTTACCTATTTTTCAAGCTCTTGGATCATTTTCAGTATTTTTTCCATTACTCAATCATAAAGCAACATGAAGACCCAGCGTTAACCTCCCAGACCTGAACTGGTTAACAAGCAGACTGGGGCCGTTGTTTTCTTTACAGGGCAGGATGATTCCTGGAAACCTCATGCGAGGGAGCTGCTGCTGTTTGTCCGGTACCCTGTGCCGTTTGGTTTGGAACATTTCTGAAGTCGTTCAGTTCCTGCACATCTAAATGAACGGCTGTTTCTGGGTACAGGTTGGTTGGTGGTTTTTAAATCCTGGACAGGGGCCTGTTTGGGGAGGGCTCAGTTCTGTGTCCTTGTGTCCTCCATACAAGGGAGCCTTGTGCAAGGAACCATTCATCACACCTCTCAAATGGGCCGTAGGGAGAGAAGCCGTTTCACTCCAACCCACTGCTTATTACTATCAGGTGTAGACCTGAGTTGAAGTCAGTGAGAGAAACATTAGACCTACTCTATTTGCATGTTTTAAATTCTGCTCTCCCATATCGCATCGGTACAAATCACTCTAAAACACCCCTCACCCTCTGCCCTGGTGTACCCCTCCTTCAACCCTCATTTCTACACTTTGTGTATTTGTTAGGTTCCTACCACTCTAAGCAAAACATGAAGAAGCCTATACCTCTGGACCTATGAGAAGGGCTGATGGAAAGGAAATACTCTAAAATATCTCTGATTAATACAGAGTAAATTGCAACTAAACAAAACCTTAAAATTACCTGTGCTTTGGAGTCAGACAGTTCTGGGTTCAAATTCCAGCTTTGTTTGTAATAAGCAAATATTTGCAATCAACCCTGATACCTCAAGCTAGTCACTTAAACCATTTGACTCTCAGTTTTCTCTTTGCCAAAATGGGTATATATAATAATAGGTATCTCACACAAAGTCAAAAGAATATGTGAGCATGTACTGAGCACTCACCCAGTGATAGCTATTATCTTCCTGACAAGTAGTTGACATGAAATACCACCAGGTGATATAGTTGTCTTTATGCTGATTTAGACAAATCTCCCATCTTTTTCTTCTAAGACCCTGCAAGAGCCTGAATTCTCAAAGAATGGTTCAGTCAGATTTCCCATACTTTCAGGACAAATGCAGGAAAATTGATCGAACATCTTCATAGGACCATTAACAATAATCCTGGAAAGAGAAGACGTTACTTACTAATGCTCTCAAACACTCACTTCCTTATTTGTGGGACTAGGGTATGGTGTTCCCTAGATGACAGCCAGATCTTGTCTCAAAGTCTGCTGTTTCAACCCTGTCCAGCCTAACATTGGGCTATGAGATCTCATAAAATCCAGCTTGTTACACACACACACACACACACACACACACACACACATTTATTTGTATTTCACTCCATTCTGATTCAGATTCTCTCAGTTATTCAAACTCCACATGTTCGCATCACCAGGCCACTGAATGCATTGCTTTTGCTGTCTGGAACGCACTGTCTTCAACTCATCGCCTAACGTCTGCTCACTTTAGATGTCTTTTTCTCTGAATTGCATCCTTTGCCTCTCTGAGGCTGGATGGGTGAGGCTTTGTATGTTGCCCTCACGGCCAGTGCTCCTTGGCCACGGCCATGGTCACTACGTGTCTGTGTCCTTGACCTGGCAACACGCTCCTTGAGAGTTGTTCGCCATCTCTCGTCGCAGCACTGCCGCGTGGAAGACGCCCAGCCCATTCTTGAATGTATGAATAAACAGGTTGGAGTGGGGAAAGGATGTATACTTTTACTATAGCAGCCTATTTTTCCAAGCAGAAAATTTATAATGAGACACTGTGGGAAGTAAGGTCAGGAAATAAGCCCATTCAAGATTTTAGAAGCTCTTGAACTTAAGAGTTAAATTAAGAGTTTGATCTTTACCCTGTGAGCACTGAAGAGCTATTGAAAGTTTTAACTCCATAAGATGACATGTTAAAATGTTTATTTAGCAATATTAACTTGGCGTTGGAGTACTTGATAGAGAAAATGAACAAGAGATTGCAAATAGGAGGTTAGACTGGGAACTTCAATTTCTCACATGTGAGGGGAAAAAGTTGACAAATAGTTGATAATTGTGACCCTTAAGAAACTATGTAACTTTTTCTTTTTTTTAATTTTCATCCAATGATATTTTTACATTAATCTTCAGATGGAGCTGGAGGGAGAGAGGGAGGAAGAGAGAGAGGGAGAAACATCGATGTGTGTGAGAGAGACACATCGATTGGGTGCCACCCGCAAAACCCCAACCGGGGCTGGGGATGAACCGCAACTGAGGTATGTGCCTTTGGCCGGAATCGAACTCGAGACTCTTTGGTCCCTGGGCAACGCTCTTACCACTAAGCCATACCAGCCAGGGCACTATGTAACTTTCTTCATGGTGAGAATCCTCTTGTTTCTTATTTCTATGCATTTCTGAGCCTTATCTTATTTCTATCCTTTGCAACCAATATAATGCATTTCACTGATGCTCAGTAATACTCACCAAGTGAATGAAAGAGGTATATAGAAAAGAACAGATGTACAGGATTTGGAAAGGAAGATTTGATAAGACTGGACTGTTTGCCTCTGGAAAGTAGAAAATGGTCCTGTTGCTAGAAATAGGGGAGACAGGAAAAGGCGAGTCCGGGAATCTCCACTTATTGTACATCATTTTCCTAGAAGGGATAGACAAATAGCAATTTATTCTCATAATTTCTTAAGCCTGAGGAGCAGTTCATAATATCCCCACTCTCCTTTTTACCTTTAATGGCAGGAAGAAAGTTGCCAGATGGCTGAATGAGTCACCCATAGTCATAAAACCAGGTGGGAATATCCTAAAAACAGAAGCCTAAGCCCCTCCCCACATGTTTATCCAGGGCTGAGAACATGCACGTTCTGCTTGCACAGAAGCGCAATCCTGACTTTGAGTAGAGCACCATGCACTCTGTATATCCACTCCACAGCTTGTCACCTAGGTGGAAGGAGATGAAACCATAATTGCCTGCAGTCTAGGTAAATGGCAATAGTTGAAAAAAGATTAAAAAAAAAACAAAAACAATGCTGCTCTTAGAATTCTCAGGTTGGTTGTTTGCTGGAAATGCTCTCTTGGATAAAGAAATAAAACGTGGTAAATATAGTTATCTCACTACTAAAGGGAAGGGTGTAAGTGAAGACTGGTGATATGTAGCCAGGCTGGGGTTAAGTAAATGGTAATCACCACCCATGCAGGCTTCATCAGGGACCTTTTTTTTTCTTTTAAAGGCATAAAGATGTTTACTTTCACATGTACTTGGCCTGGGGTCTGTGGAAGTTGCCTCCCAGCTGTGAACCATATGCAGCCCACCCAGACTGCCTCAGAAACTTCTTGCTCCACAGATGCCCCGGCTAGGTCATCCTAATGTCAGTGAAACTGGCTGCACATTACATTGGGCAGGCCATGGGTATTCATTCACACACAGATGGTATTTATAGAACGCCTACTTGTATGACGCTGTGCTAAGTCGACTGGAGGTGGGAGAGGGACCATAAATACCAGTAAGGGCAAAGCATTCCCTGAGTCTGAAAGGACTTTACAATATGCTCTGGCAGTCCAAGTATAACACCAGAGAAGAAAGAGAATAAAAGTTTAATAAAACGTTGTAAGAGGTGTAGATGCCCCAAGATACTGTGCTAGTACTTTACAGTGTGTGGAAAATTACGAGGTGATCTGAGTTTGTAGGAGAAAGACAGAGCTCACTTTTTGTGGGAGGGAAGATCTCAGGGAGGAGAACAAAAGTTGGGCTGGACTGTTTGCTGTTATTATGAAACCTGGCCTGAGGGTAAGCTAAAAGATGTTGAATGAGTCACTGCGAGATGAAACAACAAACTGCCTGGCTTGCATAACCCAACATCCGGTCGTCAAGCCATCCTCTGAATGACCGGTTGTTCTGATACTGCACAGACTCAGCCTACTGTTGCACCCATTACTGGTTTAAGACTTTAAAGTCACTGAAGTTACTGTTTTAGGAGTGGTATGGGCTTTTGGTTGTCATTATGAATGACTCATCAAATCCCTGGATTATTAACCAGAAAATGGAAACCATCTCACCCTAGAATCCTGGATTGTCAAGGCACATCAGGGAAAAGCCCAGAGACCACCAGAGCATGCCTGACTTGGGGTGACCCCGTTCTAAGACTCTGAAACCAGACAGGTCAAAGGCGGCGGCTGCCTCTTCTGTGCAGAGCCTTGGCAAGGAGGAAATGCTCCGAGATGGAATACAAAGAACGTTCTCTGCTCCGTCCTTCCATCTCTACACAGGGAAAGACTGCCTGGGGTACAGAACTGTGTACAGATGCTCATCTTCTATTCCAATCCAGAAACCATGAGAAATTAAAATCCAGTACAAGCTTTCCAACCCAGTGGTTGTTATAGAATCTGGGAGATCAATCAAGACCTTTTTATTTAAACCCAGGGCAGTTGTTTGAGCACAGTGAAAAAGGGCATCTCGTCTAGACAGTGTGATCTGGGATGGGCAGAGTGAAGGGGATGATTACAGATGCAAGGACACGTCCTCAGAGACAGGTACCACTGGGCATGTTGTTTCTCTGCAAACTTCTTTTCATCCTAGCTTCAGCTACCCTTGAGGTCTTCCCTGCCTGTGTCCACTCTGAGCCACGGTTCCCTGCCCAGCCTTCTGTAATTACACATCAGATGGTGATGCAGTGAGTCACTCATCCACATGAGTCCTTTCTTAGACAGGTAGTTCATGTCTTAATCACTTTCATACGCTCAGTGCCTACTTCATGCCTGATTCATCATAAGGATTCAATAAAAGTTTATTGAAAGAACAAATCCTTGGGAACAACAGTGGGCAAAGTTGTGGCCTAGGGACACGTTTCTCAAACTGAGATTTTGAGAGTCCTAGAGCCCCAGAGAGTCGCGGGAACCCCGTGGGAATGTGGAGGAGGGTGCTCCCAATTGTTCCGTCTTCTCCTGTCATTGTCTTTGGTCTAAGTGGTTCTGCTTTTGTGTGTTTTATATATTAAGGATCTACATCTGCTTCTGTTTGACAACAGTTTGAAAACTGCTAGAAAAATACTGTAGGTGGAAAGAGGAAGAGCCTTGGGGGCTATATGGTACAATATTAGCAAGATATTGTTACAGAATAAAAAGGAGTCAGGCCACTCAGGAGTGTCCAAGCATGGTCATAGCCTCAAGACTGACTGCAGGCCAGCAAAGAGAAGACCTGCAGGGATCTACCGAGTCACTTCTTAAGAGTGTCCCTTTGGTCACTGGCTCCGGATTAAACTCCTTAATGTAGCAGACAAGGCCCCCCTTCCCTCTGCTCTTCCCACTCTTCTCTCTATACCCTGCTACTCTTCCCCCAAATGTAACCTTGGCCCTTCCCTCTGCCTGGAAAACTTCTTTCCTTTTTTCTTTTCGGGCCAGTCCTTCTTCAAGTCTCCATTGAAATGTCCTGCCTGATATCCCACCTCCCTCAACCTAGACCAGTATGGCTCCTTTATTCCCCGTATTTCTAATTTAGTGTGCTAATCACAATTACAATCATCTGTTTAATGTCTGCTCCCTCTCTCCCAGATATGTTGTGAGCTCTGATGACAGCGGAATGTTTATTGCTATATTCCCAGCACCTAGTACAGTGTCAAGCAGCTAGGAGGTGCTTTATAAATTCTTGACAAATGTGATTGGTAACCCCTGAGGAGGCCCACACCTCCTAGTATTCATAGCTTTCGTATAAACTCTTTACCTTTGGTCATTTTCTTCTAAACCTTAGAATATGGCAACATTGAGGGTATGACAGTTCCATTATTAGGTTACAAAAGACTGTAACTTTCGTCTTGCTAGTTATCTTCTCAGCGTATATGCTTTGATGAATCAGGGTGCCGTGTTTGAAAAGCACAAGCAGCAAGCAACCAAGAGAGGCCTCTAAAGGAGCCAAGGCCCTCAACCCAACAACCTGCAAGGAACTGAATTCTACTGACAACCACGTGAGCTTGGGAATGAATGCTTCCTCCCTTGAGCGGAGTCCCCAGCCCTGGCCAGCACTTTAGTTACAGCCTTGTGAGGATTCCTGAGGCAGAAGAACCAGCTAAGCCAAGACCAGACTCAACACCCTCAGAAACAAAGAAATGATCAATGTGGTCGGTTTAAGCCACTAAGTCTTAGGGGTAATTTGTTGCACAGCCATAGATAACAAATACGATGAATAAATGAAAGAATGAAAAACCGAAGACCTCACCAAAGAAGGAGAACTTAAGACTTGGGTGAAGTGGACTGAGGTGCTAAGACAAAGACAACTGTTAATGCTTCCTGTTTGATTATGTTTCTCCCAGCTACAGAATCTGAAGGTGAGAATTTGGGAACTCTCCCAGAGTTTTCAGAATCAGAACATCCCCAGATATGTCCAGCCGGTGTGGCTCAATGGTTGAGCGTTGACCAAGAGGTCCCCAGTTCGATTCCCGGTCAGGGCACATGCCCAGGTTGTGGGCCAAATCCCCAGTGGGGGGGATGAAGGAGGTGGCCAATCGATGTTCTCTCTCATCAATGTTTCTATCTCTCCCTTCCTCTCTCTCTGGGGGAAAAAAAAATCAATAATGAAAAAAAAAATCCCCAGATCAATGGACATTTTGTATGCCCAGGCACTATCTGACATCATCCATGAGAATTTGTGTGTTTGTAGATAAATACCAAAAATACATCCTCAGTGATGCCAATTGGATCCAATTTATGTCAAAATGTACAGTCTGGTTTGGGAGGCCTTTATTTTAAAGGGCAGTATTTTAAATCTTGATCCAGGCAGGTAACCCTCTCAGAGCATCTCTGTCTCATGTCTATTTTGGCTGCAACAAGAGCCTCACAGGACTGAAAATGAAAACAAGCCTTAGTAAATTGTCATGGGTTAGTGGACTTTGACTGTGTCTATAGTCCAGACGTAAATACATAAAATCTTGATAGCGCTGTAAATATCAGCTTTATCAATAGCTCTCATAATTTATAATTTTCCAATTCATTTCAAAATGCCAACTCTCATCTTCACCCTAGATTGATTTCCTTGTTTTAGAGTGACAAAGGGGTGCAAAAAATAATGATATAATTAATAAATAAAGTAAGTTAATTAATAAAAATAATGATCAGAAAGCATACGTGTCCCAGCATCTAATCTTAATGACAATCTAAAAAGAAGTCCCTTTCCTACCTTCATAAATGTCATATATTTTTTCTGCCCAGTTACACATGGGAAATACAATTGATTATGTAGTTTCCCCTGGGCTAAGCTTCAATAGGAACTACTAGTTACTTTAGCACGGTGGCATTGCAACCTGTTCTAACATTTGGAGTTTATTTGCTCTCAAATAAAAGGCATTTGTTCTTCCTGTCATTTATAATCATCTTAATCTTCTCCCAGCAGCCAAATCCCATTCAAATTGCTCATTATACAAAGCTCGTGTTTGCTCTATGGAAATGTATTTAATGGCATGGTGTGCCTTTCTTTGTATCCAAAAGAGAAAGAGAAAGGCCCATTTGAAGAAATCTGAATGGTGAAATTTTAAACTTAAAGATGAGTTATGGAATGCCTATCTGAGTTACAAACTTTTTAAAAAGAGGTTGGACATTTATATAACTTAGGAAGTGCTCACCCCATTAAGTCTTATACCCACCTGGCACCATACTTATTACAGTATTATTAACTATATTCTCTACACTGTACTTTACATCCCTGTGATGAGTTACAAATTTTTTGCTGTTGTTAATCCTCCCTGGAGGATATTTTTCCATTAATTTTTAGATAGAGTGGAAGGAGGGAAAGAAGAGAGAGAGAGAGATCGACGTGAGAGAGATACATCGATTGATTGCCTTCCTCATGACCCTGACCAGGATTGGGACTGAACTGCAACCAAGGTACATGCTCTTGACCGAAATCGAACCCACCACTCTTTGGTCTGTGGGATGACATTCTAACCACTGAGCCAAACCGGCCAGGGCGAGTTACAAACTTTTAAAAATAATTGTTTGCAAAATGATGCATTGCACAATTTCTTAAAATGTCTAGCTTCTGCCCAGCGAGTGTGGCTCAGTGGTTGAGCATCAACCCATGCACCAAAATGTCTAGCTTCTGCAGAAATTGCAAGACAAAGATTGTTAATGCTGCAGTATGAGGGGCCACTGACAAAAGGTAATAATTTATTAATCAGAAATGAAAATACAGCAGCTATAAAGTTGTAATGGGAGTATACTGGCTCTAGAGATTTGCACCCATTATGTCCAGGTGGGCTGAGAAAACAGCTTTGGCTCTCACAAACCTTTACCCACTGCTGCAATAATTCAAACAGGACTGAGGGAAAAGGGTCAGTCTTCCCAATTTTCTATTTCATTGCCCTCTCTGCTTCTACAAGATGGGGTTGGGGGTAGGAGTGTGTCAGCTGAGTAAACATAAACAGCAGTGAAGGGTTCTACAATCCAAGAAGTCCCTCAATGCTCCAGCGCCCAGCATTGCCCACCACCCTGCTGCTGATCTCTGCATACAGGAGAGTGGACTGTGGATGTGCCTCAACATCTGGCCTCTTGCAGGGGTTGGGGATGATGCCTGGCTGCCTATGCCCCGCCCCCTCTGCCTCTGCTTTTGTTAAACCTCTCTAAGCCATGTCTTCTATCTGTCCCCTGGTCTAGAGAATTAGCCTATGCTGTCTGCTGTCGGGTCATCTCCCCTCGTCACAGCGGGCCTTGCTCCACTTAGCTCGCTCCTCTCACTCTGTGAGGGAACCTCAGCGGCCCTTCCATACAACATGAGAAATGAGACAGTCACTGTGCCACCAAGTTTACTTAGGAGTGGTCTTCTGCTCGGTTGGGTGCAGTGCAGGCTGCAAGGCAGTCTGATCCCAGAGTCCAAGCCACAGATTGAAAAATAAATAAATAAATAATAAACAAACAGAATGCTCTCACCCTTGGCATTTCTCTTCACAGTTCCCCTGACTTCCCTGAGAATGGAGAGATGGAGAACCATATAATTCACTTCCTGACTCATAAGATGATCTCCTCCTCCCACTATTCATTCGGCTAAGAAGGGGGACTTTCTTTTCTTTCCCCTTTCTGAATACTTGAGTTCTTCTATGTCAAATCCTCCTCCTTGCCAACTCCAGCCTCAAGGTTGAGACCTAATGACATGACACATAGCATATGAGGACTAGCCACTTACCCATAAAGGAACTAATTCAGGAGGCACTTCAAAAACAGTGTACATTGTAAGTCAACAGGAAATATATTTGGAATCTGATTTGGAATGAAAATAATAACTTTATTCTTTTGATTGTTGTTGTTAATCCTCACCCAAGGATATTTTTTTCCATTGATTATTAAAGATAGTGAAAGGAGGGACAGAGAGGGAAAGAGAAGGAAACATTGATGTGTGAGAGACACATGAATTGGCTGCCTCTCCCACACATCCCGACTGAGGCCAGGATGGAACATTTAACCCAGGTACATGCCCTTGACTGGGAATCTAACCTGTGACCCTTCGGTGCGAGGGCCGATGCTCCAACCACTGAGCAAACTGGCCAGAGCTGTAACTTGATTCTTTAAATACATTTAGAAATTTATTGGATGCCAAATATTTGTCAGCCATTGAAAACAATGATCTTTCTGCTATGTACTGTATGGATCCATTTATATGATGGTCAGGAAAAGGCAAATCCGTAAGGATAGAAAACAAACCGGTAGTGGGCCTGGAGTTAATGGTGGGGAGAGAAGGTTGACAATGAAGGCATGAGGAACTTTTTGTGGATGATGAAACTGTTCTGCATCTTAATTGTGGTGGTGGAAACATGATCGTGTGTGTTTGTTAAAACTTGTGGGAGTGTACACCCAAAGAGGTGAATTTTATTATACATAAATTAGACCTCAAAAAGCCAGACTTTTATATTTACATATAAAAAAAAACAGATGAGATTTCACATTCCCAAGATTATAACTGGCACTTACTGAGCAGGTACTAGATAATGCAGGGTTCTCCCATTATAATTGCATTAACTCATTCAGTCCTCACAATAACTCTGTTTGGAAGGTCTTCTTATTTTCATCATTATTTCCATCTTATTAATAAGGGAATTGAGACCTAGAAAAGTTAAGTAACTTGCCCAACACCACACATGAGTACAGCTGGAATTCAAAGCCAGGTCTGTCTGATGCCAAAGTCTATGGATTTCACAAACACTGTGTTAATGTATGGATGAACGTGGCTTCTCGCAATCAGTAAGTTGAGCCTGACAAACATTGAGGAAGTAAATCGGTAACATTTATGTTTGCCTGTAACTTACCCTTCCCAGAATCTTTTTTGGTTTAATCCCATTTACCCTCAGATAGGAAAGTGGTACACCGTACCTCCATTTCTTAACACCCTCAGTTAGATCGAGAGACCCATTTCTGTCAGTAGCCTCAGGGAACTAAGAATGAGTCAGATCCGGGTGACTGTTGGCTAGGAGAGTCCCCTGGAACATTCTAGGGGGTTGTGTGGCCCACTCTAGCTCAAACTTCTGACTAGGCCCCCAACCTATATGTTAAACTTGGGGTCTTTAGTTTCAACCCAGACACCCCCGCAGCCTTCTGGATGCAGACTTCTCCCCAGCTTCCAGAGAGTTCCCTTCTCAAGTCTACATTCACTTGCCAGGGCTCTGCGGACTCCAGCTCATGCTTCCTCCAACCGCAAATGAGTGAAGCAGTGTGTTCATTAGCTGCTGATGCCAGCAGATCCTAAAGGTCAGGAATCCAGAGAGTCTTCCCAGCTGCTTCTCGCTATGATCAGTCATGGGTTTGGTGTAGGACAGTGAGGTAAGGTATCGAACCTGCGGGAACTCAGGCCTGGTTGTTGCTGAGGGAAGGGAGTGCCGAGCCCCACATCTGGTCTCCTGGCTCTCCCGACATGGTACGTAGCCACAGAGTCCACTTATCATTAGCAAGAAGGTCAGGGCTTGCACTTCATGACCACAGAAGCTTTGGGTGTGCTGAATGTACTGCTGGGAAATGTAACTGGTCTAGTCTCAATTTGCTCAGCCACAACCTTGGATCAGAAGTAGACAATGCAAACACGCTAGAAGAGCAGTGATCTACCCCAGCCAATTCCCACCTGTGTTCTCATCTTACCTGCTTTACCTCGGGAGCAATGAGCTCCTCCATTACTGCTGATGAGTCACTGATGTCCACAGGGCCTTGAAGAAGGTACTTTGCAATTGAGGGAAGACCACTTAGGCCATGGCCGAATGCCTCTGTCATCATCCTTTATGGGGCCCTGGACCGGAGGGCAGGGTTACTTTGACTGGGTGATTTGAAAGTTTTTTTAATCTCAAAAGTGCATTTGCCCCTAATTCTCACTATCAAGGGGACCTGTTGGTACAACTGGTCAATTTAAGATAAAGATGCTTGAGACGGGGACAAAGTTGGGTAAGCTTTGATGGGATGGTGAGCGGGGAAGAGGTACAGGATTAGGGCAAGGCTGTAGATAGGGAGCCTTTCCTGAGTGGACGGCGAGCCTCGGAGAGGAGCTCTTGAAGTGGGACATCTTAACACTGAAAACAGAGAATCAGCAATAGCCAAGTGGATCTTCAGGAGACACATTCTGTCTGCTCACTGTTTGCCCGGGAACAGAACCTGTCTGTGCTGCTCCAAACTGTCACCAATTGTTTGTTCCTCTATATAAAGGCGTTGTTCCTTTTTAACAGAGGAAGCCATGCAAAGACTGGACACCTGATGGGAAGGGTCACAGTCAAGTAACCAAAGGACATAGAGGAATGAAGAGACAGGAATTACAAACGTTGTTTATATCTACCTTTGCAGCCCTGAGCATGAAGATAAAAATTGTTCAAAATTGAGTGGGGCTAGCAAAAAAGCAGCAGAGATCAGCCAAGATCTTAACAGACAGCAATTAATTCCCAAACAGGGGGGACCGAGGAAGGGGGCCTTCCTGTAATCTGATGTCCTCCAACATTAGAACACACGTGCTTGAAACCTGCAAGGCGGTTTTATGTCTTCACATATAAAACACACTACCTTTAGAGTTTCTTAGCCATCTGTTTTGTGGTTTCAGTCCTCCTAAATCTTGCTGTTTCAACATTGTTATTCTATTTAACAAACAGTTATTGGTAACCGCATATGCAAAACTTATTGCTACCAGTGGGAAGATGGCAGCTTCCTAAAACGTCTCTGTGTTCTCTGCTCAGAGCATTATGACAAATGTCAGTGTGCTGGGTTACGGAGAGCAGGGTCCTCGTGTGCAAGCCCAGTGCTGGCGAGGGGACAGTGCTTAGCTGACGCTGTGCTGCACTCACACTTGTGAGGACTGCGGATCCCTGGTTTACAGGAAATGCCACGGGATGGAAAACTGACTTACGAAAGTGCCATTTCCATGATTACTTCCACCCTCTTCAACCTCCCTCCCCCAACTTGCCTTTTCTCATTTATAAAATGCATCAGATCACAGTCATTAACTTAGGTCATCAGCTCGATATCAGGACATCGTTGCTGCAAAGTGGCCTTGCTCACAGACAGAGAAACTAGTCAATCAGCCCTGCTGGGACCAGCCAGCGGTCAGCATGACTGTGAGAGGCAGAGACTGGGTGCTCTTCACCGGCCTGTTCTAGCCTTCCTTCAATGCCAAATAGTGACTCAATGCTGACCTCCCTGTGGGCTTGGTCTCCTTAACCCCAGAAGACTGTCCTTCCCCCATGCCCAGGGGTCCCGTTATCTACCGAGAGTAGGTACAGGCTGATATCTATGGTATCAGCCCTTAGATGTGAAAGATCCCATTCCGGTTTCTAGCACTAGGGAAAGGGCCTATGAACTTTGACAGCACAGTATGTTCCTAATTTACCCTATACAAAAATAAACACAACATAGGTGTGTTTGTAGAACATTTGGAAAGTACAGAAAAGCACAAAGAACAAATAAAAATTGGCTTTAACCATAGAGTAATTTTTATGTATGTGTGTGTGTATATATATATATATATATATATATATATATATATATATTAGTCAAAGGCACCTTTAAGAATGTATTTCAGAGCCAAATAAAAATGCAGTTTAATACTTGTTCTATAATATTGCCCAAGACTCTCCACAGGCTCTTCTTCATCCTTTGCCCCACCCTGACCCAGTCAAGAATGAGACTGTTGCCTGGCCGATGTGGCTCAGTAGTTGAGCATCGACCCATGCACCAAGAGGTCGCCGGTTCAATTCCCAGTCAGGGCACATGCCCAGGTTGTGGGCAAGATCCCCAGTGGGGGGCATGCAGGAGGCAGCCAATCGATGTTCTCTCTCGTCGATGTTTCTATCTCTCTCTCCCTCTCCTTTCCTCTCTCTGAAAAGCAATAAAAAAATAAATAAATAAAATTTAAAAAGAATGAGACCGTTCTTGGCGGAGGGGAGCAGATTCTAAATACAGTATCACAGACCTTTCCCAATTATTTCGGATGATGCAAGCCACTCCCAGCAAATGCAGTTTCCCTGTTTGGTTTTATTTGATGTTTTTGATGGGGGAGGTATGTGTGGAGGACGCTGCCAAGAAAGGCAGAGGAGTATCGCTTAGTCTGCACTGGTCCTACGACACAGGCTCTGGCCCCCGCCCCAGACCTACTGACTGAGGATCTGTGTTTTCACAAGACCCCGGGTGCTTCCACACTGTGCACCTAAGTGTGAGAAGCCCTGGCCTGTGGAACCCCTTCCTGGCCTTCCTCAGGTGGTATCGATTATCAGAATTCGTATGTGATGTTCACACCTCCTTGATGTTGAAACTGGCAATAAAAATCCCACCTCCGTGGGAGTAAACACCTTTTGCTCAAGCCACAGTCCTCATTCTTTGGGGGAAACTCTTAATGTGTTGCCTTCTAAATGCCCTGAGAGTTGCAGGGCGCTCCAGATGGAAGTCAGTGCCTCCTCCTCCAAGTCCATTCCAGGGTCAGAGCTGTTATGTTTGTGGCCCCTTAAAGCATAGTAAATCATTCACCCAGTGGGGGACAAGAAAGAGATTCACAACAGAGTTCTTTCCGTTCTGTTGAGAAAAAAATCAGCAATCATCTTACCCTCTTCTCCACCAATATACTTGTTTTTATTCTGTCTCAAATGATTCGTTTAACCTTTACTCATCCACCAGGGGGCCCCAGGGGGCACAGGCAAGGCACCGGGATTGGTGACCACCCTAAAAGAGGAGCTGGGGTCACTGTTCTTTTTCTTTCCAGAGGTTATGGAGCATATGTGGTTAAAAACTCAGGCCTTGGTCCAGGAAGGTTTGGCTCAGCAGTTAGAGCGTCATCCTGCAGACCAATGAGTCACAGGTTCAATTCCAGCCAAGGGCACGTACCTCGGTTGCGGTTCGTCCCTGGCCCTGGTCAGGTCATGTGGGAGGCAACCAGTCAGTGTGTCCCTCTTACGTCGATGTTTCTCTCCCTTTCTCTCCCTCTCTCTCCCTCCTACTCTGTCTGAAGATAAATAGAAAAATATCCTCAGGTGAGAATTTAAAAAAAAAAATTGTACTCAGGCTTTGGCGTTAGAGAAACAAGCATTCAAAGCCTGGCTCCCTGTCACTAGCTGGGTGATTCAGCTTTGCCTTCTGAATTTTTAGGCCTCAATTTGTGCTGCCGCTAAAATGGAGGTAACAATACCTGCCTCAGGGATAGATGAGTTGCTGTTTGTAAAGCACTTAGCAGGGGCCTGGCATTGTGTGGCTGCTTGGTAAAAGGTAGCTACTGTCATTGTTATTATTATTAGCTCAAAGTGGACAGCAAGCGGTGCCAGATAACCTGACAAGTCAGGGTTGGAACTCAGAAGGCCCGAGCTTCACTTCTCCATCTGCTTGAATTAGCCCTGTGCTAGTCTGTGCACCTCAGTTTCTTTATCTGTAAAATGTAGGTGACACTATCTGGCTTTTTGTCCTTGCAGTGGACATTTATCAAATGGTAGCTGTACGCTGGGCACTGTTGTAAGGGCTCCCTGTGTTCATTCATTTGCTCCTCCCCATCGCCCTGTTCGGCACATGTGGTGCAGAGGTAATGTGCCCGGAGTCAGACAGCCAGGAACAGAAGAGGTCGAAGTCTGGCCCGAGCCTGCATTTCTACCGTCCTTACTGTGAAGAATCAAATGGTATCACGGTTATGAAAGTGCTTTGGAAGTGGGAAGCACTCTACAAACCTAAGGCCTTTTTGCTATGTGTCCAAGTCTCTTGGTGTTTGGTCTTCAGCTGGGATCCTTAACCTTTCCTGGCAGGGCATAGATTTCAAGGCTACTGTAGGTTTTCCTGACACTTTTTTCATCACTGGCTGTTATGAGTTGAATTGCGTCTCCCTAAAAATATATGTTGAAGTCTTAGCCCCTAGTACCTCAGAACATGTCCTTATTTGGAAGTAGGTCGTCACGTTACAATGAAGTCATTGGGATGGGTCCTCATCCAGTGACAGGTGTCCTTATAACAAAGGAGAATTTGGGCACAGACACACACAGAAGGAAGGCCATGTGAAATCACGGGAGAACATCTTAAAAAGATGGAAGACAGAAGTGATCATCTCCAAGCCAAGGAACACCTGAGGCTGTCAGAAGCTAGGAGAGAGGCCCGGACAAGATCCTCACCGCCCTCAGAGGGAGCATGGCTTCACCAGCATCTTGATTGTGGACCTCTGGCCTCCAGGATTGTGAGACAAAAAATGTCTGCCGCTCTAAACCATCCAGCTTGTGGCACTTGGTAGGGCAGCCCTGGGAAATGTATACACTGAGTTCAAGGAGGGTGGAGGTAAAGGTGAAGAAGGAGCTGAAGAATGGAAAGCCAAGGCTGATGATGGGTAATAAGAGGGTGCTGACAAGGCCAAATGCCCCTCAGTATGCATGTGTGTGTGAGCATGTGTGTGCAGGTGCGTGTGCATGCGTTTCGACAGTGTGAAAGCTGATCCGTGAGCTCACCAAGCCCGGAGAGTTCTCTTCTCTAAGAAGATCACGTGAGAGGCAAAATGAACATTAAATCATCTTCTGTCTCCCCTGAAACAGGTGGGAAAGAGGAATCTTCTTTCTCAGATCGTGTAGTGGAACCCAACCCCTTTGTGCTGCAGCAGAGGACGTGAGAAGCAGGGAGCTAAGTTTGCAAGACCCCCGCACCAGAATAAGAGAAGGAGGCTGGAAATCGGGATTTCTGACTCCTAGCCCCATGGTGGAGCCAGCCTGCCACACCGACCCTCAGGCTTAGTTTTTTGTTTTTGTTTTTGTTTTTTAGAGGCTTAGTTTTGATTGGGATTAACTTGTCCTCTCACACTTATTTCACAAGATTACATTCTGTTTTGATTTTTTTCTTAAAGGAAACTTTTGACTGAAATAGGATATACGGGAATGTACAGAGATCATATAAGTGCATAGTTCAAAGTGTCTACCTTTGTGTAAGCAGCACCCAGGCAAAGTATTAGTACGTCACCCACATCCCTGAAGCCCTCCTGCCCCTTTCAGTCACCAAGGTCCACAGAAGAGCCCCTATCCGGACTTCTAACATCACAGATCGATTCTGCCTGCTTTTGAGCTTGACATAAATGGCATTTCACATTTCTCTTTTGTGTCTGCCTTCTTTCACTCTCCACATTACATTTGTGAGATTTGTGTGTGTGTTGCATATGGAGTAGTTCATTCTCACTGTGGTAGAGCCATGGTTCTGGTCTTTTGAACCCAATCAAGAGGTCTGCAGGGAAAGAAGTGTCTTGAAACCATTCAAGCTGTTCCTTAAAAAAAAAAAAAAAAAAATGTTAAAGCAACCAAACTGCTGAGACAACCACAACAAAGTTGGTTAATCTTTACAAATGGGATCCAATTTAGTAGCCATCTATTGAAAGCCACTTTCCGAGATCACGCCCCAACCCCCTCTCCTTCTCTGTTGCCTGAATCTCACAGCCCCTGTTGTGTCGCACTGGACTGATAGGACGGGTTAGAGGTTAACTAGCTGTGTTCTACCTGGGTGAACCCATCCTGACCACAGAATCACTGAGCCCGGACTGTCCCTCTCTTGACCAGTAGGGTTTCTGTACCGTTAGCAGCATCTCACATGTGAAACTTTGGAGTTTATTCCCTTTGTCTGAATTGCCCTCAGGATGAAGCTGCTGCAGCCCCAGTCCAGCCAGAGGCGGAATGGCCTCTGCAGAAGGAGGTTGGTCCTCCTGCCGAGTCCCTCCCCTTGCAGCCACTGCGGAGTCTCTCCCACAGCTTTCTCGGGCTCTGGCCTTCATTCCCAAGAACAGCTCGCCGGGAAAGGGGTGGCACCCTCGTCTCTCATCTTCTCCTTGCCAGACCACAACTGGCTCTGATTTCTTCATGCTGACCAACCTTTCTGGGGTCTCCCTTTTGCTAGTAACAATGACCTAATCCCAAAATGCAATTTGATGGGAGCCCGGATCAGCAGGGCTGTCTCCTGAGCCTGAGTCCATATATGGTACAATCCCTGAGCCAGGACAGGGATAGTGCTGAGTGCAACACAGCTGATTCACCAGCTGTTCCTCTCCCTCCCTGAGCTGGGCCTGCCCACTCCAGTTTCCAGTGACATCAGCACTGCACCCGTAACAAAAGGTTAAGATAACCAAAGTGCAGGACTTCTTTGAGCCTTTGGGAGGCTGCCGTTTGCTTACAATTTACAGCAATTTTTACTTATGTCTCAGCTCCCCAGTTCCTGGGAGGCTGTTCTTTCTGGAATGTAATAGAAGAATAATATGACTGGTGTTTTTTCTTCAGTACTTCTCTTGTTGGGGGCATGATTGGGGGAGGCAAGGAGAGAAGACAGTTCAAGCTCAGAGGCTTGCTCCAGCCAATCACAGAAGACCGTTTTGAACAGAAAGCAGTCACGGGACTCCACCTGGACACAAGCCCTTCGTTGGAGCCCTGGCTAATCTTTGGTCTCCACCCTTAAATCGTTTTTATTTGTTTGGCCTTCTTTTAAGTATGAGCAATGGCACTAAGAAATTCTCAGACACAAGAAAGACTATTGAAAGCAGGGTTACCAGCTCTATTCAAAGCTCATTAGTGAAAAATAATATTTCTTTTTTTTTTTTTTCTTCTTTTTTTTTTTTTTTAATCCTCACCTGAGGACATTTTTCCATTTTTTGTTCAGATAGAGCGGGAGGGAGAGAGAGGAAGAGAGAGAGAGAGAAACATCGATGTGAAGGGACACATCGAGTGGCTGCCACCCGCACAACCAACCAGGGCCGGGGACAAACTGCAACCGAAGTACGTGCCCTTAGCGGGAACCGAACCCGAGTCTCTCTGTACCCCAGGCCGACACTCCAACCGCTGAGCCAAACCGGCCAGGGCAATAATAATATTTCTTTCATTAGCATCCTCACCACCATTCCAGTGCCTATTGAAAGCCATGCCTTGGACCAGACTCCAGCAGCGGTGCGCTGGAGCCAGCTCAACCCAGTCAGGTACTAATTGTTCAATTTTCAGGAAATCTGCGAACCAATTGTTAAACACAATAATTATTAAAGATGAAGTTACATAAAATTAAAATGGAATAAATTCCATTTAAAACAAAGGTAATAATCCAAACTCATTCCCTTTTACTATTATCTGTGCTCTTGCAGTTATTCCCATGTATGGTGTCTGTATATACTGGAAATATCACATAACAGGGTGCTTCTGAGCATTTCTTCCCAGATCCTTCAGTCATGTCACAATGGGAGTTGGAGATCAGGCAGGATGGCAGTGTTTACATGGGAAACACTACAGATCAGGGCTTTCTCCCTCAATGCTCCCGGAGCCAGAGGCTAACCTTGACCAGCACATACAGACGCAGAGATGGGGGGGGGGTGTCAATAAAGAATGATCCCCTCGCTCCCTGCCCTCAAGGTGCTCACAATGCAGTGAGTAAGACGAGTCCTTCAAGACTTGAGTTGGCCGGTGTCTCCTCTAAAATGTCAAATGGGGACGTTAAAGGGCATGGGCTTTGAGGTCAGAGAGACCTACATTAGCACCTCAGTTTTGCCATTTACGACCATGTCACTCTGGCCAGGGTCAGGGGGGTCAGGTAAGCTGCAGGACAGTCATGCCAGTTGTTTTCCGCTGTCTTCTTTTCTGATTGGTCTGGTCATCAAACATTTTAAATATCAGCTATGGTTACAACTAGGGTGCCATACAGACTCCCAGAGATCACCTCCATTACACCAGGACCCGGGCCTGATTAGGAAGGAAAGACTCGGAGAATAGCACCCAGGTTCCCAGCCCCTGGCAGAGCTTCTAGAGATCAAATCTGGAAAATGCTCCTTACCATATGTCATCAATCCTAGGTGCCTTTGCTTGTAAGCCACACCATACTTCATGGCCACTATTAAAGAAAGCTGCTGCCACCAAGAAACAAAGAGAGAGGACCCAAATACACAAAATCAGAAATGAAAGAAAAGTAACAACTGATACCACAAATACAAAGGATTGTTAACAAATACTATGAACAATTAAATGGCAACAAATTCAGCAATCTAAGAGAAATGGACAAATTTCTAGGAACACATAGTCTCCCAAAATTGGACTGGGAAAAGATAGGAAACTTGAACAGACCAATAACAACTAAGGAAATTGAAGATGTGATCAAGACTCTCCCAGCAAATAGAGCCCAGGCCGGGATGGCTTCACGGGGGAGTTTTACCGAACATTTAAAGAACTAACACCCGCTGTCCTCAAACTATTTCAAAAAATTCAAGAAGAAAGAAGATTTCCAAACTAGTTTTATGAGGCCAGCATACTTCTAATTCCAAAACCAAAAAAGACACTACAAAGAAAGAAAACTACATGCCAATATCCCTGATGAAAATAGATGCCAGGCCCTGGCCAGTTTGGCTCAGTTGTTGGAGCGTTGGCCCACGGACCAGAGAGTCCTGGGTTCGGTTACCACGAAGGGCACATACCTCAGTTACAGTTTGTTCCCCGACCCTGGTTGAGTCATACAGGTGGCAGCCAATCGATGTGTCCCTTTCACATCGATGTTTCTCTCTCCTTCTTCCTCCCTATTTCCCTCCCACTCAATCTGAATATAAGTGCAAAAATGTCCTTGGGTGAGAATTTAAAAAAAAAAGAAAAGAAAAGAAAATATATGCCAAAATACTAGCAAATCGGATACAGCAATACATCAAAAAAAGTATTCACCATGACCAAGTGGGATTCATACCAGGGATGTAAGGCTGGTACAATATTCACAAATCAATAAATGTGATACACCACATAAACAAAATAAAAGATAAAAATCATATGATCATATCAATAGATGCTGAAAAAACATTTGACAAAATCCAGCACCCATTTCTGATAAAAATACTCAGCAATGTGGGAATAGAGGGATCATATCTTGGTATAATAAAGGCCATATATGAGAGACCTACAGCCAACATCATACTTGATGGGTAGAAACTAAAAGCATTTCCCTTAAGAAGAGGAACAAGACATGTATGACCACTTTCGCCACTCTTATTTAACATAGTACTGGAAGTCTTAGCCACAGCAATCAGACAGGAAGAAAAAATAAAAGGCATCCAAATTGGAAAGGAGGAAGTGAAACTGTCATTATTTCCAGATGACATGATATTATACATAGAAAACCCTAAAGACTCCATCAAAAATCTACTAGATTTACTACATGAATTTGGCAAAGTAGCAGGATACAAAATGAACATCAAGAAATCAACGGCATTCTTATACACCAATAATGAACTCACAGAAAGAGAAACTAAAAAAACAATCCCATTTACCATTGGGGCAAAAAAATTAAGATACCTAGGAATAAACTTAATCCAAGAAGTAAAGGACTTATTTGCAGAAAACAATAGGACATTGAAAAAAGAAATAGAGGAAGATATAAAAAAGTGGAAGCACATACCTTGTTCATGAATTGGAAGAATTAACATCATTAAAATGTCCATATTACCCAAAGCAATCTATAGATTCAATGCAATCACCATCAAAATACCAATAACATATTTCAAAGAACTAGAATAAATACTTCAAAGGTTCATATGAAACCAAAAGAGAACCCAAATAGCCACAGCAATCTTAAAAAAGAAGGACAAAGTAGGTGGGATCACAATACTGGATATCAGGTTATACTACAAAGCTACTGTAATCAAAACAGCCTGGTACTGGCACAAGAACAGGTATATAGACCAGTGGGAGAGAACAGAGAACCCAGAAATGGACACAAGATATTATGCTCAATTAATATTTGACAAAGGTACAAGAGCATACAATAGAGTAAAGACAGTCTCTATAATAAATGGTGTTGGGAAAACTGGGCAGCTACATGCAAAAAAAAATGAAACTAGACCATTAATTTACACCATACACAAGAATAAACTCAAAATGGATAAAAGATTTAAATGTGACTTGTGAATCCATAAAAATCCTACAAGAAAATGTAGGCAAAAAAATTTCGGACATTATACAAAGCAGAATGTTCACTGATACATTACCTAAGGCAATAGAAACAAAGGAAAAAAATGAACACGTGGGACTACATCAAACTCAAAAACTTCTGCACAGCAAAAGAAACAACCATCAAAATTGAAAGGAACCCACTGTATGAGAGAACATCATTGCCAATAATACATCAGATAAGTGTTAATTTCCAAAATATATAAAGTGTTTATACAACTCAACAAAAGGAAGACAAAGAACACAATTACAAAATGAGGAACTAAAGAGTCACCTCTCCAAACAGGACATACATGTGTCTAAGAGACATATGAAGAAATGCTCAATATCACTAATCATCAGAGAGATACAAATTAAAACAACAGTGAGGTATCACCTCACACCTGTCAGAATGGCTGCCATCAACAAATCATCAAACAAGAAGTGTTGGCGAGGGTGTGGAGAAAAGGGGACTTTAGTACACTGCTGGTGGGAATGTGCACTGGTGCAGCCACTATGGAAAACACTGTGGTGTTACCTCAAAAAAGTAAAAATTGAATTGCCATTTGACCCAGTGATCCCATTTCTTGGAATATACCCTAAGAAGCCTGAAACACCAATCAGAAAGAATATATGTACCCCCACGTTCATAGCAGCACTATTTACAATAGCTAAGATCTGGAAACAGCTCAAGTGTCCATCAGTAGATGAATGGATAAAAAAGCTTTGGTACATATACACAATGGAATACTATGCAACTGTAAGAAAGAAAGATCTCTTATCCTTTGAAAGAACATGGAGGGACATGAAGAGTATTATCCTAAACAAAACAAGCCAAGCAGAGAAAGACAAATATCACATGATCTCACTTATTTGTGGAATATAATGAACATAACAGTCTGAGGAAAAGGGTAGACCCAGAGAGGTGGAAGTAGGGTACAGGCTGACAACCCTCAGAAGGGGAGGGGAGGGAAGAGATAAACCACAGAACTTATATGCATATACACATAACTGATGGACATGGACATCAAAGCTGGGGACAGGATAGGGGGATGGGGAGGAGGGTGTCAATGGGGAAAAAAGGAGAAACATCTGTAACAAAAATAAATTAATTAAAAAAAAAAAAAAAAAGTGCTGCCAAATCAGTAATGACATGCCATCAATTGTAAGATCAATGTTAAATGAATAAGAGGCTAAAATGAAGAAAAGTGTGCATGTTAGAATCAACCAGATGTGATATTACAAATCTTTCACCACAGGTAAAGCTTAACCCTTAATGCTCACTCAAAACTGGCAGAGGAGGTACTGATGAGTTTTCTAGGAAGACAGGGGTCAAGGTGGGAAGGTGAAAGCGGGCTCCTGGAGCTCCTCAAAGCCAAGCTGAAAGATGTGGACTTCCTCCTCTGGGCAGTGGGCGGTCACCGGGGGTTGCAGCAGAGGAGTGTGTCATCTCTGATCACATGGCCCCTGGTATCTGAAATGGTGCTTATGAATCCATCTGTCAATGTAACAATGTCCGAACCTGTAGAGAATTTTTATAAGAGTTGATTTGAATTTATTTAAGTCAAACCCATGATGCACTGGGAATCAAGATCTCAAATGCTCTGGAGAATGATGGTTTTGCAGTGTTTTGTTTTGTTTGTTTTTAATGTATTTTGAATTAAGGAGGGAAGTAAGGAAGATTACAGGAAGGTGGGAGAAAGCAAGGTACAGGATTGTAAACAAGATTACGTGCTCCCTTGAAGGGGTCTGAAAAAGAGAATTACTCTGACATTCCAATCAAAGGCGTGTTCACCTGGATGTGCAAGAACAAGGACAGGGCTTGCTCAAGGCAGAGATAAACCCTGTACAGAGGAAGTTATAGGCCTGAGGTGTGACTATCTACCATGACCTGCCCAGTTAGGAATTTATGATCAGATCACACTATGAAGTTACTCTCTGCCACTGAACTCGTCAGATTTATTAGAGTCCCAGCCCCTTCTTCCCCCCTTTTTTAGTGCCCTGACCAGGAATTGAACCGGTGCCCTTTAGGTGCATGGCACAAAGCTCAACTAGCTGAGCCACACTGGCCAGGGCCAGAGCCCCTTTTTCATTTACATATCTCATATCAAAGCAGGAACTCCCCTGTTGCTCAAGAGGGTTGGACTGGAACAACTGCTGAGCTCAACTTTGTCTATCACTGGTCAGTGTGTTCACCCCTGTTACAAGTGAGGATACACTCAAAGGACAGGCAACTCTCCTTTAATAAGGAGCTCAGATATAATACAGGAATTGTACTTCTGGGTATTTATCCCAAGAACATCAAAACACTAACTCATAGAGATATCTGCACCACCATGTTCATTTCAGCATTATTTACAATAGCCAAGACATGGAAAAAAACCTAAATGTCCATCAGTGGGTGAATGGGTAAAGAAAATGTGATGTGTGTGTGTGTGTGTGTGTGTGTGTGTGTATAAAATACATATACTATATAGTATTATATAATATATATTATATAACATAATAATATTAATAATATTAATATGTAATATTCCATATATAATATATTTATTCCAATAATAATATATTTATATATATATATATATAATGGAATATTATTCAACCATAAAAAAGAATTGAATCTTCCTATTGGCAACAGCATAGATAGACCTTGAAGGCATTATGCTAAATGAAATAAGTGAGACAGAGAAGGATAAATACTGTAAGATCTAACTTATATGTGGAATCTTAAAAAACAAAACACCCAAAAAACAAAAAAAACAAGCTCATGGATGTAGAGAACAGATTGGTGGTTGCCTGAGGCAGGGGGTGGGGGATGGGGGAAATGAGTGATCAAAAACTCCAAATTTCCAGTTGCAAAATAAATGTCATAGGGATGTAATGTACAGCATGGTGACTATAGTTAATAATACTCTATTATATATTTGAAAGTAGCTAGGAGAGTAGATCTTGAAAGTCCTCATCATAAGAAAAAAATGTTGTAACTTATATATGGTAACGGATGTTAACTGGTCTTATTGTGGTAGTCATTTTGCAATATATACAAATACCATTATGTTGTACACCTGAAACTAATATAATGTTATGTCAATTATAACTCAATTTTTTAAAGAGTACTATTGGCATTTTGTTTTTAATTTAGGAACTCAGATTTAGCTGCCCTGATATGCAGCGTCTGTGTGTCCTCTAAGTCACTGAGTGACGGACAAACCTCTTTGCATCTACCCCAGAACTCTGCCCTGAGAGCCCAGAGAGATACTTTGCACAGATGGAGCCTTTAGGGATCACTGAAGACCAATTGTGTCACCTACTTCATCCCTTGACCTGGGGTTGGCCTCAGAGATCTCTCTGAGGACCTTTATACTATAATTAGGAAAAAAAATATCACAGCATCACCTTATGGAAGTGCCCCAAGAAATCACCTCATTGCCATAATTTTTCTGACTGGGAAATGGAGACTTGAAGCATGAGCATGGCTGGCTGGAAGTAACCCACCCAAAGGGTGGCAGAGAAATTCAAGTCTTCTGTTACCCCCAGGGCATGCTGGGAGAGACATCCCCTGGGCACACCTTGGGTCTGCCTCTTCCTAGCCTGGGGCTGTGGCAAGTAACTTACTACCTCTGGGCTTCCATCTCCTCCTCTCTAACATGGGGCTAGTAATAGTATCCAGTGCAGAGGGCTATTGACAGGATTAATACATAAATTCATGAGAAAGTCTTAGACCAGCAATTTTCATCCAGTGCACTGCAGCAGCACACTGGCATGCTGCGAGAGTTTTAAAACATCAGTACCTGACTGTTTCGTCAAGGGCACTGACCTCTTTCCCTTAGATTGTCAAATTAAAAAAAGAAAAAAATGACAACCACCAACACAACAACAGCCATCCGGTGTGAATAAATTAAAATTATACCTATCCGCAAAAAGAAATATTTTTTTTTGGAGTGAAACCGGATTTTGATAATTAGTTTGTCTGTGCCCTGAGATGACAAAGGTTGGAAATCACTGGCTCAGACAATTGCCTGCGAGTCAGTCATGGCTCCACAAAGAGGGATCATTTGGTTTCTGTAGTTACTCAGAACAATCCTAGGCTGCCTCTCTCACCTCAGTGCCGCTATCAAACAGGAGTGCTGACCTTTGAGACCTAGGGACAGAGGCATCTGTGGAATTTGCTCCCCTTGCTAATCTGGCAAAGTCAACAAATCATTTCTGTTCAACCCAGAGGAGCCTCTGGAGATGGTAGGTCATGACACAGAACAGCTTCCTGCGAGAGGCACTGAGCGCCTGATGGAGGGAGCATCCGCAGTCCAACTGGGGGAAGGGGGAGGCTTCGGGAGGGCTGAGGGAAGCCAGCTCCGTGCGGAGGAGAAGGAGAAGGGTGCAGGAGCCGTGAGGAGCCTGGGTGGGGCACTTGGCATGAGAACAGAGTGCAGAGGGCCAGGACAGGGGATGTGATGTGGGCCTTTACAGTTAGAAAGGAAGGGGACTCAGAGTCTATGAAAAGAACCATTTTCTGTGGTGCTCAGGAAGGGCCTCTCACGGGGGATTTCCTACACAGGGCTCCAGGCCTTGGCTGCCTTCCCAGGGAAAGGTGGTGTTTGTCATGGGGATCCTGCACACTGCCCGGCTGTAGTGCAGTGACTAACGGTGCCCACTCCTGTCTCTGGCACTGCCGGTCTCCCTGAGCCCTGTTCAGCTGGGAACAAAATGCTCTTTGCTTGAATCACACACTTCAGATGTCTTAGTGCAAGACAGGGACACTGAGGTCATGGTGGAAGTGGAACAGAGGGAATAGAAACTATGAATAATAAGAGAAGCTATAATAGAAGTTATGGAGTAGGGGAGGTGAGGGCCACAGAAGGCATGAGCTCAAGATGGGGCAGACGGGATCATTTCAGAGACATGGGTCCTTGGCACAGGGCTTTTGTGTGGCCCGAAGACCACGGCTCATGCTGACATGGCTATTGATAGGAGCTCATTGTTGTCTAAGGGAAAACCCATTCAGAGGGAAGAATTTCAAAATGACTTTTTAAAAAGCACAATCAACGCCCTTTTCCTTTTTCTCCCAACCCCAATCAAAAAGTACAGTCTACACGATTGAAAGTCACATCTCAGAAGCAGCGTGGGCTTTCTGACAGCACCTGCCAAGATTTTCAATGAGGCCGATGGAAACGTGTTCCATTTTTCATGTTG
This sequence comes from Molossus molossus, assembly GCF_014108415.1. Lineage (NCBI taxonomy): Eukaryota > Metazoa > Chordata > Mammalia > Chiroptera > Molossidae > Molossus > Molossus molossus. The sequence continues at coordinate 22,757,481 of NW_023425402.1, read as the reverse complement.
TTTAATGAGTAGATGGAGTCCTTGCACACCTGTTCAGGCAAGAAGATGATGATACTATTACTAGAGGTGCATTGCACACACCATCTACCCCCTGCCCATATCCAGCCTCACCTCTTCTTATTTCTCTCTTTACTCTTCACTGTCCTCTGTCTCCCTTTTTCTCATCCTGACTTTCTTGCTATCACTTTTCCTCTTCTCTCTTCATTTCTCTCCTCCCCTCAGTGCCCTGCCCCACTGACAGAAACCTGGGGGACAAAGTGAAGAATTCCCATCATGTCGGGAGGAGAGGCTGCTGAGAAGGCAGTGTGGCCAGGGGCTAGCTGCCCAGGTCAGGAGAGGGGGCATCTGGGTCCCTCCTCATGGCCCTGGTATGTCCTGTGAAGGGCCCGGTCTGACTTCAGCCCAGTCACAGAAACATCTGGACCTGCCCCCTGTCCAACCTCATCAGCAAAGAATCAAGAGAGGCAGCAGTGTGACCAGCTAATTTCTGCTAAAGAAACAACAGATGGAAAGGGTTTAATGCATTTAACATCCAGGAATATTTTGCATCATAACTGGATACTGTCTGGGTACATAACTGATTTATGAAGGAATGATGTTTTAATGTTGGAATATAAGCACACAAAAATCAGAATGAGGGGATACATTTCAGGGTCAGGAAGAGCCTTCCTTATGTTTTTATAATCATTCACTCACTTTTATCAACAAATATTCACTCAGCATCTACTATGTGGCACAGAATGAAATGATTACTAAGGCACATAGATGGAAAGCTATGATTCCAGCCTTTTGGGGCCTTAAAATCTACCTCAAGACGAGGTTCTATCAACTGAAATATAGCTTTGGTTGCAAACATATCTCCTGTGTGAAGCAGGCTCTCCTTGGAAATCCTTCACTGTGGAATTACCTTGGGCACCAATATAAAGATGAGATAGTAGAGATTCCTGCATATTTTTTAATCCTCACTTGAGGATATATTTTTATTGATTTTAGAGAGAGAGGAAGGGAGAGAGAGTGAGAGAGAGAGAAGCATCAATGTGAGAGATAAACATTGATCGGTTGCCTACCATATGTGCCCTGACTGGGGATTGAACCTGCAACCTAGATATGTGCCCTGATAAGAATCAAACCTGCAACCCTTTGGTGTACTGCACGATGCTCCAATCAACTGAGCCACCCAGCCAGGGTGAAATTCCTGCATCTTGATCACTAGCCCACCCACCCATCCACTCTTCTACACATACAACCTTCCCCTTTCCAACCCTCCATTCACCCACCATTCATCCATCTACCTATTGATCCACCCATCATTACTTATTTATCTACCTACCTTTCCAGCTATTCACCCACCTACCCATCCACCTAACTACAATCCATCCATTGATTTATCCACCCATTAATCATCCTTCCAAGCATGTGATAGGAGGTCAATTATAGCTTAGTGGTGAGCAGGGTACACCTAACCAATTATTGTGCTAGGAAGCCAAGCAAAGGCAGAACCTAGTAGTGCATATAGTGTCCACGCCTGACGAATCACACATGAACGGCTCCTGAACACTGGGCTGTGATCTGAGAAACAGGGGTAGGATGAATTTCAAGGGCTGGTACCAAAGGTGCACAGGGAGGTGCTTCAATTTAATCAAGAGAGTGTCTACCTTTCCACCCATCTAGGAGACAGCTGCCCAGAGAAGGCAGGCACAGTAGTTAAGTAACAGCACTTCAGGAAAACCTTCCTTTTTTTCTCCCTCTTAATTTAATTTAATTATTTTTCCGTCTCCATTGATTCCCCCTATACTTTCCTTCACTTCCACCCACCCCCCTACCCGAAAACCCTCCTTCCACCACAGTTTTGCTAGAGAGGTTTTCCTCAAGGTGATGGCCCATTGCATCACAAAGGTGCCCTTCTGAAAATTATTGCTTTCTCCTTGAACATAGAGAAACGAAGGATAAACATTTCTGTGGGCAGTTGAAGTCCCCAATATACTGTCTATTGACAGATAACCCCCAAATTGAAAGACTCAGTGGAAATCAATGCCTGAAATTGTTCCCTTGTTCCCCAAATGGTGTGCTTCGGTATGTATTATGCTGGTTGTGGGAATTCTGACTGAAATGTACTCATTTCTAATGTCACTTTGAGTTGTGTCTCTTCTGTAAAATGCTCCCCTCTCCCCATTTGAACGTCAGGTGGCACAGTTATGAGTCATCTGGAATTAATCCGTCTCTAGCTGAAAGAGAACTGAAAAGAGGAAACGGGGAGCCGTGGTTGGAGCCCTCCACGGCCTGGTTCCCACGTCTGACTTTGCCGCTGAGTCTCCAGCTGACATGGGACAGGGGACCTGGTGTATGAACTAGTGCCTGTCTGCTAGAGGAGAGCAGGCAAGGGATCGAGAGCCGGCGCTGGGAGCCCTGGGCCGGAGGAAGAGTCCCTTATCCCCACCCAACTCACCTAATTCTTATTAACTGCAGCACGTTTTTGAGCTTTCCTTGCTTTGTTTCTAAAATGAGGACAGAGCATTAAAAAAATAATAAAATAAAATAAAATGAGGAGAGAGTCCCTGGCTGGCTTGGCTCAGCAGTTAGAGCATCAGCCTGCGGACCAGAGAGCCCTGGCCTCGGTTCCCACTAAGAGCATGTACCTTGGTTGCAGTTTGTCTCCGTGCCGGTTGGGTTGTGTGGGTGGCAGCCACTCGATGTTTCTCTCTCTCTCTTCCTCCCTTTCTCCCTCCCACTCTATCTGAAGATAAATGCAAAAATGTCCTCAGGTGAGGATAAAAAAATAATAATAATAAAATGAGGAGAGAGGATATAATATCTTTAAGGTAGTTTCTATTTTTTTAATTAATTTATTTTTGTTACAGATGTTTCTCCTTTTTCCCCCATTGACACCCTCCTCCCCATCCTACCTCCACCCCCCAGCATTGTTGTCTATGTCCATTGGTTACGCATACATGCATGTAAATTCTGTGGTTTATCTCTTCCCTCTCCCTCCCCCGCCACCCCACCCCTGGATCCCCTCTTCTGAGGTTTGTCAGTCTATACCATTCTACTATGTCTCTGGGTCTATTTTGTTCATTATATTCCACAGATATGTGAGATCATGTGATATTTGTCTTTCTCTGACTATCTTGTTTCGCTTAGCATAATACTCTCCAAGGCCCTGCATGTCGTCTCAAAAGATAAGAAATCTCTCTTTCTTACAGCTGCATTGTACTCCATTGTGTATATGTACCACAGCTTTTTTATCCACTCATCTACCGATGGACACTTGGGCTGTTTCCAGATCTTAGGTACTTTAAATAGTGCTGCTATGAACATAGGGGTACATATATTCTTTCTGATTGGTGTTTCAGGCTTCTTATGATATATTCCGAGAAGTGGGATCACTGGGTCAAATGGCAGTTCCATTTTTAAGTTTTTGAGGAAACATCATACTGTTTTCCATAGTGGCTGCAGTGGCCTGCATTCCCACCAGCAGTGTACTAGAGTCCCCTTTCCTCCACACCCTCGCCAGCTCTTCTTGTTTGAGGATTTGTTAATGGTGGCCATTCTGGCAGGTGTGAGGTGATACCTCATAGTCATTTTTTTTTTTTTATCCTCACCCGAGGACATTTTTCGATATTTTGTTCAGATAGAGTGGGAGGGAGAGAGAAAGAGAAACATTGACATGAAAGGGACACATCGAGTGGTTGCCACCCGCACAACCCAGGGCCGGGGACAAACTGCAACCGAGGTACATGCCCTTAGTGGGAACGGAACCCGGGTCTCTCCAGACCGCAGGCCAACGCTCTATCCGCTGAGCCAAACCGGCCAGGGCTCATAGTCATTTTTAAGGTGGTTTCTAATACCTGAAATCTTAATTCCACTCACTCTGGTACTTAGTGTATTTAATACATGGAGCCAATCACTTAAAAAAAAAATTTAAATCTATATAAGAGAGAGAGAGAGAGAGAGAGAGATCATTTCATTGTGGCCCTTATTTATGCATTCACTGGTTGATTCTTGTCTATGCCCTGACCAGGGATCAAACCCACAACTGTGGTGTATTGGGATGACGCTCTAATCAACTGAGCTACCTGGCCAGGGCATGGAGCCAATCATTTTTAACACCCTGCTCCTCTAGATGAAAAAAAAAAAAAATTCCCCAAATCATCATGACACATGATAGTATGGCATTTTGCACTCAGTCTCACTCTTTTAAAATATAAATACAATAGAAGCTACAATTGGTCACTAGAATGACAGAGTTAAAGTAACATGTTCTGTTTCTTCATCTTCAAAATCCCTGTGCTATCATTGTTTCATATTTTTGGTTCAAATGAAAGATTCTGTAGTACCTTAGGGCCAGAGACATGACTGTGCTGGCAATAGCTCGGACAATTCCAACTGGATATGAACTTATTCAAAACAAATGTGTTTATATGAGACCACTTATATCAGGGACAACTGCATGTATAAGAGTTCCTAAGATTTACTCACATGTAGAATACTGCGATGTTTATTTAAAAATAAATGGCAAAAATGTACTAAGTTAAAGCTTACATACATATTAAGAGTTGACAGTAACTACAATTGCTTAGAACTTAGCAATTGATTTGAGGGAGGGGAAAGTGTTTTTATCACTAACATTGTTTAGAATTGTCATTGGGATAACAACAACAACAAAAAAAAAAGCCGACCAATATTTAGTCAGTTTTAGCATTTATAAGTCTTTTAAATTGTGAGATAATTTTGGATTTACAAGAGTTGCAAAAATAGTACAAACGGTCCCCCTCTACCTCTCCCTCAGCTTCTATGACCCTATTGCATTTATCAAAGCACAGAAATTAATGTAGACATAATGCTATTTACCAAACTATAGACTTTATTTGGATTTCAGCAGTATATCCACTGTTGTCCTTTTTCTGTTCCCGGGTTCCATCCAGAATTGCTTCTAGAAGTTTATCATTGTTTTAAAATTCTTTACAGATCATGCGAGCCCTTGGTGCCTGCCCCCACGCTGCCGCTCCCACTGCCCAGCCCTGAATACACCACAGATTCCACTTAACTGGGGACAAGAAGATCTGATGGCTGTGAAGTTTCATCCTCTGGCATAAGATGCTGTTGAGCCGGACATAATATGCTGGACGGCCAGAGCATAAACACTCTACTTTGTCAAGCTGGGGTCCTTCAGCCAGACACTCCAACAGTGACTGCTGGGTTTGTGGCATTTGCAAGGCTCATGTGCCTAGTGTATAGAAGCCAGAAAGTAAGCCTTGTTTGGGGCAAAAAGACTTGTGTGTCCTATGAGGCAAAGAAGCAAAAGTAAAGAGTAAAAAGCCTTGTAAAAAGCACAATGCCGGTGCTTCTGAATGCCTGCCCCACGGCAATTCTCTCTCTCTCTTTTTTTTTTTTTTTTGTCATCAGAATTTTTTAAATGAATAAATATTGATTGAACCCTGCCATATTCCAGGTGCTGTTCTAGGCACTGTTGATAGAAACAAAACAAAGATCCCTGTACTTGGAGCTTGAGTTCTAGCAGGTAGAGCTGAATAAGGTTTCATCACAAGGTGTGTTGAACGTGAATGTGGGAGCTATTGATGCACAAGGACAAGTTCACATTGAAGCCTACAGTGTATCTCTGGTAGCCACTTTTGGAACTTGCTGTAGATATTAATTACATACATTCACCTATGAGAATTCTTATAGCAATTGTGCCATTGGAATTTTTATTTTGTTCAGGTAAGGAGTAGCCAGGATCTTCAAAAAAGGCTGAAAAGCTCTTCAGTGCCTCTGAGGATACCTTCCTGCTGAAGTTAATCCAATCACACCAGTTCCCTTCACCTTGCCAAAGACTGGTTTAGGAATGGTCATGTGTTGCAATTCTGGCTGATGAGGTCTGAGGGGATTCCAGGATTTCTGGGAAAGTTTTCCTCACACTTCAAAATGCTCCTTTTATTCTTGTCTGAATTTGGGGGTATTGAATGAAGGATAGAATGCCTGGAGCTGCTGCAGCCACTTTGTAACCATGAGGGAAGAGCCTGAGACAAAAGCAAACACAGAGTGGCGAAGTAGGAGGATATTAAAACGGCCAGTCTTCCATGACTCACTTATCTCTGGGAATGAACTAACTCGGGACATCTTGTTATGTGAGGAAATGCATTTTCCACTTTTGGGGATAGTGGTCACATTTATGCCAACCAAGGCACAGCATCTCTTATTCAGGCATTCATTCAACCAACACTTGATAAGAACACACTATGTGGGGACACTTGGTGCTGTTAGAATATGAAGCTGAGTGGCTGGATTCCTGCCCTGATGGGTCACAGCATCCAAAAGAGGGGTAAAATTCATAGACAAACACTGATTGCAGGAGAACCTGCAGCTACCTCAGAGGTGTACACAAGGTGCTGTGTGCATGCTTCCAGGCTTGTGCCTTGAAGACAGCTTTTTGAAAGAAGAGATACTTGCTCTCTCTCCCTTTATTTTTTCTATTTATTATCAGATAGAGTGGGAAAGAGAAGGGGAGAGAGAGAGAAAGAAAGAGAGAGAGAGAGAGAGAGAGAGACATCGATGTGATAGAGCCACCAGGGCTGGGGACAAAATGCAACCAATGTACGTGCCCTTGACCGGAATTGAACCAGCGATTTCACTGGTCCGCAGGCCAATGCTCTAACCACTGCTCAGCGACCCGCCAGGGCTACTTGCTCTCTCTTGAAGGACGGTTACCTTTTAAGCAAAGGGATGGACCTTGTGAGTGGAACACAGACACAGAGAGGGGCAGATGGTGCCTACCTGATCAGTGCCATGCTTTAGGAAGCCCGAAAGGCTACAGTATGGTCCAGCAAAGCGAACCCTGTGCTGACCTGCTGGTCTGAGTCCTGGTTCAGCTACCCACTAATTATGTGGCCCTTGGTCACTCATGTGTCTCAGAACAGCTACAAGAAGGGGTTGGTAATAACTGTCTTGCCTCCCTCACATGGCAACTATAAAGTGCAAAATAAACGTGAGAGGTTATTATCTCCTCCACCTCTAGACACAACTATGTACTCACCCACTCCTAGGCCCCCAGCCCAGTCTCAGAGTTTTCCTTCCTTTACTCTCCTCTTTTGTCTCGCCAATGATCTCCTATATTTCTAGTATTTTCCATATTTCAAATCCTCTCTCTCTCCTTAGTGTCTCTTCTCTGTCTCCAAACACGTGCCAATTTAAAAAAAATAAGTAAATAACAATTTAAAGATCCTTCCTTAGATCTCTTATATCCCCCCAAACATCATTCATTTCCCTTTTTCTCACCAAACTTCTTAAAAGAATAGACTGTCTTCTCTCCTCCTTTCCTCATCTTCTACCCACTGTTAAGCCCATTTCAATGCCCAATTAAAAGTGGGCTCTCGCCCTAGCTGGCATGGCTCAGTTGGTCAGAATTGGTCTGAGTGTTGTCCAAGGGGTGGCAGGTTCGATTTCCAGTCAGGGCACATGCTCAGGTTACGGGGTCAGCGTGCCTGAGGGAACCGGCCAATGGGTATTTTTCTCTCACATCAATGTTTCTCTCTCTCTCTCCTCCTCTCCTTTCCTCTCTCTAAAAATCAATAAAAATGAAAACAAACAAAACAGTGCGCTCTCAGCACCCTCCCTCCCTCCCAGGAGCACACTTTCACCTTTCCCCTCTCCCGCTACTTCGCCCAAGCACCTTACCTTTACCTTCTTCTCTCCTGAGCCCCAAGGGCCCTTCTTTTGCCTCTGCGACTTTTTTACTGAACCCCTTTCTTCCACCACTCACTTCTACCTCTGTGACTTTCTAAACAAACATTTATTACTAAAAAAAAAAAAAAAAAAGTGGGCTCTCAAAGGCCATGAAGGCTGCATCTAGAGGCTTCGATTTGGTCTCATCCTGCCTGATGGAACCTGCCCTTGTAAAATGCGTGTCACGGTTTCCTCCACCCCACCCTTTCCTTTTCCTCCTCCTCCCTCCTCAGTGTTGGGGTTCCCTAGGATTATGTGGACCTAGGTTTTTTACTTCTCATTCAGCGTACTCTCCAGGGAACACTTGCTTAAGCTAATGGCTTCGACAGCCCCACTGGAGATGAACCACAGACAGATAACCTTTTATTCTGGCTTTCCCTCCCTAAATCCAATCCAACCGTTTCCAGCTGACCTGTGGAAGTGTTGGTTTGGATGTCCTGTGACTCTTCAAGCCCAGCTTGTTCACAACTGAGGCCATCTTCTTCCCTCTGATGCCAACTCTTTCTCTGTTGTTGCTTTTATTATTATTTTTTAATGGCTGCATCATCATTTATGTCTTACTGGCCTCAAATTCTGGCTCCTCCAACTTCCATATTTCTTATAGAAAAGCAATCACCAAATTCAATTAATTAACCCTTGGAATGTCTCTGAAATAATTAATCTCCCTTTGATTCTTATCAAACTATTCTTTGTGAAGTGCTCTTTTTTTTTTTTTTTTTACTGGATGGTTATAGTAGTTTTCCAAGTGGTCATTCTGACACCACTCTGTTTAAATCAAAATGATCCTTCAGATTCCTAATAGTTCTCTTTCTGAAGACAGACTTGGTCGTGCTTAAAATCTTCCCCTTGTTGGCAGAATAAAGTCACAATTCGTTGTTTTTTTAATTTTTAGCTTTATTGCATTATAACTGACAAATAAAATTGTAAGATATTTAAAGTATACAATGTGATGACTTGATATACATATACATTGAAAATCACAATTCTTTATCATGACGTTCAAAACCCATTGCAATCCTTAACTCTTCATAATTCATCTCCTACCCCTCTGCTGCATTGTCAGTAAAATCCTTCTAGGTAAAAGTTCAGCCCAAATATCCTTTTCCCTTTACCCCAGACAGAATTAAGTTAGCTTTCCTTTGCATTTGTAGGTTATATATTTCAAGTTGTTCTTAGATTCACCATCTCCACACTGATTTGTAATGATGCCGTTTCTTCAAAAAGATTATAAGCTCCAGCAGGGTTACTAACTACCTTTTGTTGCATAACAAATGACAACAGGATTTAGTGACTTAAAACAGCACACGTTTATTATCTCACCATTGTGTCAGGAATCTGGGAGTGGCTTCCCTGGCTAGTTCTGGCTCAGGGTCTCTCACGTCCTTGCAATCAAGAGGTCAGCTGGGTCTGCAGTCATCTGAAGGCTTGACTGGGGCTGGAGGATCTGCTTCCAAGACAGCTTACTCACAAACCTGGCAATTTAGTGCTGGTTGTTGGCAGGAGGCCCTGGGTACATGCCATGAGGACCTCTCCACAAAGCTGCTTGAATATGCTTACAACATGGCAGCTGGCTTCTGCAGAGCAAGTGATCCAAGAAGAAAGAAAGGAGAAAACCAAACGCCGTGTTGGAAGTTGCACCATCACTTATCCCATATTCTATTTGTTAGCAGCAAGCTACCAAGTTCAGACCACCCTCAAGAGGGAAGAGGGATTAATTGCCACATCTTGAAGGGAGTAGTATCAAACAACCTGAGGACATGTTTTAAAACCATCACACAGGTTGTCTTATCTTTCTGTTTGTAATAACTAGCACAGCATCTGGCACTTAGTAGGTGCTCACTAAATGTTTCTACTGAAATGACATGTTAAAGGAGCAAGTATTGGAAGCAGGGTACTCATGGGTAATGAGTGTGGGCCAGGTGAAGAATGGTGGAGGTGGGAGTTGGTGGGAGATATTCTGAAGTAAGAGTTCATAGGCTCCATGACTGATTAGATGACAGGGGTTGGGAAGAGATCCACTTAGGGTTGAAGATGGTTTTGTTTTTTATAATTTGTATTTTTCTATTTATATTCAGATAGAATGGGAAGGAAGAAGAGAGAAAAAAACATTGACGTGAGAGGGATACATCGACTGGTTGCCTCCCGCAAGACTCCGACCAGGGTCGGGATGAACTGCAACTGAGATCCGTGCCCTTGACAGGAATAGAACCCACAACTCTTTGGTCTACAGGCTGACGCCCTAACCACTGAGCCAAACCAGCTGGGGCGAAGATGGTTTTGAAACTGGAACTTAGAGATAGCTGTGATGCTGAAATAGGCATTTAATACTTCCTCCATGGGGTTTTAAGGTAGTGAAATATCAAACCATGCATCTGAGAACACTATGTCTAAAGGTTTAATTATATTTGAAAGGTCCCAGGGCTGACAGTTAGCGCTATGAGCACGAACTAAGCCATTCCTTTAATTTCAGGTTTCTTGTTTCTAAATGTGGAGGTGTAATACCTAATTGTCTTCCAGGATTTTCAGTCTGAATTTTTTTTTTTCTTTATTGATTTTAGAGAGACAGGAAGGGAGAGGGAGAGAGAGAAACATCCATGAGAAAGAACATCGACTGGCCACCTCCTTCATGCCCCCCACTGGGGATTTGGCCCATAACCTAGGCATGTGCCCTGACAGGGAATCGAACTGGCGACCTAATGGTGCATGGGTCAGTGCTCAACCTCTGAGCCACACTGGCTGGGCTCAGCCTGAGCTCTTAAAGTTAAGAGGTTGACAACACCCTATCTTTTACAAGAAAGTCCCAGCACAATATCCTTTACAAATGGTTATGAGGTAACACTAGGTAACTTATTAGGTTGAATAGTCTAATATTCTGGTATTTCAGTTTTGATCTATAATGAAACCAATTTCATAGGATTCGACCTAACATATGTGGCTGCAGTTTGAAAATTTGAATACTGAGGAATAGACTAGAGAAATAAAAAGGAGTCACTGTAGTCAAGCTGCTAAATCACTTTAATGAAGTAGGCTGAGGTATAAGAAAAGGGTTCTGCCCTGGCCGGTTTGGCTCAGTGGTTGGAGCGTCGGCCTGCGGTCCGGAGAGACCCGGGTTCGGTTCCCGCTAAGGGCACGTACCTCGGTTGCAGTTTGTCCCTGGCCCTGGTCGGTCGTGTGGGTGGCAACCACTCGATGTGTCCCTTCACATCGATGTTTCTCTCTCTCTCTCTTCCTCTCTCTCTCTCCCGCTCTGTCTGAACAAAAAATGCAAAAATGTCCTCGGGTGAGGATAAAAAAAAAAAAAAAAAAAAAAAAGAAAAGGGTTCTATTCTTGTTTTAACTAGCCTAGAAACTTAAACTTTTGATCTTTCCAGTCCTGCATCAATGCTCAGATATACATGCAGATAACCCCCTGGAGGAATAAGGAAAGAATATTCACATATCCAGACTACTTGACATCTACTATCCAATCACTTATCATCTGGAGCAGTGATTTTCAACAGGTGTGCCATGGCACACAGGTATGCCGCAAGAATTTTTAGGAGGCCAGTGCCTTATCCATTAAGCCACTGGGGCAACTGCAAGAATTTTTAAAACGTGCAATACCTGGCTATTTAGTCAGGGGCACTGACCTCTTTTCCCTTAGACTGTCAAATTAAAAAATGACAACAGCCAACACAACAATAGCCATCCGGTGTGAATGAATCAAATTTATACCTATTTGTTTTGTCAGATTGAATTTTAGTAGTTTCTGTGTGCCATGGGATGAAAAAGGTTGGATATCGCTGATCTAGATAGAGGATTACCATCTTGGACCATTCCAGAGGCTAAGAATGCAGGACTGATTCTCACAAATGTACTTTTTACTATAAGAACTCTCAGCTTTTCTTTCTTCTTGGGGAACACTCTGGGTATTGCCCAATTGTGTGTCCAGTTTGCAAACCCTAAGATCCTTGAATAAATCTTTATCATTTAGTTCTTGCCAAAGCCTCCCGATTCATTTAAGCTCAGTTGACAACACCTTTTCACAGATGGAAAACTGAGATGCTCCAGAGTTCTTGATCTTTCTATTCTTGATAACACTAAGGTCCAACTGTAAGAAAGGTCAATCTTGAAGTCAAATAAGGTTTATTCCAATAGAGGCATCAATGTCCCATTTCCTTAAGTTTGTTAAAGGAATTGAAGACCCAAGTATGGTAAATATTGAAGAGTCAAGAAACCTAAGATGTAAAATTGATCTAGGAACCTCAGATAAGTCCAGTCTCAATCACATTTCATACTGTGCCATTTTAAAGAAATTGTATTTATTTAGAAGCATAAAAAACTATAGATTTAATAAAAAAATAAGAATTTAATAGTTCTTTGTTTTGTATTTTTGTACATCTAAAAACTGATAAGTTGACACCATTACTGGTGGGAATAAATCCAGTATTTGACAACATAAATTAATATACTGAAAATTCTTTTTGTGCCCTGTTTGGCTCAGCTGTTAGAGCTTCAGCCCACGGACTAAAGGGTCGTGGATCTGATTCCCGTCAAGGGTAGTGCCTGGGTTACAGGTTCAATCCCTGGCTGGTCAGGGTCGTGCTGGAGGCAACCAACCCACGTTTTTCTCTCCCACTCTCTCTAAGAAAAAAAAAAAAAAATCAATGAAAAAATATTCTCCGGTGAAGATTAACAACAGCAACAACAACTACTTCTAGTGCTTTCCCAAAGTCCTTTTTAAAACTCGTTATTAAATAGAAACTTTCAATGGGAAAGTTCTTCAGTGTTCCTTCTTCCACTTCTTCAGATCAATTAATACTGAAGCTAGACTTCGGGTAAGGCGTGTGAAACCATTTTACACGAGCGCAAGTCTCAAAGATTAGAGCAAAACTGCGTCCATACATGCACTCCCCCCATTTGGACCCAAGGCTCCCCCAGGGCAGGGTCTTTTTTTGTCTGTCTGCTGCACAGTCCCCGCAATGCGACCGTGCCCAGCCCACTGCGAGCTCTCAATGGTCAGCCATCCATTCATTTCTCGTCCGTGCAGGGCGCTGCGGCAGCGTGGAGGCCGGCGCGCAGCTTCCATCCCCTCGCGGAACGCGCGCTGCTCTCGGCGCCCCGGGCCCGCCGCCCCGGGAATATCCGGCGGCCTGAGGCCTCCCGGGCCCTTCGCTTCCCGCAGAGGAAGGAGCAGGCGCCGGGGATCGGGAAACCCGGGCCCACTTCCTGTCCGGGCAGGACAGGGCCGGGCGTCTGCGTCCCTCGCGGCCTGCTCGGCCCGCGCGGGGACGGGCCCAGCCGCAACCACAAGAGTGCGGCGGGGCGCGGGGCGAGCGCGCGGCGAGAGCACCCCGGGGCCAGGCGGACGCGGAACGAGGGGCCCGGACCCGGCGCGCCGACTCCGCCCCGCAGCGTCCTCGGCGGCGACGGGGTTAAGCGCGCGGGGGGCGGGGCCGCATGGAGCCCGCCGCGCCGAGTGCGGCCGGGAGTGGGGAGGGGGCTGCGGCCGGGGGCGGTTCCGGGCGGCGGGGGCGGGGGCGGGCGGAGGAAGGGGGCGGGCCCCAGAAGTTGTTGGGCGCTAGGCCGGCTGGCGGGAGGGCGAGCGGGCTGCGGGCCGGCGGGCGGACCGGGCCGGGGTGGACAAGTTTGCGCGGCGGCTCGTGAGCGCAGGGTGCGGGCCCCGCCGGCCGCTGCGCGCCCGCTGCCATGGCTTTCCGCAGGAGGACGAAAAGTTACCCGCTCTTCAGCCAGGAGTTCGTCATCCACAACCATGCGGACATCGGCTTCTGCCTGGTGCTCTGCGTCCTCATAGGGCTTATGTTCGAGGTGAGCGAGACTGGGGAGGGGGTGCCCTTTCTCGTGCGCCGCCCGGTGGACTCCTGCAGGTCCCCGGGGTCCTTGTCAGAGCTGGGGCGCGGGGCTACCAGTGCGTTATCTGCATCCCCCTTTGTACACCGGACGCCCCGTGGTCTCCGAGTCAGCCCAGACCACCCCCCACCCCCCGCTCCGCGCCTTGCCAGCCGTGCCCTGCTTGGCCGCCCCCTTGGGCACCCACCATATCCTGCAGCGCTCTCTGCAGCCCTGAATCCTAAGCCTGGCCTCGAACCAACCGCAGTGCTGCCACCCTGGCCCAAACAGTGGGGTTTCCTTTCTGGTGTCCGGGAGCCAAGCCCGGAGACTCCCAGACCCGGAGTCATTGCACAACTACCTCCCTCTCCCAAGCAGTGGCTGCCAGCCTTTCTGGGCTTTTCCAGTGGGAGGGACCCCGGCCCTTTTCCACCTCCCACCTGATTTTCTAAGTTTTTTGCATTTTGACGTGTGGCCTGGCCCCATCCCAGCAGTGCCCACCTACTGTCCTCCAGCCTGCCCCCTCCCTTTTATTTTGCCCTTGCCTAAAAGGCCAGTTTTCCTATACCCGTTATCACTCTGGATTATTCCTTCAGCTCCATCTGTGGAAGCTCCCAGAGCTTCTCCCTATTACAGGGCCAAGGGAAGGGACAGGATACCCTGCGCTTTTAGGGGCAAGGCGATTCCCTCATAGCTGTGGGGGTAGGCAGGAGAGGATAGGGTCCTCCCAAGAGAGCAGAGACTTGTAGTAAGCCCCACTGGGCCAGGATCCAGGGGCTCTGATGGGAAGGACTCGCTAGAGTGATATTCAGAAGTGAGAAGAACTGGAGGAAAGTGAGCATAATAGGGCTTGCTGTGATGTATCTTGTCACTATCTAGTGGCACTCCCCTCACCCTCATTGTGGTCTCCAGTGAGGTGGGGCCTTGTCCTCCTTTCTGGGTAGGGTTCATCTGCATTCTCAGGAATGGGTTAGGAAGCTGTAACCATTTGTAAAACTGCCTTGGAGATGGAAGATTCCTAGTGGGGCTCATTTCTCCCTCTCTGTCTCTGTCTCCCTGAGGGTGAAGCTGCCCTCAAGCTGGGGACAGTCGTGTGGTGGCTGAGTCAGGGTTAGATGTGTAAATGTGCCCTTGGAGGGTCTATAGGAAATCAAACTGAGACTAGGATTGGGGTCTGCAAACCAGCTTTTGGTAGTACTCCTTACCTTCAATCCCTCCCTCCCCCTTCCACCTCTATAGCTCTCATGGTGTATTGGAAAGGGCTGTGTCCATTGGGGTTGTCCCTGTGTCCCCGTCCCTGTTTTGTCACTAGGCTGACTAAAAAAAAAAACCGACTGCAGCCTCAGTTTCCCCATCATTAAAGAGGGTAATCAAACCTCTCTTCCTCATGGAGTTATTGTAAGGTTTAACTGAGATCATGTCAGTAACCAAAAGCCGTAACAGATTCTACGAATGTGAACACAAGTGGCTTGTTCCTGAAGCCTTGTTATTATTGATCATAATAATAGCTTAATGAAATAAGAGAGAATTTGTTTTGTTCAGCCCATACCCTCTGTCCTATTTGTATCTATTTGCTGTCCTCCATTCTAAGAGGCCTCCCAGTGCCCTGTCACCAGCCTTGGAGGGTGTGGTAGGAAAGACACGTGACAGCTGTAGACCTCTTAGCCCCACGTTCTGCAGCCGGTGAAGTCTCTTGCATCGCCCATGGCCCTTGGCTGTGTTTCTGGTATTTGTGAAGGTCTGTGGCTTTACCTGCTTTACCTTTGCTCAGAAAGAGCTGCCTAGCGTTTGAGCTTTGTACCTCCTGCCCTCCCTGCCTCAGTCTTGGAAAGTCCTATGCATTAAATCTGGTACTCTGTGGGAGTTGAAAAATGCTAGGAGCCCTTACTGCCAGTACCTGACAGAAGAGGGGGAAAAAAACCACCAACAACAAAAAAACTCTCTTCCTCCCCATCTTAGGATTGGACTGTGGAGTATGGAAGGGGCTTTGGCCAAAGTGTCTGCAGACTTCCTACCATCTTCACCCTATAGAACCTTAGACTTACACTTTTGAGCTTACAGGGCAGGAGTCTCCTCTGGAGGGTGCATAGAAGGTGCATTGTGGGTTTGCCGGTGTGTGCTGGTCTGGGTGAAGGAGGGCTGTGCTGAATGAACCTCCCTTGTGGAGGATGCGTGTTCTGCTGTGCTAGGTACATCCTCATTGTCTGTACCTACTAACTGAGTCTCCACCGATATAGGTATTTTGGGGGAACTCAGATTTTTGGAACTCTGCTCTCCCTACCAGATGAGAGCCGAAACAGCTCCATTACTTTTAGGGACCTCAGAGAAACACATGTGGGCATCTTAACATTTGGAATAAAGCCAGGATGGCACCTCATAACCCAGCATAGGACTTACCAGCTGGCACTTAGGGTCTTCTGGGTTTTCCCTGGAGGTGTGGTGTGTATATGTCTATATGTAGGGGTACATATGCACTTAACACTTTTCCCTAGAAGTGAGGACAGAAGGAGTTGGAAAGGGAAGAGGAGACTGGAAGAGAGAAGTGGACCGCAGGCTCTTGGGATTCTAACTTGGCACAATTAGGATTGCTTCATTCAGGAGCTGAGTCAAGAAAACTCATTTATAATGCTTCCCACAAAGAGTCAGTCTACTGGTCACTCCTCCTTCTGGGGTCCCCTGTCCAGTCTCTGCCAGTGAGCTGGGCCCCCTCCATACGCCAGGCAGCCCCAGTCCATGTGGCCTAACTGGTCTCCATCTCATTCCTGCCTTGCCCCTTGGCCAACTCACTAGTCAGCTCGCTATCATTCAGAGGGGCTTTGGTCCCCCCACCCCGGACCACAGGACTTCAGTTCTCTCCCCTGGGAGATGATGACTCCAAATTCCTTCCCTTGGGATCACTTCCTTTTGGAAACACACATGAAAGGGTGGCTCACCCTCCTCCGTTGATTTAGTTTTGGGCCATCCTATGATTCCTCCCATTTCCAAGGCAGGGGGCAGGTTCTTTCCCCAGAATTCAGGTTTTCTTTCCATCCTGCAGGCTGTTTGGAATAGAGCTGTTCTGTGCAGCCACAGCACTTGGCTAAAAAATGTCAGGAATGTGGAGCTTTATTTTCCCCCTCCTTCTCTTCCAGCTTTCTCTTTCTTAACTCTGCTTTCCCGAGAGGAGGTGCAAGGGGAGTTTTCTTCTGGATAGTTTGGCCCTTCAGTCTTGTCTTAGGGGGAGTCTGGCCTGACAGTCCATGGCGTGGGCAGCCAGTTGGGGTGCGCATGGTATGTGTGTCAGATTTAAAAGCAGACTCTCCCCCACCCCCTTTCCCTCCGCTTTCCAGTGTCCCTTTCAGTGCCACGTTTCACACTGAAGCAGGCAGGGAAGGAGAAAACTCTCATCTTGAATGGAGAGTGAGAAAAAGGGGGTGCGTGGAACAGAGAGAAAGCAACTCATACATTACCTCTAAAATGTCACTTCGAGACTGACACTTTGCTTGTTTACTTTAAAGCCCATTCGCAGGCTCTGCTGGCCCTGCAGCAAGGAAATGTTTCTTCAATTCTGGGCCCATCATTTGTTTGGTCTGTGATGACTTAAGGGTTTGGGACTGAGAGGAATTTTTGGGTAGCGGCCGGTATTTGGTTTTTGTTTTGGAGCCAGGTGTGGTCGAGCTACCTTTCTCCAGGAACTGCCTTCTTCCCCGCACCTGACTGACTTGTCGGAGGATGTATTTGCAGCATGTACAGTGGGAGCCCACTGCGTCACGCCTGTTAGCACGTGGGTGCCATGGCACCGGTTCACATCCTCCCAGACGTGCCTCTGGGCTTCATAACCCAGAGTAAGGCTGCTGGTCCTGTCTCTTAATATTAGTGTTATAAAACAGTCCTGCTTATATTGTGTTAATATAAAAAGGTACGTAAATGGCACAGACGGGCCTCTGTGGACATATGTTGTCTTTCTTTGACTAACCTCGAATACAAGACCTTCCTCTGCCAGCTTTTATAGTTCCTGGCTTTATGGGTCTTCGTCTCCAGCCTCTGACATAGTTCATCAGTCATGTTCTAGAGAAATTAGTCAGGGGAAACCAGGAAGAGTCGCTGATTCTCTTGGGTGTTCTTGTTCTGTGGTTAGACTTCCACAAGCATCACTCAGTGATCTGAGCAACAGAGCAGGACTTGGGAACTAGTCTCTGGTCAGCCCTCAGGCGGCACCCTATCTTATGGGGTGTGAGGCATATCGGTTATCCCTGTTTCTTCCCTTGGTAGAATGTGCTATCCAGATGGTGGCATTGATCAGTTAGTGAGATTTTGACCCTGACTGTAGGATAGAGACTGATACCTGTCTAAATGCCCTGCACGGTGCCTGGCACAGGGATACGTAATCGAAGGTCTCAGCAACCACACTGATGGTGATTGTTACTGGCTTCACTGTCGGGTCTGTGAGTACTCCTTCTACCAGCAGACTGGCGGGTTGGGGACCCCAGCTGTATTTCATCTAGATGTGACATGCTTTGCCAGGAGGCTTTCCCCTAAGTAGTCCAGTGCTAGCCGTCTGCTTTCCGAAGGGTGCGATCATTATACTGGGTCCCTGTTCTCCCCAGGGAGCCTGTGGTGTGGCCACTGCACATCTGTTTTCTCTGCCCGCCTACCCCCCATCTTATTAGAAGCGGGGCTGTGGACACTGGAGGGTCTTAGTGTGGCCATTGTCAGCTGTGTGGAGAAGGAAAAGCCGCGAGGAGGCTGCCTCGCAAGCTAAATAAGGGCCACTTTTCTCTTGCTCCCTCTGTTGTCTGAACCCTCAGTTGCTCGTTTCTCGGGGGCACTGTCCAGACGGGTCGCAACAGAGCTCCTTAGTCCTGGCTGTTTGTGGAGGAACGTGTGTTGCTATGGTGAAAACTTCACTCTGGCAGGCATGAGCTCCTTTTTGATGTGCTTGGTCGTGGGCAGGGGCCCCAGAAATCACTCTGTGGCATAGCTGAGGCACCTCCCGTTCCCACCCTGATAAATGGCAAAGCCAGAGGGTTGATAAGACCGGATTAGAGTTTCCCAACTACAGAAGTGCTTTCTATTCAGTGAGCGCACTATTAGCAGGCTTTGGTGGGAAACTTTCCTGATGTTATCTCTTAACCTTTTTATCCAGCGCTGTGTATCTGGTATCCATTGGTACCCAATGGTTAAAGAAAGGAAAAGAAAACAGTAAAACTACTAACGTGGCTCCTGACACAGCTTCTTGTTTCACGAGCCAACATTTATCTTCTGTACAGTCCGCTGCTTTGCCTTGATTTACCTTTACTGTCTCAAATGTTCCCCACAGAAGAGAACCGACCCGAACTTAGTCACAGCTGGTTAATGTTGCGCGTTAACTGTGTGGCTTAAAGGGCTTTGCGAGAGGCTCGTCTGGGCAGTGAGGGTTCACAGAGCTTTCTTTGATTTTCAGCAGAGGACATACAGCTGGATTGTGAGTGTGGGTTCAGAGTTCTCTAGAGCCCTCGGTGAGTTTGAGGGAGCCCAGGGTTACGCGAGGCACCGTTCTGTGGCTCTCCACCCAAGCCACGTTGCCTCTTGACAGCTTCCCTCATTTGTCCGACGAGGTTGGCAACACTTTACATCTGTGAAATGCTTTACTAGCTTCACCCTGTAATCTGGATGGTTTATGGGGGTTGTCATACCCATCCAGAGCCTGGCTTCTAGAGGAGAGACTTGGCCAAGGACCATCCGCTCCGAGTTAGAGTCGGAGCCAAAATAAGAATTCAGCCACGTCTGGCTCACATTTACAACTCAGTCCTGGTGCTTCCCCAAATGGGGCGTCTACGGAATGTAGCCACAGGCTGCTTTATTTTTCTTTGTCTGAGTGGAATCTGTTTATTACCTGGAAGTAATGTCTGTGGGTCATTGTTCCACTTGGAGGCTTCTCTGCCTGGAACTACCATTGAAATTTGCATTTCCCTGAAAGAGACCACAGAGAGTGACCCAGATGTGTATATTACATGTGAACATAGGCAAATGGGCAGAGGCTTTACCTACTGTTCAAGTTTTTGTCTGTTATTAGCCAACATCTGTGTGAGAATAGCTGCCTCTGGCTGTTTTATTTTCACGGCACTTAACGTCAAGATAATACTGTGGACAGCTCAAGAGCGCATTGTTTTATTTCTTCCCAGTTTTACAAGTTTAAGGGCTAAAGGGAAACCTGTAAGTCATCTACTGCTTTACAGAAGAGAAAAATAAGACATCCCCCCCACCACCAGGTTGAGAGATTTGCCCAGGATAGTAGAGTGAATTTTTGGTGAACTTGGGGCTTGAACCCACATCTTCTGACTCAAATCTAGTGCATTTTCTACACATCTGCCCACTGGCATTCTAGACGGTACCTTTAAGTGCCACTGTAAGTGTAGATGCCTGGACAATGATGTATCTTCCTTAAGTGTGCGGTATTCGTTTGTTTGGCAGCTGTGTGCCTGTGTTGAGCTCTGGGAATGCAGATGAATAAGGTGGGGTCCCTGTCCTCGAAGAGGTCACGGAGTGGTAAAGCTGATAAACTATTTGTGGGTAGGAGTTAGGTCTTGAACTTGATGTAAATGGCAGGTGCAACTTAACAGACTTACAGGCTGCTGGGCCTTAACCTCAAGCCATTTCTATGGGGGCAAGGGGGTAGGTAGTTTATAGAGACCTAACACCCCGAGTGTGGGGCTGTCATTTGTCAGAGAACAAGGGTGGTGGTCACTCCTAGATATGTTGTGAGGCACAGCTTGGTACACGCATGCACACACGCAGGTATACTTTCCAGTACTAGGAGGCCTTTATTGATTCAAACCTTGGTTGAGGTTCGGAGAACTCTTCCATGTGGGTTCTTAAGATTTTCACCATCAAACTCCAACATGATCTGTAATGTTCCTTTGGGTTAGTGGAGGTGACAGTCACACCTGGGGTGAGAGGGACAGCATCCTCTGAGCCTTAATTGCCCTGTCTTTGAAGTAGGGAGAGGGTTTCTGAATGAAGCTTTTGAATTTTGCAAGGGCACAGTATTATTAGTTTAATCAGATTGTTCCTTCATGTTTATTAGAAATGTGTAGATACTCTCTTTTTATAGAGAATTTTAAAAAGAGACTTTTTAGGGATGCAACACCCTTATGAAGACTCACGTGGCTTTCGGGAAGGGAGAAGGATATGCCTACTTCAGGGTAACGGTTAAGATTAGATCTCTAGTTTTTACAAACTTCCCTTCCTTTGCTGACCTCCCTGCTTGCTTTGAGGAATACCCAGGACCACACTAGTTAGTTAACAAGTGTTTATGGTCTGGTTTGTGTGCCGATGTGATGTTGGAATCTGCATAAATACAGCCTTGCAAGTCAGCCAGAAGGTAGAATGTGGCTGTAGGCTTAGAGATGCTAGGGGTGTCTTACCAGCTCCTTTCCTGAAGGTTAAGAGCAGTCTGGGGGCTCCTGACCTGGAGGAGCATTCCTTGGGTAAACAGGCCTCCTCTCCAGCCATCCCTGGAGTCCTGCAGGAAATCACAGGGCCTGCTTCACAATGCCTGGTTTCCTGCTGAGGACGCCTCAGAACTTGGAGCAGAATTGAACTTTTAAGCCCAACACTTCTGGAGTTTTGAGTGTGTTTAGTTTGTAGTCTGACTTTGTACTGGATCAACTTTTGACCTCAGTGGGCAAAGAGTAACTTGTTTGTATGGATTTTGTGACCGTTGTTTGGAATAGGGATGTTGAGGTGGAAAGGAATGATTGGTAGCTGATTTTTCTTTTTAATTGCAGTTTGGTCTCAGGTTTGGCATGAAGTGTGAACATGTGCTCCTCTTCCAGAGTCTTCGAGGCATGAGCTGTGGCCTGGGCAGGGACGTGGTGGAGGCAGGGGCAAGGACAGGGACCTGGGAGACCTGGTTCTTCCCCAGGCGCTGCCACTAAATTGCTGTGTGGCCCACTCCAGTCCCTGTACCTCTTGGCCTCCACTTGCTTCCTAAGGGTGTCATCTGTCCTGTGGCTCAGCCATGCCTTCTTAGCATGGGTGTGCAGACCAGGGCTGGAAGGTGTGCATAAAACGTAAGTTGCTCTTCTGAAGTTAGGAGGAAAGAGAAGGAGGCGCCTTCCCCAAGCCACAGAGTTAAGATGGTCAGAACAAAGCTGCATCTCCATTGGATTAGTGTCTTAACTTCAACTCTTGGTTTTATTTCCTATTTGAGTTGAAATCAGTTTCTAGCCTATATTTGGCTTTGACATATAACACAGCTTAGCGGAACCAGTGGTGGGGAAGGAAAAAATTCATATAATTAGGAAGGAATTGTCGAAGGTTGGGGGGGTGGGGGTTGGCTTGGTTTGTGGTTTCCATGTCAGAGACTTTATGGCCTCTGCAGGGCTGACCAGGGGATCCAGGAAGAGCAAGAAGAGGTCACTGCCCATGTATTCTGCTCTGCCCAGTCAGGTTTTATCATACCAGCTCTCTGAACGTGGTCTGGGGCCCTGGGTTTGAGCATATTTTCATATTCAGTGTTATGCTCATGATACACACACTTATCTGTGGCTTTTTTTTCTTCAGATGAATAGGGTGAACTTAGTGTTTGAAACCTGACCTGTGATCGGCCACCCCCAAACCCACACCCCAACAGTGCTCTTAAGGCTTTGCCTGGCCAACTGATGCTGTTGCTTCCTCAAGCTCCCACTCCATCTGGAAGGCCTTTTTAACTACGCTGACCAAATGACATGCTCTCTTCCTTAGCGTTAGGAGAATGAATGAAAAACAGTACAGGGGTGGAGAAGCTGCTGAGACGAGATGCTTTAGTACTTAATTACATTCTCCTGAAGCCTAGTTTCACATAGGAATTATTCGTTATGTGTAATGTTTGACATATGACAACTTTTGACACTCCAAAAGTAGTCCTCACCTGTGCCATCTGATAGGTAGCTACTAGCCACATTTGGCTATTTAAATGTAAATTCATTAAAATGAAATGGAATTAAAAACTCAGTTTCTCAGTCATCACACTAGCCACATTTCAAGTGCTCAGTAGTGAAGACAATTGAATATCTCCATTGTTGCAGAAAGTACTGTTGGACCGTGCTGGTCTGCACATTGCTTTCCGGGTTAGGGATCCCTGTGGTGTGGTTCTGTTGAGTTATAGAGCCAGAGTGCCTGAGTGTAGATCCTGGTTTGCCGGGTCCCAGCAGTGTCATCTTGGTAATGATGTGTCCTCCCTGTGCCTCAGTTTTCTCATCAGTAAAACAGGGATCGTAGTATGTCATAGAGTAGTTGAGGGAATTTGAAGGTTAACACAAAATGTGTTAGAAATGTTGGTACAAATACAACATTTCAGAGAAGGCCCAGTACAGGGTAAGAGCCCAGTACCTGTTGTTCCGATTACATTCGAAGGGATTGGAGTGACACCTCGACTCCGTGGAGCTGCCCTTGTGGCTGCCCTTGTGGCTGCCCGTCTACGTGGAGCATAACCGAGAACCAGGATGCAAAGGGAGGTCCCGGAGCAGCCCGCGGCTGGCCCTGACCTGTGCCCGGTGCTGTGTGTGCTACGCCTAGTCTGGTCTCCCAGGCCTTGGCTTGAGCCCACCTACATCTCTTTATATGGACTTATACGAGGCTCGGTTGTCCGGTTCCTCAGATTACGGAAGAAAGGATAATTTAACACGGAAGAAGTGCCGGGGTGGATAGACGGGTGGCAGCTGACCGCCGGGAGGGCTGTTCATTATTAAACACTTGAAAGTCATAAGAAATGAAAAAAACGCATGAATCCCAGGTGCCAGTAGATGAGCAGACAGCTTCAGCAGATTTTGAGGTTATGATGATGGACTAACTAGTACAGGACAGGGCCTGGTCATAGTGATGATCTGTTGTTTCATGAAAAAGTAAAGGTGTACGGTATACTCAGAAAGGTTTTTAGAAAGATTTCCATCCACAGTGATTAATGTTAAAGTTTCAATACCTAAATCTTAGCAATATGGGGAATTTGGCTGTCCAGAATGATTCGGCCCCAGAAGTGTCTGGAGAGCCACCATCTCGAGCTCTGAAAGGGGAGGCGGAGTCGGTCTGCTCTGCAGTGTACTTCATCAGCCAGCTCCTAGGAAAGAAACATTTTTTTTGACATTTTTATCCAGCCTGGGAAATAGCTTCATTCAGCACTGTTCAACCACCCGGCCATTCAATTTTCTTCTTCTTTTTAAATCATTCAGTAAATATACCTGCTCTGTACAAGACTCTAAAATCTGACATGGAAGCCAGCTAACATATTTGTTGACATGAGTTGTACTACTGTGGTCATTGTTGGTGTTCCAAAACGAGGTAACAAGGCACTTCCAGCCACTGTTCCTTGAGTTTCTCTGGGTCCACATACTTCAGGTGTGACAACTATGGTCTTGTCCGATTGACACTGGCCATTGACCACACCTGTAGCCCGTGGCTGTGGCCACGTGTGACTTGACCAATGTTACTGGCTTCTTAGCCCCACCAATGCTTTTGCTTACATGGCCCAAGGGATATGAGTCTGAGTTGATTCTAATCTTTTGCCTCCTCATTCTACAGATATTGATTAAACAGCACTTTTGTGCAAGGCATTGTTCTAGCTGCTGGGAACATAGGAAAAGGAAACATTCCCCGATTACAGGGAACAACCTTAGCATCTAGTGCGGGAGACAAAACGACACCAGCACAGTCCCTTGACATTGGGCCCTCCAGCTGAGCTGCCATGTTTGTGTTTTGCGTCCAGCACGCAGTGGTGCTCACTGAATAGAGGTCTGCTACAGAGAGAACATGGAAGAGGGGCTCCTAGCTCAGAGTAGGGGTGAGTGGATGCTGGCTAAGGCCAGGGAGAGAAGAGAACGTGGAATGGCTCTAGGCAGAGGGATCAACTCATCTTTGAGAAACACAGAGGAGTCATAGGCTGCTGTGGAGGTGGGGGTGGGGAGGGAGGAGGAAGGGCCAGATCATGGAGGTCTGGGCAGGCCATGCCAGGCTTTGGACGGGACAGCAACACAATGAGTTTGCTCTGGAGACTGTGGGAGCAGAGTTGAAGAGTGGTCAGGAAGCTGTGGCACTGATACCCCTGAGAACCCCCACCGCCCACCCCCACCCTACCCGAATTTCAGTCTCCACCCTAACCAGGAAGCATGCCCAGAGCCCCCAAAGAATTCCCTGGTGTTGATTCAGAGACTGCTGACACCGCGAGGCCTCCTGTCTCCCAGCTCTTCCTGTCCCTGACTGGGTGGCACAGGCCAGCCGCGAGGCCGTGGTGTGGGGTGGGCAGGGACGGTGAAAGAACAGCTTTTCCGTAGACCTTGTTGTAACCCTGAGGGCGTGCAGGGATGTGCTCTGGCCCTTGAACATGCATGTCATTTTGTTGTACTGTATTTTGGTGCCTTTGTGTGACTTGATCCTTTGAACGTATTCAGAAGGTGCTTTCTGCATCTAATGTGATTTTTAATTCTTTTAAAAGTAAGTCCTCAGCTAGATGAAGTATCTTTTTCTCCACCTTTTATTATTATTTTTTTTAGCTAAATAAGCCATGTAGAGGCTTGCATCCAAGTACCGAGGCCTTACCTGACAAGCTGTTTGGTTTCAGTGTTCAGAGGGGTGGAGAGAGGGGGCACTTCTTTCCTGGAGGCTCTTCTAGGGGCAGGTGGCGATGAGGAGGGCCCAGGGGGGTTGGCTGGTCGACAGAGTCAGGTAGGCATGGCCTGTGGAGCATTCACCACAAAGTTATCAAGCCCTGTCTCTAGGTTAGGGTCTACCCATATTTTGCCAGGGAGTGCCTGACAGGGGTGTCAGTAAGTAATTCCTTGAGGTGTTCTTGACAAAATATGGACTAGCCAATCCGCCATGTACCTTCCATCTCTCAACGTCTGCCAGAGCCCTGGGAACAGGCACAATGAGATTCCCCCCCCCCCCCCCCCCGGCTGATGTCTAGCACCCTCATCGGATGCCCAGAGGGGTCTTTTTACCAAGGCCTGTTGGTGATCATCCACAATTTCATTAAATACCCTCTACCCCCGAGAGTGACTGTAGCTTATGTCGTCTCCAGACGAGGGAAATAAAACAAGTGCACTGTCAGAATAGAACCCACAGTCGTCATGTCCCCCCACCTCATCTCCCCATCTGGTTGCTGTGTCCCCCCCAGCAGTTACAGTGGATCCTAGCCTGGTCCTCGGCCTCTTGTCTCCTCCCGAATCCCCCCTTCCCCAGAGCTACCACTGACTGTCCTCAGATGCAGAGCTGAGCATGGGTCTCCCTTACTTCAAATCCTTCCATGCTGCCCACCTGCAGTCTGGGCCACTCAGTGTGGCTTTCAAGCTCCCCCCAGTCTGACCAACCTTTGTCCTCTGCACCTGATCTGACCCCTCATCACAAACCACCTACCTGTGGGTCCTGACCTTCCCTCCTCCCCTTTCTTGCCTCCTTGCTTTTGTCCATGCACCACCCCCGGGTCTTTCCCTTTCTCAGCGAACTTCTCATCTCAGGCCCACCTCTGCCCCCACGCAGACGCCACCTGCCGAGATGCTCTCCCTGGCTTCTTCCCGGGCAGAGCTCATGCCTGCTTTCCTGCTTTCCGCTGCCGCTGTCTGCCTCTTGTTTATTCATTCAGCCAGACTGAGACCGAGCATTTGCTCGCTGCCAAGCACTGTTCTTGGGGCTAGGATAAAAGATGAAAGGGGGAAGAGTCTGCTATCATGGAGCCAGGAGTCCTTAGGGAGGTGACAGTGTCATCGCTGCTCTTATGTGAAGGAGGTGCAGTGTGAGGGTCAGGGAGAGGAGTATAGCACCCCTGGGAGCCACAGGGAGGGTTCATTTTAAAAAGGAGAAATCTGGGCTGGGCTTGAGGGGCACTGGCCAGGCCGACGTGCCGGGGAGAGGTGCCCGGGCAGCGGGAGGATGGTGAGGGTGGAGATGTGTGGGTGGGGGGTGTGGGGTACCGGCTCGGTGTTGCCAGAGGGGTTGAGAGGGGGCGGGTGTAAGGAAGAGAGCAATGGAAGATGAGTCTTGACTGTCAGGGAGGGTTGAAGCCATAGAAGCCCTACTTCAAAAGTTTGGATTTGCTCCTAAGCTCAGGCAGTTGGGAGCCATTGACGATTTCTGAGCATGGGAGTGACTTGATCAGATTTGTACTAGGAAGGCTCCTTGCACTTGCTGTGAGCCCTCCAAAAGGAAGGAGTTGCTTCACATTTTCTTGGTATCGTCCCCTATGCGCCTGACATAGTTGATGTGAACTGAGTGAGGGGGTCCAGGGCACACCAGGAACTTGTGTGTCTTCAGCCACCTTTCTGCTGCTGCTGGTCACCTGCAGCGTCTCTGTGCACACTGTCTTCTGGGCTCCCAGGTGACCAGTGGAGATGGCTTGTGAGCACTGGGAGTGCTGGCCACCTTCGCATGTGCATACCGATAGAGAACCTATTGTCTTAGCCCTTTAAAGCTTAAAAAGGAAGTTTTTTGAATAGGTAATCTTTGGCAGTAGTCACATTGCTCAGAAAACATATAAAAAAGAACACGCTGAGAACTGTTCCTTCCCCACCTCTTTTCACCCAGCTCCTCTCTCCAGCCACCACGACCACGTTTATTAATTTTTTTGCATCCTAATTGGGTTTATTTATTCAAATACAAGCAGCTACAAATACAGGATGGATTTTACGCACACGCACGTTTGCACACGTGCACACGTGTGTATTTCTGCCCCTTTCTTAGCCAAAATGAAGCATATTATCCACACTGTTGGGTACCTTGCCTTGTTGGTTAACAGAATATCCTAGGGGTCTTTCCATGTCAGGACACAGAAGTTCCTCACTCGTGTTAGGCTGCATAGTCTCCCGTTGTGCAGGGTCCCTGTAATTCATGTGAGCAGTCCCCTTTTGGTGAACACTGAGTGGACGCAGTCTTCTGCTGTTGTTAACATGCTGTGATGAATAGCTTGGTGTTTGTGTCACCTTGTACCTATGCAGGCATGTCTTGGAGCGTATTTTACCCAAAGTGCGATGACTGGGTCCAAGCGTAAGTGCCTTTGTATTTTTGATAGATATTGATAAATTGTCTTCGTCCTTTTAAATTACCATGCTGGAACCAAGGAATCAGCCGGGGACTGTTTATCATGTCTCCATGAAAATATACACTTGTGAACAGTGTCTGCCTTGATCATGTTCCCTGCCGTGGTCTCAGCATCTAGCACAGTGCCCCAGGCAGCGGGGGTCAGATGCTTGTTGGATGTTTAAAGCTACATTGTTTGGCACATTTGGGTAACGGGGCTCTTCTCTATTGATTATCTTTCAGCCCCTCCGTGATATTTCCCTCGCTTCTGGCCCTTTGTACAAATTCTTCCTTCGGGACATACTCCCGTTCTTCAATTGGCCGGCTGCTCCTCATTCCTCAGGTCACAGACCGCTTTTTCTGGGAAGTCCTCCTTTACGTCGAGACAGTACTGACTGCCGCATCAGCTCCAAGTGCCCTGTGCTTCCCTGCCGTGGTTCTTAGTGCCCCCGCCTCGGGGGGGGGGGGGTGGCCTTGTCCCTCTCCAGGGCTGGACTCTGGGGCAGGAGGTCTCGCTCACCATGTGTCTCCAGCACCCAGCACAGCACTGGGCCTTCAGGTGGTTCTCATGGAATATTCTTTCAGTAAATAAGTGGTAACATAGAAATACCAACTGACCACCAGTTTTCAAAGAAGGTTTTTCTCATTTTAATGGGAGGAGGACCAAGGCTTGGAGCATTCAAATACCTTGCCCGAGATCACACCACTAGTAACTTGGGGAGCCAGAATCTGAACTCGGGATATTCCAAGTCATCCGTCATGCCTGTCACACTGATGTTTCCTGACCTGAGTTCCAGGCTGCTGAAATCCCAGGGGTGGTAATGGGAGGCCGGAAGTTCTGGGTCAGAGAGGAAACGAAACTCGTCCCCCTTTCTTGATTATCACGTAAACTTACCAGAGTAGTATCCAACACTTCTCGGACGTATCTGACCATCTCTGTCAAGTGGTGTTTAGTAACATCCCACAGAACTCACTCTGTGAAACGCCAGCCTCCATGCGATAAGGAGGCGTGTATGAAGGTGGACCCCACAACACGTCCTGTCTCTCCTTTCGTGCGTGGGAGTGCAGGCTCCATGGTGGGGCTGGCAAGACTGTGAGGAGGGTTGTCCTGGTTGTAATTATTGGAGGGGCCTTTCCTGGGTGGGTTTGGGATACAGCTCTAACTATCTACACGTTGTATTGACTCTTCCTGGAAGACAAGACTATCTGGAAGTCATTTTACTGACCTCTACCTGGAAGAACCTACTGAGTGTCCTACTTGCCATCTCTGTGACTTGTGTCTCAGTGAGTCACTGTTGATAACAATTTTGTAATAAGCCCTTGCCCACACTTCTTAAACTCAAATTACCCAACCCACACGTCACCAGATTTCATACAGTGAGCGTTAGAAGTTACAAAGCTCCACCACCTTCTTCCTCTGTTAATACGTGCTATTACTTTTTTGATTGTGATAAAATATACATAACACAAAATTTAGTGTTTAACCATGTTTTAAGTGTACAATTTGGTCCTATCAAGCACATTCACATTGTTTTTTTGTGACCAGTCTCCAGAATTCTTTTATTTTTATTTATTTTTTAATCCTCACCCGAGGACATTTTTCCATTTTTTGTACAGATAGAGTGGGAGGGAGAGAGAGGAAGAGAGAGAGAGGGAAACATCGATGTGAAAGGGACACACCGAGTGGCTGCCACCCGCACGACCAACCAGAGCCGGGGACAAACTGCAACCGAGGTACGTGCCCTTAGCGGGAACCGAACCCGGGTCTCTCCAGACCGCAGGCGGATGCTCCAACCGCTGAGTCAAACCGGCCAGGGCCAGAATTCTTTTAAATTCATTCCACAAACATCTATTGAACACCTGTTCCTTGAAGGTGCCTAGGACGCAGGGATGACTGAGGTGCACTCGCTGCTCAGGCTAACAGGGAAGATGGATAAGAAAACCAGTGGTGCCCAGCCGGTGTGGCTCAGTGGTTGAACGTTGACCCAGGCACCAAGAGGTCGCCAGTTCGATTCCCAGTCAGGGCACATGCCCAGGTTGTGGGCCACATCCCCAGTGGGAGGCATGCAGGAGGCAGCTGATCAATGTTCTCTCTCTTTGATGTTTCTTTCTATTGATCTATTGATCTCTCTCTCTTTCCTTTTCTCTCACTCTAAAAATCATTAAAGAAAACATATTTTAAAAAAAGAAACCCAGTGGTTACAGTCAGTGTGGCCTGAATCGTGAGGTGCTCCTTACCGGTTTGGATCCCAGGGGCACTTCTGTGCCTCCGGGTGGGACACCATCACCACCCAGGGCACCAGGGCTCCTTCTCCTCTGGCTTCTTGTTGGCTGCTTGCTGCCTGTCCCTCCCCCTGCCACTTCCTGGAGTAGTTGTGCCACCTCTGCTCTGCAGAGCTCAGGGAGAAGTTGGTGGATTTTGCCCGGGTGAGAGCCAAGCTCTGTAGCCGCACCCACGTGGCCCGGGGCGGGGGCAGGGTGGGAGACAGGCGCTGCTGCCAAACCCAGGACTTCACAAACCCCAAATCAACCGTTTGCCCAAATATAGTATCCTAGACCTTCCACCCGTCGTGTTTAAGCTAAATATACTGTCCTTCAGCCTGCAAGCTCAGCTTCCTCTAGGAATGCCTCCCTTCTGTGATTACTCCTAAGTGCCTTTCGTCCGTTTCACTTCTAAAAAAAATGACCATGGTGACGTGGCCGAAGTCCCAGACGAGGGGCATGTGTAAAACTAAACAGATTGGAGAGGACTGGCTCCAGGTCGCATTTGGTTTTGTGCATTTCCATGGAGACCTCTTGAAAGTGAAAGACAGTCGGGGCATTCTTGTGTGGCACATAGAGCTCCTTATAGCGAAGAAGGTTTATTATGATGATTAACTCTCAGGCTCTTTCCCCTGAAAAACAGACTGTAGACTTGAGGCCCTAGCCATCTGGACGTGTACCCTGATTCTCCATTTCACGGTGCCCGACTGTGCTGGGTTTACACGCACCGGGAAGTGGGTACTGGTTGGGAGTGCAAGCTTTGAACGCAGACGGTCTGGTTACAGATCTGTATCTTATAGATTAGTACTAGATAACCGTGCCCCAGTTTTTGGTCAGTAAAATGGGAATGAAAATAATCATGGCTTTTTCATTGAGTTTTTGGAAGGATCAAGTGATAATGCATGTACAACACTTTCTACAGAGCTTGACATCATGTAAGGACTCCGTGGATGTTAGTTATTCATGAATGTTCATTAATTGCGGGACTATCACGTTAGTTATTCATGAATGTCAATTAATTGCGGGACTATTGCAACCATCATTAGGCTGCCTTTTTCTGTGCCTCTCATTTTCATGTTACCATAATAGAGTCTGTAGGTCCATCTCATGCCAGGTACACCTTTTACACTCAAACATTGCTGTCCAGGACACCAAGACCATTAAGGATGAGATGAATCAAAGATCTTACATGCATGAATGCATAACCAATGGTGGACATAGACAACGATGCTGGGGGCGTGAGGGAGTGGGATGAGGAGGAGGGTGTCTGGGGCGGGGGGGGAAGGAGAAACATCTGAAACAAAAATAAATTAATAAAAATTGGGGGAAAAAAAAAAAAGACCATTAAGCAATGTGTGGATTGAGTTCATTTGCTGAAGGCTTCTCCTTGGTGAGCTCTGAGCCTGAGCCCCTGCCCAGGGTTCCCCGTGAATGCCCTCGCTCAGGTGCCAGGAGCCCCAGAATGACCCCTCTCTTTCCCCCTTTCTCAAAGATCAAATGGCTTCAGTACTGCTGCCTCCCTTCCCCACTTGGAAGGAAACTATGAGGTTAAGTGAGGATCAGCCACTTGGAATATTTTACTCTGATGCGTGACCTCCCTATCATAGCATTTTTTAAAATAATGGGGACTTTTGCATTTTGTGAGTTATTTTAGTTTTAGAAATTTCTTTGCTGTTTGAACACTAGTTTTATAAGCAGATTTATTTCCAGTTCTTCCGGTTAGCACAACTGATTTAATTTCTACCCTGTTCTCGTGCCTGGTCACTATGGTTTTTCATGGTTGTAAGAAAAATGCACAGACCAAATTCTGCTTTCTCCCCACTCAGTATTACATCCAAATGTTTTTAGATGCTAGTATTTTAAAAAGATGAGGTGGTTTCTAAATGCTTACCATTAAAGGGATTTGTTAGGTCATCTTAAAAGGGTGACATAATTCCATATGTAGTGTCATAGAATAATGTCCAAATTGTATGGTTGTAGTTTTGTTTTGTTTTTTAAAGCAGATTACAGGATGATATATTGTGTGGGCCTTTTCCTGTAAAAGACTGGATTTGTTTTATTTTTATAAAAAGATATCTCTAAGGATAATCATTAAGATATAACCAGTGGTTTTCTCTGTGTGGTAGAATTTTAAATAATTTTTACTTTTCTCCATGCATGTATCGTGTGTGTGTGTGTGTGTGTGTGTGTGTGTGTGTGTGTGTTCAACGGAATATATAGCATGTGGATGACCACAAACGTCACGTTAAAGCTGTCTTTATTTTGGAAATGGGAAGATGGAAGGTTTGCGGTAGTGACAGGCTGTTGCTTGGAGAGCAGGGAAGGTGAATGGAGCGAGGGAGGGAGGGACCTGGAGCCTGGAGTGGACGTGGGGATGTGGAGAGGGAGGGAGAACCGAGGGGCAGAGAGCTGTCCTTCCCACCACTCGAAATCAAAGCTTTGCTTTCCAGAAGTGGCTCACGGGTGGAATGGGTTATTTCAATCCAGAGGACACTATACCAAAAGCATCAAGAAAAACGCAAGTCAGGATTGACTAGAAGTGGAAATGAAACTTCTCAGCTCCAGATAGTAACTAAACAAGTCACATGAATGAAATGGCCTGTGGTAAAAAAAAATGGAAGCTTTTAAAAACAGCAACTGAAGATGTAAAATTCAAACCCTGACAGAGCAGCCCATCGCTGCCCTGTTGTGGGGCTGTGGAAATGGGTCACCCAGTCCACTTTCGGGTGAGACCCGTGCACTTTTATCTCCAAAGGGCCTCCCACCCTTTCAGGGGTGCAGTAAGCAGGTGGTGGGGGTGGGGCAGGATGGTGACATTTGGGAGCTTCTGTGAAGTTATAGGACTTGATTGCCATGAAGTGTCTTCGGACTGACGGCCTCTTGCTCAGTGCTGATGAAGTGGGGCACACGGCTCTGCCTCCCTGCCAAGGTGTGCATTTACCTGCCGTCTGGCGGAAGGTGACGCTGCTGCTGGTGGATTTATGTAGGTGGAGAGGGGAAGAATGGGACAGTGGCTTCCATTTGGAATATACACAGAAAATGATAAATGACAAAGCCAAGGTTAAACATAAGAAGAAAAATGACTAATTGTGACTTACTGAATGCTGTGATGAGCCAGGCCTGTGCTAGACTTGACCTTCTAATCCCACTAATCTGTTAGCTCTCTCAACACTGAGCAAGCTGAACAACTCCATCTCAGACTTAGTGAGAGCAGAATTGGGATTTTAACACAGGTCTTTCTAAATTCAAAATCTAGGCTCTTAACCATTTTGACCTCCTGCCTCTCAGCAAGGAGATACGGGTAGCTGGTGCTTCAGGTGTGAGGGAAGGAAGCAGCAAGAGTGCCGATGATAGGGTTTAGGAGAAGGCTTCCGGAGGACTGAGACCAGAGCTGGCCCTCGAAGGAAAGTCAAGTAAGAGGCACATATGAAGGCAAACAGAGGTCTGTTCCAGGCAAGACAAGGCCTTCAGAAGATCTAAAAAAGTAGTAGATGAAATGTCACAAAAAGTTCCTGGGCCAGATAGGCTTGGGGAATGCTAGGCTAAACAGGTTTCTTGACTGCAGGACTTGTCAGAGCCTTTACTATAATAGTAATGTATATTGTATATCTCAACAAACATATTTGTTGGCCTTGGAGAGTATTTCATGGAATAATATTCTAGCATATCCTTTAGGGACACCCAGGTCTGTTGTACTGAGTTTCTTTAGGAGTTGTGATAATCACAGGTGGAGAGGGAAGGAAGTTTGCTAATGTCAGATTAAAGAGATAGTATCCTGTAAGCAGCAGGGACCCATTGGGGGGAGCTGTCTATTGTTTATATTACTAATAGCCTGGCTATCCTGTCTAGGATGGTGGGAGGGGAGGAAGGAGAGGTGAGTCCCTAGGCAGAGAATCCAGCCAGAAGCCTCTTCTCCAGGCTGCTGTGAGGTGACGCTGTGAAGCTCTTTAGAAGCACTGGGAGTGGAAATAATGGGTTTCACAGCATAAGAAAGGGCAAAGCCCCAGGAGGCTATAAAGGACAGCGGGGAGTCTTTGACTGCAGCCTGGGACATGGGCAAATGTAGGGATGTCTCCTGAGCACCAGCTTTAGGAATAAAGATGCAGAGTTTGCTTCTATAATGATATTAACCAGTGTTACTCCCAACAATGTAATTTTTAAAATGATTCAAAGAGTGATTTTTTTGGCATGGCGAATGGGAGTCGAGGATACCCAGTGTAGGTGAAGGTGCAGGGCTGACCCCCAGGAGAAAGATCTGAGTGGAAAGAGAAGATTTGAGTGTCACTGAAATAGAGACAGCCACCGTGGCAGGGGTTTCTAAGAGAGTGAGAAGGACCAGGCTTGAACCCTGCACCTGTGAATCCCTATCCTGGAAGTGTGAGGAAAAGGGACTTCAGAGAACACCCTCTGAAAAGATGAGAACCCTGAGGCCTGGTGATGGAGAGGGCCAGGCCAGTATTCCGAGGCTCCACATCTGGCCTGTGGCTGAGCTGCCCAAGAACAGGTCCCCTGCCTCCCACCAGTGCTGCCTTTCTTTTGCTCTTCAGCGCTACTTCCTCTTCTTCGTGTATATATAGCATCTGGGGTTTCCATATTGCAGGTGCTTCAGTAGGGCTGCAGGTGGCCTTCCTAGCAGGTGTGGCCAACCAGTGTCCTTCAGGACTTTTGACTTCATTCTGTTCTTGTCTTTCCCCCCCGCAACCCCCTCATCCAGTCCCTGTGCCCTCTGCAGGGCAGCAGAAGGGCCTGATGGCCTGGCGGTCTGGGCCAGTGGGCTGTCTCTGAATCCTTACCCTGTAGGTTTTGCCTGGGGGAGCCTGAAGTCTCTGTGTAAGGCTAGAGGCCAGGATGGCTGCCTGGGACTGCTGGCTATCTGTGCTCTCCCCGCCTTTGGCCTCCGTCTGGGGCTGAACGTGGCCCGGGGCCTGCTTGTCAGCACGTGGCTTGGGTTTCCGTGTTACCGCTCCCCAATTGGGACTGCAGAGGATTGAGTGTCCGTGCTGTCTGATCGCGCCGAGCCTCCTCCAGCAGCCAGCTGCGGAACTCTCAAAGGGCTGTGTGTAATTGGTTTGGGAGATGTGGGGGTGGGGGTGCAGGGGGACTGAGATGGGGACAAAGAAGTCTGTTTTTAAAAGGAAAAAAAAAAATGAACGTAACCGCCTTGGGCCATTTGGGTGGGGCGTGGTGCTTGGGCACATTGAAACCCTTTCCTCTTCCCTTCATATTTTTCCACTTCCAGAGGCCAGCACCTTCCTGACCCCTGTAGACCCCCTCTGTGTAAATACAGCCTCTGTCTCCCTTCACGCCCCACCCCCACCCCACTCATTACGAATTCCTTTAATCTGACCCATCTCCAGGTCCCCAGCTGGCAGAGACTCAGCAGATTCCAAACCCCAGCTGGTGCCGGAGTGTTTACACGGGCGGGGACGGGTGGGGACGCCTGGCAGACAACTTGCCCCGGGCTGCTCAGCTGTAGGAAAAGGTAGAAAGACATCCCAGAGATAGTGGCCCGTTTGTTTGCAGACTCCCCCTCCCTCATTCACTCTCCCCCTCGTGCCCACCCTCACTCCAACTCCTGCCCTATCCTGAAAAAATAGAAGGTGAAAGAATCTCTTTGTGTCCCAGGAGTGCTGGGCTAGGGACTCCCTGGCTCATCCCTTCCACCCAAGTAACCCTTTGTGTAGCATTTCGGGCACACAGAAAAGGAGCCTTTCGCTTCACTAGAGCAGATCAGGTATTTAAAAGATATTATTTGTCAGTATAAAATGGTGTTAGTCACCATTCGTAGTAGGTATTGCTTTTCCTAAATTAGTGCTAAAAGCTATGTGGCTGGATGTTCATGAAGCCAGCCTGAGGTTCATGACTGCAGCCTCAGGTGGGTGGTGTGTTCAAGGGTGTGTGTCCCCCAACTCTGTCCTTAGCAAAGGCCTCCTGAGATACTCAGACAGGTGGTCACTAGCCTCGTGGGGGATTTGTCTCGGTCCGAGTTTGTGAGGAACCAGTCCCAAGGTGTCCTGCCTTTTCTGACCCTAGTTGGCAGCACGGTTGGCCATTTGGAACTTGGCTGGCCCTTGGAGAGTAGCTGTTTGTCCACCTCCCACTGGTTTCCGAGTATGGATGGGAGAGACCATGGCTGACTTCACGTGCCCTGTTCCCAGTGGCTGTATAGACCAGGTTAATTATTATCAGGTGGTGTTAGTATGAAGCCTTTGATTTGAGGAGCACACCTGCATGAGTCAGGGTCCCTGAAGAAACAGATGGGGTCATTCAGGAAAGGTTACTGAAGGCACCACTAACAAGGGTGGAGACAGGATCGGGGGACACAGATATGGGGAGGTAAAACACCCCACCTCTTGCAAAAGCGAGGAGATAGCCTGAAGAATAGGGATGGAGTGGATACAGAACTTCTTAAAAGGTCAGGGGGAGAGAGGATAAAGGTGCGATAATGTAGTCAAGCTGTAGCCAAAGGAGAAAGGGCCAGGACCTTCAGTAGGATCAAGTCCCTGCCACAGCTGCCCAGCAGGGAGGGCGCCAGGTGATGGACATCGCCCCCCCCCTTTTACACAAGCCCCCCTTCACTGTCTAATCTGTGTTGAAGCTGAAGCCAGGTGCAGGAAGCCCCTTGATGTACTTCAAGTTCATATCCTCTCTCTGCTCTGGGACACAGAGCAGGGTGGAGAAAGGGCCTGGAGGGGCAAGTGGAGAATTATCCAGCCCAGAGGACTTACAGCTTCTGTTCTATCTCCTCTTTGAATTGGCCCCAGTCACACCCACAGGCAGTCGGGAAGGGTGGCACACTGAGACCGATGCCTCTGACAGCAGGCTTTTTAAACAGATGTTTCCTGGTCGCAGTAAGTCAAATAGTGGAACACAGCTGCGTTGAGCTACTTACTGCCCTGATCTCTGGAGAGGCCAGGATCACCCTTGCTTCTTCAAAGTGGCAGCACATTCAGTGTCTCCACTTCCATCTTTTGGGACTGGTTCACATAATACTCAAGTACCACTTAAACCCATTTCCTTCTCTTACCCTAGTGCTTTGCACACTCAGCCCTGTGGGACCAAGCGGGGTTTCTAGTGTAGCATAAATGGGATTCTAATCTCCGTGTCCAATTACCACTAGTCTTTGAATGTCTGTGTCCAACAGGAAATTACTTTCTCGACAGTTTCACTTGGAGGAGTTTAGACCCACTTGTCCATTAGGTAACTGATAAAATTTAATTGGTAAGTTATGATATAGGGGACAGCTTTTAGAGTTTTGTGGCTGGAAACAAAGACTGAATTTTTATGTTACAGTATTGCCTCTCATATTGCATGAGGCTTCCTTACTTGGGCTCGAATCATTTGGGGAAGCAAGGTTTGACATGCATGCGGTGTTGGAATAGAGAACATCTCTGTGAATGCAGGGGACAAAGGCAGTTGACTTTGGGGCCCAGTAGCTTTTAGAACAATCCAGTGAATGGATGAATGAATAAAAGCTTTAAGGGGTCTGAAGGCCGGATTTCCTTTCCTCTTCCCATTTTAGACTCGCTTGTTTGAAACAAATGGAGACAGCTGAGATCTAAAGTTGGCCCACACCGTGGATGATTCCCCAAAGCTGCCATCACTTCATTGAGCTAGACGAGCGATTTTCAACCCGTTTGCCACAAGAATTTTTAAAACATGTAATACCTGACTATTCAGTCAGGGGTACTGACTTCTTTTCACTTAGATTGTCAAGTAATAAAATGACAACAGCCAACACAACAGCCATCTGGTGTGACTGAATCAAAATTATACCTCTTTTGGGGGGGGTCAGATCAGCAAAAATATATTTTTTGGTGTGCTGCAGAATTTTAGTAATTAGTTTATGTGAGATGAAAAAGGTTGAAAGTCTCTGAGCTAGATGGTTCTCTCATGCTTTCTGAGCTCCTTAATGATTCTGTTCTAACCCTGACTTGCTCCCCGAAGTCCTAGAGGTCTCCAAACCTGAGCACTTAACAAGGAGCCTGGGGGTGCAGAGATGAATAAAATCGTGGTCTCCACTTTGAAAAAGGAAAAGAGTCTCTTCTTGTCCTTTGCCTGATTGTGTCCTGATTCATGACACCGCTTCTTAAAACTAACTGTAGGCCAGCCGGAGTGGCTTATTCGGTTGAGTGTCGTCCCGTGCACTGAAAGGTTGTGGGTTCAGTTCCCGGTCAGGGCACATACCTGGGTTGTGGGTTCGATCCCCGGTCGGGCCATGTGTGGAGGGCAGAGTCTCACCTTGATCATTATTAGTGTTTTAGGCACATTGCTCAGGTAGCATGGTGGTTAAGAATCCAGATTTCACAGTCCAAAGGATCATGAGTTCATCCCACTTCTGGGCCTTATTAGCTGTGTGCCTTTGGGCAGGTGTCTTAAGGTTTCTGAGCCTCGCTGGTCCAGTGCAGTGGGGCCTCTGGCAGGATTGAGGAGATCGTTTCTGTGAGTGTTTCGAGCAGTCCTGGCACATGGTAGGAGTCAGTAAGTAGCAGTAGCAGTGGTAGTTCTAGAACTGGAGGTTAAATGAGGTCATCTTGCTCGGTGTTCAGCACAGTGCGCGGCAATTAATAAGATGTCCCACCTTAGTTGTTCTTTACAGGGTTGTTGAGCGTTCCGTGAGGTGCCTCGACCTTGCGTGGCTTTCGGTCAGTGTTCAATAAAGGGCAGTTTGTTTTATCATGTCTGAAGTAAAGGAGCTGGATTAGATTGATAGCTTAGCACCTGTATTTGGTGTCTGAGCCTTTGAGGAAAGGAAGGGGACCTTCTAATTGGGGGCATCTGCAGTAGCACTGTGCCTTGCCCTGAGTAGGTGCTCAATCAGTATTTGGTGATTGAAGAATTTATTTTTTATATTTCTTAAATTCTGTTTTTCTAGAGAGAGTGCTAGACAAAGACACGTTTCTGGGCTGTAAACATGTCTTACCAGCCACACACACACACCCCTGGTGCTTTCCTTGACACATCTGTTTGACATCCCGGCATGGCCATGTAAGACCCGAGAGCGAGCCCTGGGCTCACCCCTGTGGCTGTGGTGGCAGTCACTGCAGGCCTTAGAACACGCACCCTGGCCCATGGCCAGATCTTATCTGCATGTCTGCGGTTCTGAAACCCATCAGTTCGGCCAGAGACTGCAAAAGCTGATAGACTGTTAGAAAGCCAGAGGCCTCCCGATGGCCTTCTGGCTGGCACCCTGACAGTGTCCCGCCCTGGAACCTGCAGAATGGCTCTCCTCTTGTCGGTCCATCCAGGTGGCCTTGCCTTTCCCTCGTGGGACCTGGGTGGGAAGCGTCACGCTGAGAGCGGCAGCGTGACACTGGTTCAGAAGGTCATTCAGTAGACGGCAGGAACATTGCCCAGTCCTGTTGTGAATTTAAAAGGGGCAGGGAGGATGTTCATTTTGTTTTTGTCTCTCCCAAGTCCTCCGTATTCCTCTTCAACTTCCTGTTTTCCTCCTTGGAATCACATCACCCCCAGAGGGATGGATGGAGCATCTTCTCTGTATCTGGACAAGTGTCAGAACTTGAGAGGGAGCAGAGACCTCGGGGAGCGGACACCTCGGGGAGTGGGAGGGAGTGGGCCCACAGGACAGCTACCAGGGCCAGTGCTCCCTCTCCCGCACCCCTCTCCGTGGTCCTGGATCTCACTTTCCAAAGAAATACCCCTTTACTTCATGTATTTCTCTCCGGTCCCTGCTTACTTTTCTGCATGCCAAACCACGTTCCTCTTTGTGGTCTTTCTCCTCACTGCATGTAGGTTCAAGCTTCTGCGGTTCCTCCCTGACCTCCCACCCCCTCGAGCTGCTGGCCTTCCGAACCAGCAGTCCAGGCCTCGGTCTTCACTCTGCCACTTCGAGTTCACCATGTCCACCAGCTTCTGCTTCCTCCTTTCCTCCAGTTTACTTAGCAAGGTCCCTGGGGACCTTTGGTTCCCAAATCTGATGAACTCTGTGTGCCGTCATTCATTCCACAAATATTCACTGAGGCCCCACTATGTGCTAAGCACCATTCTGGCCATTTGGGACCCATCAGGAAAAAGATCATGAAACCACTGCCCCTGTGCAGCCCACATGTCAGTCCCAGGTGGGCTGGTCCTCCCTGGAGTCTTCCTGCTCTGAGCACAGGCTCCTTGCGACACTCCCCTGGCTGCGGGGCCCCTCTGACTGCTCCTTTTCATTCTCCTCCCCCTTCCCAGTCCCCGGGTTGATAATACCATCATCCACACCACTCGCTGAAAAACCGTCATAACACTTAGCACATTCTATTTAAATTATATGCCTGCCCTGGCCAGTTTGGCTCAGCGGTTAGAGCGTCGGCCTGCGGTCCTGAGAGACCCGGGTTCGGTTCCCGCTAAGGGCGCGTACCTCGGTTGCAGTTTGTCCCCGGCCCTGGTCGGTCGTGCGGGTGGCGGCCACTCGATGTGTCCCTTTCACATCGATGTTTCTCTCTCTCTCTCTCTGTTCCTCTCTCTCCCTCCCGCTCTACCTGAACCAAAAATGGAAAAATGTCCTCGGGTGAGGATAAAAATAAATAAATAAATTATATGCCTGTGCATCTGTTTCCTGAACGAGAACAGAGCACCACTCTCGACCACCCCTCGCCCTAAGGGATTGAGCCTCTGAGTCTCCTGAAACTCGCCCAGCACTGTCCGGTGCCTGTTGCCATTGCCTTCGTCCAGGCCTGGTTGTGCCTTCTGGTAGCAACCAGCTTCCAAACTGGTCTCCACGCTGCCTAGTTCACCTCTCCTTCCCCAGCCGATCTCTACACCTGAGCAGAACGAGCTCTCTGCTGTGGAAACCTCATGTGTTATCCCTGCCTAAAATTGAGTGGCTACCTTTCACGGTAGGATGACGTCCAGTTGTTATACCTGCCATAAAAGGTTCTTCATAGACCTGGTTCCGGCCAGCCTTCTGGCCTCATCCCCTCACACACACACACACGCACACACACTCCCCACCTCTTTTCCTTGGAAGTCATACTTCTGCTTCTTACCTTAGTGCGTGCAGCTCCCTTCCTGCCCTCTTTTGACCTGTCTGTCCCTTCAGGATACAGGCCAGGCAGAACTTCTTGGAGATGTTCTCTGTGAGGGTGGAGGGGGCTCAGTCCCAGTCCCAGTCTCAGTCAGGGAGACCCTCTGGTCCCCTGAACTCCCTGTGTGTACCTCTGATGATGAGAGTTTGCTTACTGATTTCTGACTGGGTGGGCTCTGAGTTTGTGGTGCCTTTCCTGCCTGGGATGGTGTTTGGAGTGGAAGGGTAGGGAGCATTCCTGCGTCTGGAAGTTCAGGGGCATGGCGGGTACCTGTGTAGTCCCGGGATGCCAGGCGGGGGTCCTGGTTCTCTGCTAGGCACTAGGGAGCCATGGAGAACTGTGGAACAGGGTCTGTGGTGTTTCAGGAAGGTGGTTCTGGAGTCTTTCCCAGGGCAGTCGGGGAGGATGCAAAAACGGCACTTGAGCCCTGGCCGGTTTGGCGCAGCGGTTGGAGCGTTGGCCTGCGGTACAGAGAGACCCGGGTTCAGTTCCCGCTAAGGGCACGTACCTCGGTTGCAGTTTGTCCCCGGCCCTGGTTGGTCATGCGGGTGGCAGCCACTCGATGTGTCCCTTCACGTCGATGTTTCTCTTTCTCTCTCTTCCTCTCTCTCCCTCCCACTCTATCTGAACAAAAAATGGAAAAATGTCCTCGGGTGAGGATAAAAAAAACAAAACAAAAAAAAACCGGCACTTGAGGATAGTGCTCTAATCGGCCCTCTGCGGCCCTGACCTTGGTGCCTGGCTTGGGTGCTGTGCCGTGGGGGACAGAGCAGCGGCTGCAGCCCGAAAGGAACGGACCCTCGCTCCTTCCCCTTTCCTCCAAGGCCTTCCCCTCCCCCTTGGTGTCCGGCACTGTGTTCCCTCCACTCCTGCCTAATCTGTGCTTCATGGTCAAAGCTCAGTGTCACTGGTGTCCCAGGCAGTTCCTGTTCCCTCTTGGTCAGGGCATCCCTGGAATACAGTTGCCCAGCAGGCCCAGGGTGGGGACACCTGGCCGCCAGGCCCTTGCTCGGAGGCCGTATTCATCAGCAAGTGGGTGGTCTCACTGGAGCCTCGGGTGAGGGTGCCTGCGTGCTCCAGTCACCCTCCGAGGGCCAGTGTGAGTTCAGCCTGAGGTCCAGCTCCCCCCTGGTATCTGGTGTTCTTCCCGGGCGGGCCGCCTTTCCCCTGTGAGGCCATATCCGGCCCCCTGCCGTGCTGAGAGGCTGCCGAAAGCACCACCCGTTGTTACATGGTGTTTAAATTGCCACTTCCAATTAGTAAAATGAAATTTTGTAGTGATGTATATTGCTGTGTGTGTGTGTGAGAGAGAGACAGAGACAGAGACAGAGAGAGAGACAGAGACAGAGAACTTGGAATACGGCACCTAACAATTCCCACATCTGACTAGACTTTGTTTACTAGGTTTAGGGGTATGGAGGGATTGATTTGTGGCAGTGTGGGTCGTGTTTACCTCAGGCCATGCCTTTGGGGCTAGAATTGTATTTTTTGTTTATCTGTAGCACATTTTTCTGGCAGCTCTTGCCTTTTATGTTGTTATTTTCCTTCTCCACTTTGAAGAAGATTTGGAATATTCCCTCGTGAATACTGTTTGCTGACGAACGCGGATATTTGAGTGCTGGGTGTTTTTCATTAACCTTCTTGGCCTGGGTTTACTTCCACTGAATCAAACCAGCATCATTAAGTTCTACTCATCAGGTGCCCTCATGCAGGTAGGTGGGCCCTGGCAGGTCTCTGTGGACTCTCGCGCCTGGCTGGATGCCAGCCCCGGGGAGCACTGTTTTAACGCGGGGTGGCAGGAAGTACAGGTGAGTCAGAGTCAAGAGGGACATAGCAGTGCTCCCGGGCCGGCCCCCTCCTGCTGTGTGGAAGAGAAAGGCTCTTGGTGGTGTCAGGATGGTGCCGCAGAAGCCCGGTTTGCTGGGATCCGTCACCTGATCTCTCATTAACCCTCTTCAATGGAGTAGGGGTGTGTAGAAGGGGGGAAATAAAGGTCACACATCTAAACTTCCTACAGAATGCCTTATTTTCAAAACTCATTTGTTTGCCATCCAGCCCTGTCTGCACAGTTTAAATATGGGTGGAGGTGGACACCTGGGTTAGGGCCTCTCTCTGCGTGACCCGACACAAACGCCCAGAGGATCTGAAGGCTCCCTGTGCAAACAGACCTGGTTTGTGGCCCCCGGAGGCAGCTTTGCTTTGCTCCCACTCTCTGAACTCAAAGTCCATTTCTCTAGCAAGCTCTGATCCACATGCCTGGGTCCTCAGTCAAAACGTGGGGATCGACATGCTGCTGTTTTGAGCAGGAAACTTTCCAGATGGTAGAGAATAATTAAAAGTGGTTGCAGTAGATCACTGTCAGTCTACTCTTCCCTTCCCTGAGTGTAAACAAGCAAATTAAAGCCAGCACACCCGCCTGGTCCAGCTTCCCTAGGTCTCCCAAGCCCCCGAAGAATCCTCTCATTCCCCTAAACACCAGGAAATGCCGTATGTCCTTTGGGCCCTGGCACCCACTTTTGCTGGTGGCCAGTGATTAGTGACTGGCTGTCACAGACACATCTGTGATGATGAAATTCCCCCTCTCTTTGTGTTCCTGCCTTACGGAGCTAAAGCTTCTTTACAAACAGCAGCCTAGACGACTGGGATGTGTTGGTGCGATGGTTCCTTTTCTGAAATCAACGCTGAAATATTACCTGATCTTAACTCTCCAAAAATTACTCGCAGAC
Source organism: Molossus molossus (assembly GCF_014108415.1). NCBI lineage: Eukaryota > Metazoa > Chordata > Mammalia > Chiroptera > Molossidae > Molossus > Molossus molossus. Next base: position 22,713,914 of record NW_023425402.1, on the reverse strand, counting down.
TAAAACTCTACACTCTAAAACCTCTCTTTTCTGTTTTTGATTTTTTTAAACAGTCTGTGTTTTTCTTTTTTATTTATTTATTTTCTTCATTGATTTTAGAGAGAGAGTAAGGGAGAGGGGGAGAGAGAGAGAGAAAACATCGGTGAGAGAGAACATGGATTACCCACCTCCTGCACACCCCCCACTGGGGACCTGGCCCACAACCTGGACATGTGCCCTGACCAGGAATTGAACTGGCGACCTCTTGGTGCATGGGTTGACACTCAACCACTGAGCCACACCGGCCGGGCCTGTTTTTGATTTTTAATTTATTTTTAAGATATTGCATCTGAACAGGTGGCTTTGGGCCAGAAGTAAAAATGATCTGTCTTGACCAATGTGTGTGGTGAATATCCACAAAGCAACTAGTAATCTGAACTCTGCCATGTGGTGCAGGAGAAACACATTTTTTAAACTTTATTTTCTTTCTTTTTTTTTTTTTTTTTCTGGATAGAGAGGAAGGAAGAGGGAGAGGGAGAAAAACATTGATGTGAGAGAGAGACATCCATCAGTTGCCTCCCATATGAACCCTGACCGGTGACCAAACCCACAATCTGGGCATGTGCCCTGACTGGGAATCGAAATGGTGACCTTTTGGTGCACAGGATGACGCTCAACCAAGTGAGCCATACCGGCCAGGGCAAGAAATGTGTTTAAAAACACCAGTAGTCTTAACAATTAATTTATGTGAGCACTTCTTTATTTTTTATTTCATTTTTAACTTTTCATGAGGAACGGTTTACGAGTATGCTTTTGGTATCCAAATAAGGGGAAAGCTACTGAGGGGAGGGGAAGAAGACTGAAGTATATAATCAAGTCAGGTATTAGATACATTGATCCAGGGCTCTTTTTTTTTTTTTTTTTTTGAGGAAGAAGATGAGGGTATATATTTTAAGTCCTTCAGAGAAAAAATATATTTCATGAGAATGTGTATATTTTATCCAAGGTTGTCTCTAAGGCACGTAGTAGGTCAAATGCAATCTGTGCAAGTGTAGATGGCATAAACATGCAGTCTTCAGGTATAATTAAGTGTGGGTATGTAGGAAGTGGGGAAGGGCTGTCCCCAGGCCACCTCCTGCTCTTCAGTACCCCATTACTGTAACTCCCTGAGTGTGATGAAGAGCACAGCGAGTTCAAGCTCCTGTGCATCTCTAAAGCCCAAGTTCAGGGTGTTTAAAACTCTATAAGTGACTCTTTCTAAATTTCTCTTTATCTCAATATAACATTCAGAGTTTGGGACTGATGAATATAATAAAGCAAGTACTGTTTTATTGTGACTGTTCTGATTACAGGTGTTTCCCCGTAATTACACATTGTCACTTTTAAATCTAATGTAAAACTGTGATCATGGCATTCGTAGTCTATTCAGCATGTGGTCTTGGGCTTTGCTTCATTCTTATGTCAAGGCAGTTCTTCAAGGGAGAAAACCAGAATCTCTCAGCATTGCTAAAAGCCACAGAAAAGTGCTGTCAGAACTCAGCCCCCTAGTTTCAGATGCACCCCCCCAGCAGCTTCGATCCAGAATGGAGAATTTCAGAAAGCAGGAGTGAAAACCACCTTTGATTCAGCTGTATCTGCCTTTTGTTGAGTGGCGGCGGGGGGAGGAGGGGCTGCAAACCACGTGCACCAAGGCCCAGCATAGACCCGCTGGTGCAGGTGACAAGCTGGACTCCTGGGCTTCTCGTGAAGCAGGAGCTCAGGGAGCGAACACTCCAGAAAGAAGGGCTAAAAGACTTCTATTTTTAAAAAAATAGCGAGAGAGAGAGAGAGAGAGAGAGAGAGAGACAAAGAAAAAAAAGAAAGACCTCTTCCCCACCAATTGGGCGTAACTTTTAAATGTTTTCCTGCCTGACCGAAATTTTCCTATTCAAAAGCTCAGCAGAAAGATGCAAAATCAATTTGGGGGAAGGCGGAGTCCAGACTGCTGGCTTCCTGAGAACAGGCCGAGTCGGGAGAGGAGCCCGGGAGAGGAGCCGGCACTGGGCTTTACCTGGGCTTCTAGGGGGAAGGAGGCGGGCGTCCTGGGGTCTAGTTTGGCCACGTGTTACTCATGTTTCAGCCCTTAGGGCCTGTTCACGGACGCGCGGCTTGGAGCGGAGCTCTCCAGTGAAAGCAGAGTCGCATGCGCTGCCCTGTTCTCGGTGGCTTGTCTGCCAGCACCGCCCCTCCCGTGTGCCAGCGATTGGCTGTGTCCACCAGGAAATAAACAGACCAGATCAAACCAAAGCACTGAATGTGACCTCAAAGGGAAGTGATGAGACTGCCTTCATCGCAGTTCTTATCTTTTCTTTTTGGTGCCCAGGTATCGACTTGCAGTGGGAAGAGAACAGGTTGGGGCATTTGGAACCCTGGGTGTGCCCAGTGCCCATGGCTGGCGGGCTGGTGGTGAACTCAAGTGGTTAACTTATTTCTCAGTCTGTCAGATGTAAATGATACCCAGAACTTGTCTTCGCAGGCGGAGAAGTAGTAATAGAGTTTAAACTGTTGGGAAGACCCGTAAGCGAGGCAGTGTTTTTGATGCTGAAAATAAATGGAATCACAAAACGTGAGCCTTTTGCAGCTGAGGCTGAAGAGGACCTTTAAGGAAATCTGTTCTGCCGACCTCAGCTGGCCCTGTCCTTCCAATGCATCTGTATTGGGGATATTATTAGTATCCACCTTGTCGAGTCACTGTGAAAGCTACGTGAGATAATTTATACAGACACGAAGAACCATGCCTGGCACTGAGTAAGCACCGGATAACACATCCCATGATTGTTGTTGATGGGTGAAAAAGTGGGTGCAGAGAGGTAAAATGCCTTGCCTGAGGTCACCCAGCTGCCCAGCAGCTGAACTGGGACAGGAGTCCAAGGTCACCAGCTCTGCTGAAAGTAGCTGTTTCGCCGGCATCCCTGGTCTCCTGTAACCAAGAGCTCAGGTTCATGTGCCCCTAGTAGAACACAGCATGAGGAATGGTTCTGGTTTTGTCACGACTACACAGTGCTTGATGCCCTGTTTCAGTTAAAAGTTCAGTGTGTATGTGTGCGTGAGAGAGAGAGAGGGAGAGAGAGGAGGCCCCTCCTACATGATTTAGTGTTCTCCCTTTGCATTAGTGTATTAGCACATTGTCACTTTTAACCTTTCACCCACTGAACTTGGCATTTAAAATGCTATTAAACTCAATAATGTTTCCCATAAACAGCCTTAGAGGGGTGGGAAATAATTGGAATGGCGTTTTTAATAGGCTCCTGTTTCTCAGCCCTCTGTGGGTGCAGACAGGACTTGTTTGGTTCTTTGCCCCTAGTCTGAGGTTGGGAGCGGGTTGTGGAGTGAATTTTGGGGTTGCAAGGGGCCTTTTAAAGCACAGAGAGTGGTTTTTCTTTTTCTCTCTTTCTTTTTGTTGTTTTTTTTGTGTGTGTGTTTTTTGTGGTATGTGCCCCTAGCAGGAACTGAACCCGGGACTCTCTGGTCCGCCGGCTGACGCTCAACTGCTGAGCCAAACTGGCCAGGGCCAGAGAGTGGTTTTTATGCTGGAGAAGTAGAGTTGCTTTTTTCAATAGTCTTTTTATTTTTTTTTAATGAATGGACGTAGTGAATCCAAGAGGTGATCACCCCTTCTCCTTCAGATGGCTTCAAGAAAACTTGGATCACATTTCTGGCCGTTGGTAGCCAACAAGTAGGACTCTCTGGAATGCATTTTTGTGGCTCTGTCTTGCTCCTTCTCTTTGCCTTCACATATATATTTTGGTCTCCTCCTGCCTGTCTTTTATTTTGCCATTCTATTATATGTGCCATATTGTATGTAGCCTGTGTTTGTTTTTGGAACAAGCTTAAAAACTCAAATTAAATGTTGTAAGATTGTGAGGCCAGTTTACTTTTCTGTGCGCCGGGTCTAGTCTCTTCCTTGTAAAGCAGGGGGCCAGACAGCATCTTGCTCTGAGGCATGGCTGCCTACACAGGAAGATGCACGGTTTGGAATGGTTTCTGCAGCCACTGCTACGGGCTAGGCTGGAAAAATACTGGAATCTAGTGCTTTTGCCTTTATCAGAGTCCTAGATCCTATTCTCTCAGAATCATGTTGAGAAAACATTTGTTAACCATTCATCCATGGTTACTAAACCCTACAGCTGCTTGCAGTATTAGTTCATCAAATATGTACCATTGAGCCCTGGCCCGGTGGCTCAGTTGGTTGGAGCATCGTCCCATTCACCAAAAGGTTGCAGGTGCGATCCCCTGTTGAAGCTTGTATGGGAGGCAACTGATAAGATGTTTCTCTCTTCACATCGATGTTTCTTTCTCTCTTCCTTCCACTCTGTAAAATCAGTAAAAACATATACTTTGGTAAAGATTTTTAAAAAATTGAAAAAAACAAAAAAAACAAACTCATGTATCTATGTGCTCAACTCAGACATGGAGCCTAGGGAGAGAGAGAGGAAGCACAGGAATATAGATGTGAGCAAAGGACAGATGAGAGTCAGGTAAGTACGCAAAGTCCTGGCTCTGCTACTTAATTGCTCTTTTCATCTGACACCGGCTTGCTGGGTGCTGGCTATGTTCGAGGCCCTGTTTCGGGCTGTGGATTGAAGATAATCAAGGCAAGTAAGATTTTCACTTTCTTAGAACGTATATTCTAGAGAAGGGAGCATTTGAAAACAAGTGAAGATAAACCCCATCCAGCTGCACACAGTGGGTGAAGTTATGGTGTGTAAATCATCCCTCAACAAAGGAGCTGAAAAGGAAAACGTTTCGGCCCTCACAGAGCTGGCCTTGGGTTTGCCCAGTGCACTCGGTCCTGGTTCTTTGCAGATCCTGTGTCTCCCATGTTCCTCTCCACCAACACTTATTTGTAACCCCAAATCAACACTGCCAGTGATGTTGGGGTCCCTCATGGACATGCACAGAGCCATGCAAATTAGGGTCGCTGATGAGCACGTTCCAGTGAGGTCCAGCTAGATGAGGCCTTGCCTTCTTGTCTCAGCTCTCCTGTAAGCAAATGTCCTTTTTGCGGTCTATTTAGTGCTACTTTGTTGTTGTTTCATTTTTGTGGTGATTTTGCTGTTTAAAACAGCCCTCGTGCGTGGTACTGAAGTGCTGTCTCGTGTTCCTAAGCACAGGGCTCTGCTGTGCCCTGGAGAGAATGTACACAGGCTAGATGTGTTCTTCAGGCAGGAGTTATAGCGCCGTTGGCATGAGTTTGGTGTTCACGCTTCAGTAGGTATTCAGTGTAGCATCTTAAAACAAACACACAAAGCAAGGTTATGCATTGCACCATTGATGGAAATGTTGTGCCCAGAGACTGGTAGGAACCCAACCCTGTATTTCCTCTAGGAGCAATGATGCGATATTTGCTAATACAGGGTTCACAGTAACTTCGTAGAACAGAACTAATGTGAATACTGAGAATTGGCTGTCTTTGCAGGATGAGGGCAATGTTGTGTGTACAACCCATGTCACAAATGTCTGTCTTCCTTTAAAAAAAAAGTGGGATTCTTCTTTCAGTGGTAGTTGAAGTAACAGACTCATACATTTATATACACTTTCACGGAGGGCCTGATTTATTGGCTGAGTTTTTCAGTATTAATCATTAGGGGTATCTGTGGGAAGTATTGATGGAAAGCACTAGTATGTATGAGGAAGATTTTATTATATAACCACTTATATGTTGGCATTAGTAAACAAAAAGTGGGTTATATTTTCCATATAACTATACTTCGAATATCGTCATGTACGTTGGATAGATTTGTACTTGGATTTCAGTGATACTGCAACAACCATTTGATTCACAGGGCTAAAAGAGTGATTTAAATATTATTTAATCCATTGTAGCTCTGTAAAACTGTTTTCAGTCTTTAATCCCTTGAGTCTAGTTGTGTGGTTTCAAACTAAATGAAATAAATCCCAAATGGATAAATGCATAGGAAATCCTCTCAGAGAATTGACCCAAATATGTGGAGGGAGACGTGAATATGGGCTGGGGAAAGGAAGGAAAACAAAGAACGTAGAGTGAATATTAGGGTTTTTTTTTTTTAGATATTTCTGAATTGTTTCACTTTTTTTTTTTTAACCCTCACCCGAGTATATATTTTTTTCATTAATTTGAGAGAGAGAGAGAAACATTGAACCGTTGCCATACGCACCTCAACCAGGGATCGAACCTTCAACTTAGGTACACGTGCTCTGACCAGGAATCGAATTTGCCACCTTTTAGTGTATAGGACGATGCTTCGACCAACTGTGCCAACCAGCCAGGACAGAACTGTTTCACTTTTAAAAGGATGCGTATTTCTTTTGAAGATGAAATAAAAAATTACGACATAAACTAAGTGACTTCTGTGAGGGACACGGAGACAGACTGGACCGAGCAGCTGCTTTGGCGGACGAGGAGCTGGCTCTGCGTGCGTGCCTCTCAGACGGCTGCACATTAGCCTGCGCTGGGGACTCGCCCACTGCTGATGCCCCAAGGTCAAGCTTAATTGGTTGGGGGTGTCCCAGCCATGGAGATCTTAAAAGCTCCCCCAGGGATTCGAGCGTGTAATCAGGGTTGGATGCCAGCTCTCTGCACATGGGATTATAATGTGTCTTAGAAATGGACTCTGGCCAATGAAGGAAGTTCTCTGGGGGTTCGCATGGCTAATGGGGGTCTGGGGCACTCCAGCAGCACAGCTGTGGGACCATGCAGGACACTCTAGGCAGGCACATAACAATGACCAGCACTTTCTTCATTCCTGCCCAAGGCTCAGAGCCCAGGAGAGGCATCGGACTGGCGGGTCTCCTGTCCTGGGAGAGGGTCTGGTCCTTCTTTCTTCCAGGAGGAAGGTAGTCACCAGAATGGCCCCCACAACACTCGTTTTCACAACTGTGGAGAGTTGTTTCCTCAGGAAACCCTGGTGCCATTAGGAAGGGGGGATGGATGTTGGTCAGCCTAAACCCACTACGTCCATGCGCTCACTCCATGAACATAACAGATGAGTGTCTGTCCTGAATGAAGCGGAACGAGAGATTTGTGCCTAGGGCAAGAATAGTGTTAGGTATTTCTTGCCTGCCTATTTGCCTTTCTCCTCTCTTCTTCCTTTCTCTCATTTTTCCCAGCTTCCTCTGATTGTCCCTCACAGGGGTTTCAGCCTGAGAAAACCAGGTTTACCCTCTAAGGAGTCCTGACAGACTATATGGACAGGTGGTTAGGCCAGGGATGACCAGTGCGAGCAGAATGCAGCCGGGGAGACCACCATGGCTGGGTTGGTGGCGGTGAAGGTCAGGTGTTTGGCAGCTAGACGGCTCTCCAGGAGAAGACTGTGGGTGACACACAGGTGACCAAGGCCAGCTTGAGTGACAGCACCAGGGAACAAATATAGTTAGTGAAGCAATCCAGCACAGACTCGGCTCTTGGTTCTTCATCCTGTCCGGTGAGCAGTTATGAGCACTGGCTGTGCATGGGGTTAGTTACCTGAGAAGGGTCTGAGGCCAGGTGAGAAGGCACAGCCCCTGTCCCGAGGGGTGCCTCATGGAGGACGGTGAAGGAGTGCAGGGGTCTTGGCACAGTGGGGTGTGCTACGGAGCACTTCCTGAGGAAGGAGACTCGTATCCTGTCATCCGGTGGGGAAGGCTTCCAGGGGTTACGGTTGAGCTGGGTTATGAAGGATGAGTGAGATTCTAATCTGTATGGTTTTTGGGGGGTGGGACACAAAGTGAGGGGGACTAAAACCCCCAAAGGAGAGAAGTGAGTAGCACGCTTTTGCCGAAATGCATTCCGTACGTCTGTCCTAAAGAAGCAGAGGCGATTGGCCTGGAAGGGAGGTCGGGAGCGCCCTGATGCAGGTCTTGGGAGTCGGGGTAGGAAACACCTGGATGTTCAGATGGGGATTTGTGTGTTCCAGAGTGCCTTCTCATACCTCGTCTCGTTGGACTGTTCCCTGCAAGCTTGGCAGGACATGTCTGTGACAGTGTCACACATGAGGAGGGCCGTGCCGCACTTGGCACAAAGGGCAGATGACACCCCTGGAGAGAAGCCGGTCTGGTTGGTGTGGAGAGTTTTGCTCTTCAGTGGACAGAGAAGGCCGAGGACAGTAACCTGCCTCTGGGCAGGCAGGAGTCCCAGTGACGCACGAGAGGGGCTGTAATACATCTTTCCTGCTTCCCGTCTGCTTTTGCTACACCCAGTGTTTCACCCACACCCACAGTGCATCCTTTAAACACTTTTGTTTAGAGGAGAAGCAGTAACTCCTGATTGATGAAGTGTCTCCGGAGGCCTCCTGGAACAGGCCTGGGTCCTGCCTCCTCCCCTGGCCTCCCACATGCTCCAGAACCATGTGGGTGGTGCTTCTCAGCCCAGCTGCACATCAGAAACATCTGGGGAGCTTTAGACAGCGTCACCCACACCAGCCGGGGTGCTACAGATATCCTTGATCTTACAGACAGCGAAAGTGGGGCTCAAGGTGTCAGATGACTTGCTTGTGGTTACATAGCCAGCCAATGACAGAGGCAGATTGGAACCCAGGCAGCCGGTTTCCAAGTCCAAGCTTCGAATCCCCACATTTTGTCATTTCTCCCCTGCAGGCTAAGTTGCCAGAGTACTGATTTGCCAGGTGGCAAATACAGTTTTTATCACGGCACAACTAAGATTTTTAAAGGCAGCTTTTGAAATAAACAAACCAGCGGCGCAGGGTGTTATGCCCTGCTCCAGGCCCCACAGTGAGGTAGACGTGACATTAGTAGCTGGAATTCTTCGTTTCTGGAGCTCAGGTTTAGTCTTGGGACTGCTGTCCACTGTGTAGTTAGCCAGCATTCTTGGGGAAGCCTCAGCTAGGCTTCCAGAAGGCTGGGACTCGTCTTCCACAATGCTTGGTATCTAAAATGAATGAATGACTGACTGAATGAATGAATGAACGAATGAACGAACGAACGAACGAACGAGTGAATATGAATGAATGGCAGACAAATTTGTGCCCTCGGTTGGCCAAGCACAGCTCATTTCATTCCATCTGCAGTGAGTACAAGTCCAGATACCATGCAGGGGCCAGGATTGTCTTGTTTGTTTTTAGTGCAGGTATTGGGAGAGTTGTCACTAAATGGAAGAGAGGAAAAGCCAGTGCTGACTGTGCATTAGGTAAAACCCTTCCTTGGAGGGGCCTGTGGTCTGAGATGGAAAGGGGTGGGCCCTGGGGGCTGTGGCAGGCTCCACTGGATTCTTTTGATGTGACCAAAAGGCTAAATTGGAACTCTTTTTCTTTATTTTACAGGTCACTGCCAAGACTGCCTTCCTATTTATTTTACCTCAGTATAACGTTAGTGTGCCTACAGCAGGTAAGCAAAGGACTAGTCTCCCTCTTTCCCTGGCCCTGCTAACTTGAAAGGACTTGCATAACTTCCTTTTCCTGTGTACCTGTATGATCCTTTCAGATTGTTAACCTCGGCATCCGACATCCTAGCACTGTTAGGCCACCTTCAGCCCTCGGCCACCGCTCTGCAGGCTCCAGGCTCTCGAGTCCCAGCACCAGGAACCAGGCACGCTCCTCTTTCTCATTGCAAAGCGCTGGGTACCCTCTTGATGCACAAAGACAGAATATTGCTAGCTGAATCTAATTTTCTCCTCTTCATTCTTAGTAGAGAGGTGACTTGTCCAGACTTTAGGGTGAGATCCCTTTCTTTGCCTGGCTCCACCGATTCCTAGATGAAGAACTTTGGGGGCAAATCCCTTAACCCACGGCCTACAGAGGATGTAACTTCGAATCTTTTCTGGACTTGCCTGCCCCCTGCAGTCCCTATAGCCAGGCTCTGGGGAAGCAAGCTTCTGGGGCAGCCAAATCATTTCCTTCTCATGAGAATCAACCAAGGGACGCTGGCAAGAGAGGACGAAGACTCAGGAGAGACAGGAAATGCCATGGCCAGCAGCACTAGACGGGAAACCTGGCAAATGCCTGCCCATCCTACGGCGCACGCCAGCCCTGGTGGGCATAAGGCATTGCCTCACTCAGTGCCATGTGGCCCGAGGTCAGAGACAGGCTTCTCTACTCCTAGCTCTTGAAAATCCTGGTAACTAAGACACCTCTAGACCTACCTCAAGTTATGATTTACTGATTTAAAATTTTTAAGTTTTTAAAAATTTTGACAAAATACAGATAACATAAAATTTACTATCTTAACCATTTTTGAGTCTACAGTTTAGTGGCATTAAGTACATTCATGTTGTTTTACAACCATCCCCGCGTCGTTAGAACTCTTCATCTGGCAAAGCTGAAACTCTGTACCTGATAAATAATAACTCACAGCCCCTCCCCGCTAACCACCGCTCTGCTGTCTTTCTCTGAATTTAACTATTCCAGGTACCTCATATAAGTTGAACCATATAGCATAAAATTTAACTTTAAATAGACGCTTTTCAAAAGGCATTTACATGAGTGCCACATGTCTTTCGGAGGAAATTTATAAAATACAGATAAACATAAGAAGATCAAAATCACGAATTACCTCACTACCCAGCAAAATCTGCAGTGAACTTTTTGGAGTATGGGTTCATGCCCTCCTTCTTTTACCATTAGCATGCGGTGAGCCTCTTTTCCAGGTCAGTGATTATTATTCCATTCAGCAGGACATTTTGAAAAGCTATAAAGTATTTCTTAATAGGGATTACCACAGATTATCTGTTCCATCTCATATTATTGGCTATTCAGGTTTCCAATTTTTATTGTAAACAGTGCTGCAGTAAAAATCTTGAGACTAAATTGTTGCTTATATTCATGATTCTTTTCTTTTCTTTTTTAATCTTCACCCAAGGATATTTTTCCATTTATCTTCAGATGGGGGGAGGGAGAGAGACATCGATGTGAGAGAGACACATTGACTGGTTGCCTCCCGCATGATCCCGAACAGGGCCAGGGACTGACCCGCAACCGAGGTGTGTGCCTTGGCCGGAATCAAACCTGCAGCTCTTTGGTCCATGGGCCGATGCTCTAACCGCTGAGTCAAACCAGCCAAGGCCATGATTATTTTTCTTAGGATAAATTCCTATTACTGGAGTTTCTGGGTCAAGTAGTATGTACATTTGAAAAGTTTTACATATGTATTGCCAAAATACCCTCTGCCATCTAATCTCAGAACCCATAAATCCTAAGTTTTTTTGGTAAATATAAAATACATAGGCTTTTCTTTTGTAAATCTTAGAATGCCAATTTATTAATTTATGAAGAAAAACTCAGCTATCAAATGTTGTGCCTGTATTTTCATTTCATTTCTCCCTGAGGTCACTTTATATAGGATGCCAAATCATGACCCCACACAGCTTTGTGAATTTACCACGAGAAAGTGCTCTCCTGGGACCACGGCAGCTGGTGCGCATGTGACCAGATGTGCCTTTAAGATAGGAAGGGACTGTTTGTAAAGCCAGGTCACGATCAGAGCGTTGGTTTTTAAGTTTGAAATCTTTCTCAGAGAAATTAGCAGACAAGTGATGCTTTAAAAGCATCCCTTTTATAGCCAGGATGAAAAGCACAGAGTTTATGCTCCAGGGTTGAACTCAGAGCCTCTGAGCATAGACAACATCCCACTGTGTTTTGGGGGTGTGCCAGTATTGGTCATATCATGCCTTCATTTGTTTGTTTTGAATAAATAATTGATCAAGCCAGACAAATATTTGTGTGCCTCCCGTGCACCAGGCCTTGGGTGTAATTTATAAAACACGTCTGCTCTCTGGCTCATGGAAGCTTACCATTTGATCAGGGAGGGATCGGTAATAAACCAGCAAACAATAAATAATTATGGTTGCAATAAGTGTGGCGAAGGAAATATACAAGGTTACATGTACAGGAATAATAAAAGGGTGATGATAGAAGATGTTTCTGAGAAGCTGACATTTGAGCGCTGAGTGTGTAGGAAGTTGTGTTGGAGGTGTTGAGGTGGGGACTATGGGGGTGGTCTGTGCAGAAGGAAGTACATTCCAGGCAGAGGGATCAGCATGTGCAAAGGCCTCAGGAGAGAAACAAACACCTGGTGTGCCTGGGGCCAGCTGGGTTTGGCATTTTTCTAGGGTGGGGCTATTGAAACCTCCTCCAGGCCAGAGCAAGGCCTGGGTAAAGGTGAGGGGACTTTAAAATTCATCCTGAATTGAGGTTTCAGTTACTATAGAGAGGGAGGTTAGATCATGTTCAACAGTCTTATCTTTTGTATAAATCTTGCCTTTGGGGGCTATTTGAAATATGACAAGCAAATAATCAAGAGGAACAATGAAATCAGAATAGCCTACTTAATTTGTTTCACACTCTTGAATCACCAGTCCAGTAATGTTGGGTTTGTACGTACTGGAGGGAAAGCAAACTTCTCCTTGAAAAAAAGGCCTGTTCACAATAACTGGTCTGTTGCAAATTTAAAAACCCTCCCCCCAAATCTCTTTAAAGCTGGAGGTGCTCTAAATAAGCGGGTACATTCTGATTTCTAAGGTTACTCCTTTATGTAGCCTGTGACTTGTTCAACGCGATGTGTGCAGTTTGAATTTCAGCAGAGTAGTGAGTGTTTTCACAGTCACTACCGCTTCCCTCTGCTCAGCTTTCCAGTTCTGCGGAAGATAGCTAGCGGTGGTGCCCTGCGTCCTCCTGCTTGTGTTGTTCTGTTCCCTCGCCTTCTCTACCGTCTTCTTCCCAGCCCCCAGCATTTGTTTATAGGGCTGCCTAACCAAAGTGCCACAGACCGAGTGGCCTAAACAACAGAAATTTATTGTTTCCCAGTTCTAGAGGCTGGAACTCCAAGATCAGAGTCGGCAGGGCCACGCTCCCTCCGAGGGCTTAGGGAAGGGTCCGTGCAGGCCCCTCCCAGCTCCTGGCAGCTCCTTGGCTGGTGGAAGCTCGAGGCCAGTCTCCACATAGCCTTCACCCGCGGACATGTCAGTCTGTGTCCAACTTTCCCCTTATACGGGGACATCGGTCATATTGAATGAAGGGCCCATTCTGCTCCACTGGGACCTCATTTAGCTGATGACATCTGTAACAACCGTTTCCAAATCAGGTCACATTCTGGGGTGCTGGGGGTTAGGACAGCAACATAGAAATCTTCTGGGGACACGATTCAACAGCAGCTATAAATGTAGGAGTTCGGCATATTCTGGGTTAGTTAAGGCGCCACTCCATCCAGAGAGACGGCACAGCCCTCGCGGCAGTAGGTGGTGCGTCCCGTGGGGTGCCTGCCACGCCAGCATCCTTGCGGATTTCTGTAAGGTCGGCAGCAGTGAGGCAGGAAATGTTCCTCGTTACCAGACCCCTACTCTCTGTGTTCTCACTTGCAGCCCTGTGAGGGTTGCCAGACTTAGAAAATGAAGACTCAACATCACCAGTTAAATTTGCATTTCAGATAAACAACCAATACTTCTTTTTATTGTAAGTATATCTCAAATTATGCATGGGACATAGTGACACTAGAAAATTATTCTTTATGTGACATTGAAGTTTAACTGACTGTTCTGTACTTTGTCTGCCTGCCATACACCCTGCCCAGCTCTGGCAAGGAATTAATGTCAGGTTTCTGGTCTTACCATTAGACGCATAGTCTTCTTTCTGATTAAAATACCACAAAGCATCTGGTATTATTCCAGGCAATGTATAGAGCGTACAGGGTCAGCAAAGATGAGAGGTTTGATTCTTCTCACTGACAGACCAGGGCCTGCTGGCTTCCCTTCTGATATAGAACAGGTGACTTAGAACTGGCTAAGTGTTTACAAGGTAGTTTGGCGTTGTGCCACTAATTTGCTGAATTGTCTTGGGCAGACCACTTAACATCTGGGTCTCCATCGCGCATCTGCAAAATTACAGGTGACGGGGTCCCTTTGTCAACCGCAGTGTTTCCTGAAGACAGGAAGCCCGAGGAGGCCTCCCAAGCACCTGCCACTCACAGTCTCACAGACTCACACTGTCGGCACCCCTGGGAGCTTGTTAGAAACTCAGCCTCTCAGGCCCCACCACAAACCAGCTGTGTCAGAACTTCCCTTTTAAGGAGTCTTCTGGTGGTTCCTGGTTCAAGTGGAGAAGCAATGCTCTAAGTGCCCTGGGCCAGAAGCTCCGGGAGGCTTTCAAATGACCCTGTCCTTCTAACCCCAAAGGTGTGGCAGGGCAGCCCACAGAATCCGGTGACTCATTTGCATCTTTCTGTTCTCTTTGAGTCTTGGTTTTCTATACGTGTTTAGCCTGAGGGGTGGGGGAGGTGAGGGGACCACTGGGTGGATGTGGTTTCAGGCTGGGGCTGCCGCTCCCTCAGAAGTCACAGACTCATTTGCAAGACAGCGTGGGTAGGAGTTGTTGCTCCTGCTGCATACCTACCACAGAAGGCCAGGGAGCTCTTCCACAGAAGGTTTTATTTTGCAGGGATGAAAGCTGACAAGGACCCCATCCCTGGCTCTGCTGGTCCTAGTTGGTTTTATGGCCACCAGCTGCTGTGTGGCACTTTGCAGCTAGAGATGAAAAGCCCGGGAACTGGCCACACCATAGCTTGGCCATTGTTCTCAGCCCCTTCTAGGATGAGACACACTGCCCCTTAAAAACAACCTCAGACAAATGGTTTTAAAGCCTCATTCAGCCAGAGGCCTTTGTCCAAGGCTCTGAGTGTGTTTTGTTCCCTGTGCTGGATGGCAGGAACTAGTCTTGTCTTGTGCTTGCATCACATACATGGAAGATTAGCATCACAGAGCAAACCGAGCCCCTCTCTGTGAATGAGCTTGTGAGGACGAGGAAAGGGAGAGACAGGTGGGCAACAGTGGCCCTGGAGATGGAAGCTTTGCTTGATTACAGATGGAATTACCCAGCCCAGACCTGTGGCCTTTCCCGAGACTTGAGACTCACGCAGGCTGTTCTGATCCTTTTACAGCCAGGGGAACTGAGGTGCAGAGAGTTGATGGACAGTCCCAAGGATGCACCAGTAAGGTAGAGGGAGGGCTGGGCTGCTCACCCCTCATGCAGCACCAGGGCCCAGAGAAGGCATGGGAAGGTTAGGTTTGCCAAATAGGCTGGTGGGCAGAGGGGGGAACCCAACTAGGGAGACAGAGACCTGGCTCTGTCCTGGTCCCTCAAGCCAAACAGCTGCCAAGATCCCCTTGGTCCCCAAAGTGCTGTCTGTACAAATAAGAGAAAGCAGAGGCTTCAGTGTCCCTGGTATTGTTGGAGCCCCCCTGAGAAAGAGTGGGAGCCTCTGATGCAGGACTTAACAGCAGCTCAGGACTTGATGGGTTTTCCCCCCAGTACATTGTCTTAATGCATTCAAGCTGCTATAACAAAATGCCACAGTCTGGATGGCTGATGAACAAAAAAATGATGCCTTGCAGTTCTGGAGGCTGGAAGTCTGAGATCAGGCTCAGACTGTGGTGAGGTGGGGGCTCTCTTCCAGATTACAGACTTCTTGCTCTATCCTCACATGGTGGGAGGGGCCAGGGAGCTCTGTGGGGATCATAAGGCACTAATCCCACTCATTAAGGCTGCATCTTCGTGACCCACGCACCTCCCAAAGGACCTGCCTCTAACACCGCTGCGTTGGGCACCGGATGCTAACGTGCACTGGGTGGGGAGGGGAGTGAACGCACATTCAGACCACAGCACTGATTATTTAAATCTAACATTCAGACCACAGCACTGAATGTGCAAAAAGGGGACAAACCATGATTTTCACAAAGTGAACACATCTTTGTTCATGGAACCAGCACTACGGAAGTGACCCCTTGCAGCCTAGTCTTGATTTTATACAGTTCCCTGTCCCAGCCCAGAGAATCAGTGTGGGGCTTCCAGGGGTTTGAGGAAGGAGAACCACTGAGTTGCTGTGGCTCATTGTTAACCAGACCAAAGTGCTGGAACAGGGGCCAGAGAGCCTGGTGGTGACACCTTTGACCTGCCACCTCTGGCTGCCTCTTCTGCCGAATCAGCTTCCCCTTCCCTTCCGTGGCACCGCCTCTGGCCTGGACGCCAGCCCTCATTTGCTCCTTCACACGTCCGTCTCTCTGATCAAATCTTTATGTAGGTGGGACAGTTCTTCTTCCTCAGTTGTTCTTTCTGAAATAATTTTTGTCCTTAATGTAGCAATGGGCTCGTTTACATTATTTTATTCAAGTTGGTTTTTAAAGCCACGATTTCAGGCTTTTTTTTTTTTTTTTTTTAATGTGATCTTCAGGAATTATTTTTCTATGATGTGAATTAAAAAAACGAAGCTCAGCCCTGGCCGGTTTGGCTCAGCAGTTAGAGCGTCCGTCTGCGGTCAGGAGAGACCCGGGTTAGGTTCCCGCTAAGGGCACGTACTTCGGTTGCAGTTTGTCCCCGGCCCTGGTTGGTCATGCGGATGGCAGCCACTCGATGTGTCCCTTTCACATCAATGTTTCTCTCTCTGTCTTCCTCTCTCTCCCTCCCACTCTATCTGTACAAAAAATGGAAAAATGTCCTCG
The DNA here is from genome assembly GCF_014108415.1 of Molossus molossus. Classification (NCBI taxonomy): domain Eukaryota; kingdom Metazoa; phylum Chordata; class Mammalia; order Chiroptera; family Molossidae; genus Molossus; species Molossus molossus. The sequence continues at coordinate 22,697,500 of NW_023425402.1, read as the reverse complement.
GGTGAGGATAAAAAAAAATAATAATAAATAAATAAATAAAAAAACAAAACAAAAAAAAACGAAGTTCACCCCTTCCCCAGGTGGAGGCGGGGTGTGTGCCTGCCCTGGGAGCTGTGCTGTTTCTTTCCTTGAAGTCCTGGGTGGGGGAGGGGGGACTGTAAGAAGGAATGGTACGTCAAGCAAACAGTTCAGCAGCTGGGCACTTTTATTTCTGAATTCTCTTTACGTCTTCTCTTTTGCTACATCTTTTTACATCATAAAAATATCCTTTTCTTGTCCTCCTACCTTATTGTAAAACTGGAGGAAATATATTCCAGTCATAAATAGGGGGTTAAAATGGTAACTGGGAAGAAGCCTCAGCTATATCTTGACATCCGTGGGCAGCCTGACGGGGGTGTGGAGGGGTTGAATGTGTGTGTGTGTGAGTTTGCTGGGGCCGCCAGGACAGAGTAGCACACACTGCGTGGTTGCACGACAGAAATCTGCTGTCTCACCTTTATGGGGCTGGAAGTCCAACATCAAGGTGGCGGCAGGGTTGGCTCCTTTGGGAGCTGTGATGGCTGTTTTCCCTGAGTGTGTCTGTCTCTGTGTCTGAATTCCCCCTTTTCTAAAGACGCCAGTCATGTTGGGTTGGGGACCACCCTTGTGACTATTGTAACTTGATGACCCTCCCTCCGAATAAGGTCATCGCTGAGGTTCTGGGGTTAGGACTCCACTATGTCTTTGTCTTTGTCGGGCGGGGGAAGCACAGTTCAACCCCTCAGTGTGTGTGAGAACCATGATGGTGCTTGTAGTTCAGATGCCACCAGCCACGCCGTCCAGGTTGGGAGGTCAGAGAGGATGTGGCCCAGCAGCTGGGAGACGGGCTCAGCGGAGGTCAGAATGCTGCTGGCTGCCCTGCTGTCCTCAGCCCTTCTTCTCCCCGACACCTCCGAGCGGGCAGGCCGTCGGGTTTACTGAATGCACTCTGTGTGACGCGAAGGGAAGTCAGGAAGCAGAGAGGCCTGGTGGGTAGACGGGGGGCCTGGGTCCCTGGCATCAGCCTCGTGGTGAGAGTCCTGGGCACAGTGACTGCTGCCATGTCTGTGAACGGGGCTGAGACCCAGGGTCACTGTGAGGAGGAAATGATGCCCTTACAGGACGTGCTCACTGCAGGGCCTGGCTCGGGGCAGGTGCTCCATAGCCGGTTTGTGGTTGTCTGCCTTACTGTCCTACACGAGCCCCGATGGGAGTACTTGTGTGTGTGCCAGATGTGCACCTTTGCCTTCCGAGTCTTTCTGTTGGAAGCAGTTGTGACGATCTCACCTACCAGTGCAGCACTTGTATGACAGTTCCTGCGTCAGCAATCTGTGTCATCCTCACAGCTCTGTGAGAGAGCAGGTGCTGTTACTCCCACTGACCAGAACAGGCAACTGAGACAGAGAGACCCTGGGTCACATGATAGGCAACTGGCAGCTCCAGGTGTGAGCTTCAGGTTCATGTCTGGCCTGGGCCACTGGGAATAACGAAACAAGAAAACAGCCTCAAGGGAGAGAAGACACCACCTTTTAAATGTTATCTGTACAAAGCAGGAAGAATGTGAAGGTTTACTTATTTTTAAATGTTTGAATAGAAAATATGCCCACGTAGCTCAAAGACATCTGTACGAAAAGACAGAGTGGCAGTCTCGTTCCCAGCGGGGCTCCCCTCCTCGGACACCTGCCCTGTGGTGGTCGCCGCTGTTCCCCGCGTGTCCTTACAGTTTCCTATGTCCTTCCAGCGTTTCTTCTTGCAAATACAAATACATAGTTTTCTTTTCTCCCCTTTCTCACATAACAAGTGGAAGACTGTGTTCTGTCTGTACCTTGCTTTTCCCCCCCACTAAATAATGTTTTCTGGGTATCATTTCATTTCATGTGTAGAGAAAGCATCATGATTTTCTTCAGAAATTTTATTGAAGTACACATAACACATGCGGTACAGCAGACGTATTTCTTAAGAGTACCGCGTGATGAATTTTTACATACGTGCACGCCCATGTAACACCATCACCCAGGTCGAGGTTCCGCCCTCCCAACTTCCTTGCGCTCCTCCTGGTCGGGCACCCCCTCAAAGCACCCACCGTCCTGCTTTCTGTCTCCTGATTTCTTTTACCTGTTCTTGACCCTCATTTCTCTCTGATCTCTAAAAGCGGCTTCCTTGTTGACCCCGGGCTTCTTAAACGTTAGCGTGCAGCAGAGTCACCTGGAAGGGTTAAGCACAGCTTGGGGGCTCTGGTTCAGCAGGCCTGGGGAAGGTGTGCAGAGTGCGCATCTCTAAGCTCACCGGTGATGCCGACACTGGGTCCACAGCCACATTTGTGGGCATTGTGACTGGCTTTTTTAACCAGTCCCCTGTAGATGCAAACAATTTGGGTTGTTTCCATTAGAGTATTGTTACACACAGCGCTGCCGTGCATAACCTTGCACACGTTATTTTGAACATGGCAGGTATTAGCTGTAGGATAAATTCCCAGAAGTAGGATTTCCCCATCAACGGGCCGATGCATTTGTCATCTTGATGGAAAATACCACGTCACGCTTCCGAAGAGGTGGTGCGTTTTCATTCCCACCACAGCCTCGCAAGTGTGCATTGCCAAGCTCCAGGTGTTTGCCCGTCTGGCAGGTATAAATGGTATCTCCTTGTAGTTTTAATTTGCATTTCTCTCTTCTGTGTAAGGTTGAGCATCTTTTTAAATATATAAGGGCCATCTGTGTTTTTTCTGCCTGTGAGTTATCTCTTCATATCCTTTGCCCATTCTGTCTTTGTATCCTCAGGTTCTATGAACTGTTTACATATTAGTGAGATTAGCCCTTTGTGTGTGATTTGAATTGTAAATATTCCCCCTAGGTGACCATTTGCCTCTTGATTTTGCTTGTGGTGTATTTTTTCATACTTAAGTTCGGATTCATATATATGTTGTAAAAGATTCGACATCATGTGAAAACAGAGTTGGCTGTAAGCACAGAAACCAGTAAAAAATAAATTTTGCAGATGCAGATATGTGGGGGTGAGGGAGGAGACTGGGCAAGAAAGGAGCACCTAGGTTGTGCACTGATGCTGTGTAGGCCGCCGTTTCTCCAGACAAGGCCGAAGCCTCCCTGGCAGGTGCTGGGCCTCCAGGGCCATGTGGAAAGCACGCGGGGCCGCCAGCCAGCCCAGGTCCTGGGAGGAGGTCAGAGTGTGCACAGTAGTATCGAGATGAGATCAGAGCAGGCACAAGCAGGAGGAGAAGCACTTACAGGTGACACCACAGGAAAGAGAAAAACATCTCTTAGTCATAGGAAGCAAAACAGGAGGTCGCTGAGAGCGTCACTCCCGAAAAGGGCCCGTGCTCACGAGGCTCTCATTGATTATTCCAGCCGTCTTTTAAAACTGATCAGAGATAAGCAGAGTGTCACTTTTGATGGGAGATAGGATACTTCATCCACAGGGGGAAGACCAGTATTGAAATTCAAGGTGCTTTCTTCCCGCACTAGATGGATTTCCACAGGAAGGCACGTTGACTCGCTCCACGGACGGGGTGTAGGAGGGACACATGGAACTTTGGTGGTGGAAAAATTGCCAGTGGTCATCCAGGCTGGAGATTGCAAATGGGTGGCCCAAGGTCAGAATTGGCTTCAGACATGTTTTCTTTGGGCAGTTTGGTGTTGGCCCATAAAGTGTTTTTAAAATTCTTGAATTAGTCAGCAATATTGTAAAATCAGATGATTTCACGTCAAGATCTCTGTCTTCGCTTTTGAAATATTGGGAATCTGGCCACACTGCCCCCCCCCCCATAGCCCCACCTTCCTTCAGCCCCTTGAGACGGCTCTGCAGTTCCCCAGTCACCATGCCGCTGGTGTGCCCCTGACGACCCTGTTCACTGTTGTGTTCGTTTAATAAGGTTCAATGAGGAAAGTGGATGTTTCTGAAACGTGTTCCTCTCTCCAGGTAGAAATGTGACAGACCAGGAGGGGATCGTTGGAGAAGCAGTGGGCCGTGTGCGGGGGGAGTAGACACTGTTTCTGTTATCTCCAGCACCTGGGTCACTGGCTTATTTATTCTGCCTGCCTGGTCTCTAGGCAGTTTGCTGACTCGTGACCAGTCACCTCCCTGGTCTAGTGGCTCAGGGACCTGCTTACACTGGTCTCTGAAAGCTTGTGACAGTTGCTGCTGAGCTACGGTGGGTCTTTCTGAGAGCCCGTGTGAGGCCAGGGGGGCTTCAGTCAGAGCTTGGACTTGGGGAGGGAGGAGATTTTTATAAGAATTAGTGAACGACCAAAAATGTAAAAAGAAAAAAATGAGTTGGTTTACAGACGCCTAGCAGAATGGAGTTCCAGTCTCCAGAGCTCTGCGGGAAGCAGATGGGGTCACACCAGTTGACTTTCCTGCAGGAAGGTGGCGCAGACAGGGAAGCACGGAGGTAATGTGTGTGACTCAGAGAGCGGTGTGGGTGTTTGCGGGCGCTGCTGCTTGTTAGATTGTAGGAGCAGGGATCAGAGGAGCAGCTTCTTACCAGGAAGGATTTGGGGCCTGGGGAGGCCATGAGGAGGTCGGTTGACCCCACGGTGGCTCTCAGACACCGGGAGACCAGAGAAATGGCCTTGCCCCTTCACTCTGGAATCCCATTTCTTCATTTGCTTTCCTTGCTTATCTGTGATACGGTTCTGAGGATCCGGCAAGACAGCACACGCTGCAGAATTGTGAAAGCATGGAGCGCTAAGACTCCAGACGAGATTCCAGAGGAACTTCAGCCAGCCCAGCAGCTGGTTCTCCTGATTCCAACAGCACCTCTCTCCGAGCCGGTCTCCTCTCCACCGCTCTGCCACAGTGCTGGTGCAGGGCACCGCCACCACCGGCCGAATCCCTGCAGGCACCTTCCACCTGCCCTCCCGCCCCAGCCCACTCAGCACGTGATGGGAGAGGATCCTTGTAAATACGTAGTGCCTACCCTCCAGGAGCTCTCCGTTGCCTTTCAGATGCTTTGCCTTGACCTGTACCTCAGCCCCGCCCCTGTGCTCAGCTTCCTGCTGTTCCTCAGGCCACCCGCCCTCCCAGGCTCCCGCCCGCAGTCAGTCCCCTGCTTCCCTGTCCCCTCTTCCCTCAGCCTCTGCTCCACGTCAAAGAACGTATCCCATCTGGCTGCTGGTGTATGTTTTACACTGTGGCAAAATATACATCATATAAAATTTATGATCTTGACCATGTCTGTGTCCAGTTCAGTAATGTTAAGCTCAGTCATGTTGGTAGGCAAACAGTTTTTAAAACTGAAACTTTGTATCCAGTAAACAGCAACTCTCCATTCCCCTTTCCTGGCCGCGACCAGCATCCTGCCCTCTGTTCCTGTGAACCGGACGACTCTGGAACTTCACTGGTGGAATCACACAGTACTTGTCTTCTGCGACTGGCTCATTTTATTTGGCATAGTGTCCTCCAGCTTCATCGCGTTGTAGTTTGTGAGCGGATTTCCTCCCTTTTTAAAGCTGAGTCATACTCTGTTGTATGTGTATACCACATTTTGTTTTTCTGTTCATCTGTTGATAGACACTTGGGTGGGTTCCACCTTTGGTCGTTGTGAATAATGCTGCTATGAACACGGGTGTACAAATACTTCTTCACGATCCCGCTTCCCGTTCTTCCGAGCATATACCCAGACTTGGAATTGCCGGATCACATGGTAGTTCTGTTTTTAATGTTGAGGAACCACCGTACGGTTTCCCACAGTGGCCACCATTTTATATTCCCACAAACAGTGCACTGAGATTCTAATTTGTACATGTCCTCGCCGACACGTATTTTCTAGTGTGGGTTTTTTTCTTCTTCAAATGCCAGCCGTTCTGATGCGTGTGAGGTAGCGTCTCGCTGTGGTTCCGATGTGCGTTCCCTAATGAGAGCGATGTTGAGCGCCTCTTCAGGCACCTGCTGGCCACTGGTGTGCCTTGGGAGATGTATCTATTGAAGTCCGTCAGATAGATGTTTTTAAATGTGGTTGGTTGTTTTTGTAGCTGTATCCTTTGGCCTCTGGTCTTTCGGTGCTGGAGAATTGGTGTGTACCCACCCAGCTTGCTCACTGCCATCCCCTCGGTGCCCGGCATAGAGCCTTGACGTGGTTTATTGGTTGATGAGCAAATATTCGTGTAACTCTCAACAGTGAAGGAACAAAAGAATGTGTTAATGTACACATTCATTCTTGTTTCAAGAAAGATTTAAGGCCGCGGTCATACCCCTTTGGAACCACAGCACTTGGGGTGAAGAATGCGGATGATCCCAAATAGGCTTCAATGTGGACAGTCCCGTCTTGACAGGTGTTTTTTACTATATGTGGGCTGTGCTTTTCTTGATTGACTGTAACTCCCTCTTGGCCTAATTATGCTGGTCTTGATGATGAAACTTTGCGTGTGTTTAGTAATTTTATAGTTTCAAAATATGCTGCCATCTAAAGTCAACATTGATCCTCCCTTCTTCAGAAGGGAGAGAAAATGTCATCCCAGCTTTATGGATGGTCGAGAGCAAGGAGAGGCCGAGTCCCACCCCTCTCTCCTCCCACCGCAGCCTCGTCTGAGGGTCAGTCACCTCGTCTTACAGTTCTGTCCCTCGCAGCCCACCCTCCTCCTCCTCTCCTGCCCTCCTGGCTCCTCACCCAGATCACGTGACAGCTAACCAGCGTCTTCACCTCCAGGCATGATGCTGTTCACTGCTGCCGGAGTCAACCTTCCAAAACCCACATTTTATCATTTTGTCATTGAATTTGAATTCGACATTTCCATCTTGCCTTCAGGATATAGTACACACCCTTTCACGTGGAACCTGGGCCATTCACAGCGGCCTCCTGGCCTCCCACGACTGATCCTGTCTGTTCTTTGCAGATGCCGCCACCTCTGCCTAGGACACCCCCACAATCACCACGACCACCCCTATTTATTCCTGGGTTTCTGTTCACCTTGACCTGCTGCCTCCCGCCTTCACCCCAGTGGAGGCAGGCCCTCGCCGACCTTGGCCCCTGCGTCGCTGTGTTACTGTCTGTAGGAAACAGCACGTTTATTGGTCAGTCTCCTTGAGAGTCTGCACACTCTGTAGCCCGGACAGTGTCTTCTGTCCGTATTTCAACAGTTAGCCCAGTGCCTCTCACAGAGCAGGTCTTTATGGAAAGGAGGAGGGAGAGGAAAAAGGAAAGTTTGCTGTTTCCAGAGTTCATGTGCTCTCTGTCCTTGCCGTCCCCCTGCCCCCCACTGTCACCTTCTCCCAGTCCAGGCGGCAGGGGCTGTGAGTTGACTCTCAGTGACCCAATGGGCTCTACTTTGTTCCATGGCCACCCTGAAACTCACCTACCTGCTGGTCACTACATCCCAGCAGAGAGATGACTCGTGTGTGTGACTCAGCGGGAATGCAGCGGAGCTGGAAGGAGCTGGGAGGGCGGCCAGTGTGTCTGCTGGAGGGAGGGGATTTACCGAGCAGCAGACATCCAGGCCCAAGTTCACAAACTTGCAACCCTGAGCCTTGCTCACTCAAACATGGGTGTAAATCCTCTGTCCATGGAGGAAGAGACTGCCAGCTGAGCTTTATGGACTTAGAGATCTGGGATTCTAATCAATTAATATTAAATAATATTTTAGTTAACTACCACTTATTGCATGCTTCCCATGGTTCTAGGCACTCTGATAAGCATCTTGCCCACAAATTCTCTCATTTTATTCTCACAATAGGATAATTCTCCCAACATTGACAACAAAAATAATACTAAATACATATATAGCAGTTACTTTGCACCTGATACTAGTCTAAGCACTTTGCATGTATTAAGTCATGTAATTCTCACAATAGCCGCACCATACAGAAACTGCTGTTATCTTCGTTTTCCAGGTGAGGAAACCGAGACACAGTTCACATATTAGAGGCACATAGGACGTAAATGACAGAGCTGTGGTACCACCTTGGGCTTCTGAGTCCACACGAGTACCCCCTGTGCTAGACTTCCTTGGTGAAGTATAACTGCAGCCCTGTTTACAGGAGAGGAAACCGCAGCTCAGAGAGGTTGATCACTTCTCTACAGTCACACAGCCAGGGAGTGATCGAGATCAGTCGCCTCCAGCCCCTGGCTTGTGACCACTGTGCTCTCCTGCCCAAACTTAGGACATGGAGCCATCACAAACTGGGGTGTACCTGGTTCCCTTAGCCCTCCCCATTGGCACTTCTCAAGGCTCAAGTCCAGAGGTAGGATTCAAGGGAAGACACTCTCTCTTCCTAGTCTAGGGTTTACAGCAAAAGGAGAGCATTGGTGGCACAAGCATCTTCAGCTCTCCTTTCAGTTGGGGTCCCCGCATGCGTCCTCACCCCAGGGACACTGACGTGGCTCTCATTGGCTCCCCAGACAGCGAGACCGTGCACTATCACTACGGGCCGAAGGACCTGGTCACCATCTTGTTCTACATCTTCATCACCATCATCCTGCATGCTGTGGTTCAGGAGTACATTTTAGACGTAAGTGATGTGTCTGGATTCCGAAACCAGCAACTGGGGAGATGCCTGGGTCTGCAGGAGCTCACCTTGGAGGCGCTCTGAACTTCTTCACCCGATTTGCATGCCCTGCTTGGCCGAATTGACGGGGCACTTGGTCCCGTCCCTATTGCAGGCTTCTTTAGCCAGCACGCGAGACAGCAGTATTGATTACACGGAGAGAGCTGCCTGAGACAGGACAGGACAGTGCCATGTGGTCTGTCATACCGAGTTTGGGCGGGGGCTGTTTTCTTTATGTCTAGGCTAGGGACACGAATCTTGCTGCTGTCTCTAAATGCTTGCTTTATACTAAGCACTGAATGCACTCAGTAGGTTTACACTGAATAATGTGTGTTATGGCCTGCATTAAGTGTCAGCCTGCCCATTACCAGTGCACCTGTATATTAATATGTGGGATTCTCTGTATTCTTTAGAAAATCAGCAAACGGCTTCATCTCTCTAAGGTCAAGCACAGCAAGTTCAATGAATCTGGACAGCTGGTCGTGTTTCATCTCAGCTCGGTGGTCTGGTGCTTTTACGTGGCGGCGACGGTGAGTGGTCCTCACGGCACTTCTTGGGTTGCTGATAACTGAAGGGCTCAGCAGGGAAAGAGAGGAGTTAGGAGCCATACGGAAACTTGGGGCCGTTTCCTAGAACTGAAGCTATTTTTATATCCTCACGGTATTGTGAGAGGCCAGATGATATAAATGTCATTTTTGCAGCTGGAGAGAATCATCTTGTCCAAAAATAAACACTTGTTATAGTTATTATGTGAGGTTACAATAATGGTACTGTATATCTCGATAGCACTGGATCATTTTACAGTCACCCCTACCGACGCCATCCCAGGAGACGCGTTTGTGTCCTCCGGGCTCCCGTGCTGTGGGCAGGCGCCCCAGCGCGGGCTCCGCGGTGTGCCCATGCGCACACGCTTTCCGAGCGGCCAGGACAGGGCTTGGACTCGGGGTCTGGTTCCAAGTTGAGTGCACTTTCTGTTTTACCGCATTGGCTTCCTGCAAGCAAGGCCAGCACCCCCTGTCGCACGGCAGTCCTGTGAGGGTCAGTGTCATTCCCACAGTGACTGGCGGACCAGACAAGTGATCTACCTCTTCATCCTGCACAATAGGACTCTTATTTCATGCAGCCTTTGATATTGCAGAATTCCTTCGAACAAAGGAATGTGGACAGTCCTTTGGGGTTCACTGTAATAAGACCTGGCCTGTCCTGCTATGAAGTGTTTAATTAGCATCCCCCCCCTCCCCCCCCACTTCCCAACCTGGAGCTCCACCTGTCTGCAGCCTGGTCTCTTTCTCAGGAGCTGGGATTGTCCTATGAGGAATCCAGGCCCGGGATTGGAGAGCTCAGCAGCCTGTGACCTTTTAGAATTTCCTCCACTGTCCCCTCCTTCCTCTTTTTCCTGCAGTAACAGCAGTGAACTTTCACATCCTAAGGAACTCTCTGCCTCCAGAGATGAACGTTCAGTTCATCTTCTCAAAGACGTTGACATGTTCTTCTGTGCATTGCTTTTATTTCCATTGTCATTTCTTCACAGAACAGTTCTCCTGAACTGAACACCAGGATCTTTAAATGCAGGACCTAAGGCTTCTGTCCTCCCGAGCAGCGCTGTCCTGTCGCTGGGTCCCAGGGGGAGACTTACAGGCAGTTGTGTGAGCAGCACCCCTGCTGTTGTGCAGCACACATCCTGACCCCAGGAAGCTAGTACTTCTGATGTCAGACCTCTCCCCAGCCTTGGTGTTTGGCTCCTGCCTGCCTCTAGGGACCCTGAGCTGCTTTGAGGCAGAACAGCCTCAGGGACCACATTTAACTGGATTTTCAGCAGAAGCATTGCCTCATCTCCGAATGAATCACTTTTACCCTTTCTGCCTCACCCCAGACGGTCCACACAGCTGTGACACATTTAGGCCAGATTGGAGGCCCACAGCCAAGTTACTTAACACCCGTCCAGGGTGTGAACCTCTCAACTGCTCTGTCTCTGCTCCGCTCAGCCTTCATGGGCTTGAAAATGATGATGCTAATTAGTCTGGGAGAATGTAGCACTTTTGAGGGAGAAAGCACATAACACACTTTTATTACAGTGACAGGCAGTTCTCCACTCAACATCTTCAACAGGAAGTGGGGACCAAGGGGACCCTGGAACGCTCTAGTCACTCTACCCTCTAACCGCGTGTCGCCCCAGCCCCCACCTGCCCTGTCTTGCTCGTAGGACAGTCCCACATGGAATGAGAGTGGCCGAAGAAGAAGAGAGGGCAGTTTTGTAAAGGGGGTGAAAACAACTAGTTTCTTTTTTTTAAATTACTTTTCCTTTATTGATTTTAGGGAGAGAGAAGGGAAGAGAGAGACAGAAGCATTGATGAGAGAGAACATCGATTGGCTGCCTCCTGCATGCCCCCCACTGGGGATCGGGCCTGCAACCTGGGCATGTGCCCTGACTGGGAATCCAGCTGGCGACCTAATGGTGCAGGGTCGACGCTCAGCCACTGAGCCACACCGGCCGGGCAACAGCTAGTTTCTTTAAGTCACATTTTTATGTTATGATGCACATTTCTCTTGATTCTCCTTTCTTTCACCCCCTGCCCCCCACCCCAGTCAATTCATCAGCAGGTCCTGCCAACCCCACCCCCAGAACACACTGGGGTTCTGTCGGCCCCTTCCGCCTGCACTGCCACCCTCAGCCCGTGTTCTCTCCGGGGAGACTCTGCCCCCCAGGCACACTTAGCAGCATGCTACTGACATATAGAGGGTAGAGGCAGGGATGCTGCTGAATGTCTTACGGTGCCCAGGACAGTCCCCACAGCAGAGTTACCCGGTCGCAGATGTAATCAGTGCCAGGATTGGGGAACCCCAACCTGTAGTCTAAGCCACCATCATCGCTCATCTGCATCACTGCCTATATTCCTTCCAAAAGGAGGCTGTGTCCACCTTTTGCCCCCCGCCCCAGTCCCTTTCCTGCTCAGCCAGATCTTTTAGAACGTAAATCAGATCATGTACTTTTCTGCTTACAAGCCCTGTCCCGCTAGCAGTGAGATCGTTTTCTTCCCGACTCCGTGCCCTGGGCCCTGCCGGCCTCGCCATCTCATCTCACCGGTCCCGGCCCCACCATTCTCCCTGGGCTCCTCTGACTCCTGCCCGCTGGGCTGTGCTCGGTGGTCTGGTCCCCTCCTCCATCCCCTGCCATCCCTGCCAGTCTTCACCTGATGAGACCCCATTTGTCTTGCCTGCACTGTGCCCCTTGCTGTGGTGGTTTTCTTGTTCACATGTGTATTCTCTCTCTCTGTCTCTCCCCCAGACCTCGGGCTGCTCACTAAATATTGGTTGTGAGAATGAATGAAGTACAAAACGTGTCTTGTTCCAACCTTCAGCAGCTTTTAAAGTAATGGGTTCTTTTTATAAACATTCTAGACGATCATTTTTTAAAAAGTAAGCAATATATAAACATTGAAAAATGAAAGCAAAAGTTTACTCCAAATCCCTCCCTCCAGAAATAACCCGTTTTATTTTGGTGTTTGAGTCAGATGTTCCTCTCTGCATTTATTCAGGCAGTGACGGGAGTGTGGCTGGACTAACCAACACTCTTCTAAGCGTGTCCCTCTGAACTGCTCTTCGTTGGTCAGGACCAACACGCACACTGTCCCGAGGAAAGCAGGGTGGGCGGGCATTTGTTCTCCCTGCCGGACGTCCCTGGGATGCCTCGCTTCCTCTTTTAAAACCTCCAGTCCAGTGCTCAGCGCGAACCTGGTGGAGGGAGCACCTTTACTGCGGGTGCTGGGGTCAGCGCTGCCTTCCGCTAATGCACTGCTTGCTGAGGAGCACGCAGGGTGCGAGGCTGTGCCTGAGAACAAGTGCTACAAGGTGTGTCTGACTCCAGGAGCAGCTGGCTGTGCTGTGACTGGATTCAGCTGTCTCTGCAGTTCTTTTTGTTCCTGCACCAGAAAGGAGGGCTGCCCGGGGGAGGGAGAGATTGTTCCAGCTTGCTCAGGCCTCACTTAGCTCACAGGTCAGGTCAGTTTGTAGAACCAGAAGAGGACAGAGGATTTCCAGAGCTTCCCAGACCCTCTGCCGGTGCCTCTTGGTAGCCGGGGTTCGGAGTGGGGTACAGGTGCTCCTTGGGCCACACTCAGCCCCTGGGCACTTGGAAGCCTGAGCTTACGGGTGCCCCGCCCCAGGTCCCGCCAGGAAGCTCCCTGGCCCGAGGTCTGGAAAAGGCTGTTCTTAAGCAGTGAGTCATTTGTTCTCTGGCTCCTCCTGCAGCCCCTCCTGCCAGTCCCGGAGGACTGGACATTCGCAAGCAGGCAGCATTTTTCTTTGCTTGTTGGCTTCGACGTGCTGGCCTCCTCGTCTCCTGAGCATAGGGCCAGCCCACAGAGGGTTCCTGTTAAAAATCTCAGGGTCAGCTGGGCTTTCCTTTCTCTCAGTGCTGCCTCTCTTGGCCAGTCTGTTTGGGGGAAGAAATTCCTCTCCCACCTCAGTCCCAGAAGGACCATTTCCCTCCTTAAATACATTGCGGCGTTCCTCTAGAAAGGAACAGTCTCGCCTCTGATTTCCGTGGAACGAGGTAGAGAGTGGGTCCGGCGTTCTGGTGAAGGCAGGTGTGTGGGTGCAGGGAGGCATTCTGCCACCCCCTGGTGCCAGACCTCCCACCGCTGTGCCAGTCTGTGTGACCGAGGGAGACGGTGGCCGTCATGAGAAGGGGCTAGAAGGAAGCCGCGAGGGCCGGTCCTGCACTTCGGCGTTACCATGGCTACACTGATGCATGCACCTGATTGGACTTGTCAGTCCCGCCACTGCTGATGAGGCCCCAAGGTGTGGGCCTGGGGCTGAGGAACATACCGGGGCATTGAGTGCCACTGAGGGGGGTGGATCGGCCCTTACTTCGAGATAGGTAAACTGAGGATTCAACAGGTAGTAACCTGGGGTGCTTCTCGCTACGGCATGCTGGCCTCCTCCTGGGCACTGCAAACCCCTGCCCTCAGTCCCAGGGTGGACGTCTGAGGTCTCGGCTTCTCCATCAAAGCCAGCAGCCAGCTTCACTTAATTTCTGATGCACTGAAGCAGCTGGGCCTGAGGGGATCAGACCAGGAGGTTGGTGGCCCCGCTCAGATTTAGTTGTTACTGAAAAAGCTTCTTGTTTCAGGAGATCCTTCCTATCTGGCCCTCCATTCCCGTTTCTGAAATGAGGTCATACTAACCTTACCTCCTCGGCCCTCTCTTGCTCATGGTGACTGTTTTCTCCCGTGTTCTATAACCTCGGATTATACACTCATCTTTAGCGAGGTTTTACGTATGAGGGTCCTGTATGTCTTTGGATGAGCGTATGTCCCGATGGGATCACTGGCCCACAACACCATTAATACTGCTTTCTGAGCCTGCTGGTTTCTGGACCACAGGGGTGGTATAGAGTTGAACTCCAGACCCCTGTGAAAGCAAATCTCGGCCCATAAATTGTCAAGGGATAGTATTTTTGTTTTCATCCTCAGCCCAGGGTGAGCAGACATCTCCTCCTGTGCTGGTCGTCAGACTCCTTCTAGTCTGCTTTTCCTGAGGCTGTGGACCTTTAAGGGTCTTCATGTTACACACGGGTCCTAGGCTCCCCTCCCGAGGCGCCCTCTTCTGTTCCCACGTGAGCACGAGCACCCTGGCCCCACAGCCTCGCCTTGCTGCTGTGGCCTTTAGCTCCCCATCCTTGTTGGGGTCCCAGGGGTTCCCCTTCTTACTGTGAGCTCAACTTTGCATTTCAAAGAATACTTGTTAGATTTCATCCATCATTTCTAGACAGTTTTTGATAGGAGGGTTTTGGGTTATATCCCCTCCTCGGTAAGAGGCCCTGGGTGCCCGCTCTGTGTGAGGCCCTGGAGATGCTGGAGATTTAAGGACGGGCAGGGACAGGCCACAGCCTGAAGGAACCTGCGGAGCCATGGAGGTGGCTGGCCATGGTGACGCAGTGATGAGTGTTACGCTTATGCGGCCTTGGGGCGAGGCCTATGGGCCTGCTGTTGTTTGTATTCGTGGTGATTGAAAAGCCAAACCAGCCTTTCGTTCGTCCAGTGGACGGTGATCCTAGAGCCTGTTTGCACTTCATTCCATGAGCATGTCCTGAGTGCCACGTGCCAGGCTCACGCTCGACTCGGTCACATAGCACCGGCTGGCACGTGGACGGCCGGCAGCTGCTCTGACCTGCCCGTGGGTGGGATGCAGTGGGGAGCACCAGGCCTCTGACCTCACTGGGCCTGTCCTGCCCTGTCAGCAAAGACCCCAGCCAGGGCCAGTGGCCCCCAGAGGCCCTTCAGTTCACATTTCCTGTTCTTCCCTCGTTCTTGCAGCCAGGGATTCGCTGTGCCCCTGACCCCTGGCCCCTGGCCCCTGACCCCTGGGCCCCAGCAGGTCTTGCCTTCACATCTCTAAATGCCGTCCCTTCTCACCTACAGGAAGGATATCTAACAAACCCGAGAAGCCTCTGGGAAGACTACCCACACGTGTACCTCCCGTGAGTATGCTCCTGACATGGTCTCCAGGGAGGAGCCAGCTGGCGTGAGGACCAGCCGTATGCAGCCTGTTGGGCGCGGTCTAGGGGAAGGCAGATTGTGCGGGTGCCCCCTCCTCCCAGCCTGCTGGGCTGGGGACCCCCAGTGACGTGCTGTGTGCACTGGCCTGTCACGGGGATGGTCGGCTGTGACAGAGCCCCGCAGACTCAGGGGCGGTGCGTGAACCTCAGAGGTGTGTTTCTCTCTGTTCTGGAGGCTGGAAGTCCAACGTCAAGGTGCCCGCAGTCCGTGTCTGGTGAAGGCCCACTTCCTGTTCACAGACGGCCCTGCTCTGCCTGGGTCCTCATAAGGCAGAGTGGAGAGGGCGCTCTCTGGGCCTCTAGGACATTAATCCCACTCCTGAGGGCTCTGCCCCCAAGACCAGGTCGTCTTCTGAAGGCCCCTCCTAATACCATCACCCCGGGGATCGGTGTCAGCGTGGGTTTTGAGGGGACATAGACATTCCATCTGGAGCAGGCCCCTAAACCATGTGAGACACAGAAGCAGGGCATCTCCGTCAGGTTCTCTGGCTTTGACCTTGGTGACCCACTCACGTCCAGAGCACATGCTTCTCCTGACCGTCCATGGCTGGTGTCCGTCCGAGGCAGCAGGCCCTCCCTGTCCTGCTCTGGAGACACCAGGGGGGCCTTGCTCTTCCCCTGTAGAGTGAGGACGGAGGGCTTCAGCCGAGTTGGATCTTTAGCTGCTTAGGGCCTTTGGTTCCTGAGTGTTCCTGCCACCCCTCTGCACCCACAGTTCCCTGGAGCCAGGCCCCTCCTCACCCTGGAGCCAGGCCCCTCCTCACCCTCCCCTCCCCAGGCCCCTCCTCACCCTCCCCTCCCCAGGCTGACACCCCCTCCTCTGCACTCTTTCTGTCTTTTCTGTCCTCACCCCAGGATATGTTTGTATTGATTTTAGGAAGGGAGAGGAAGGGGAAGAGAGAGAAACATCGACAGGTTGCTTCGCATACATGCCCTGACTGGGGGTGGAACCCACAACCTTTTGGTGTACGGACAACGCTGCAGCCAACCGCGCCCCCGGCCAGTGCTCATTTTTGTGTCTTTCTGTGTCCCCCTAAGTGGTCTGTCTGTGGAAGCGGGTCCCCAGGCTCAGGAGCACGGTGCTGGCTGACCCCTCCCGCCCTCGCACCTGGCCCTGGCCCTTCGCCTGTGCTTGGCAGGCTCCACAGTGCTCCCCCCCCCCCCAACTCGCTCCCTTGTCTCCAGCTTCCAGGTGAAGTTTTTCTACCTGTGCCAGCTGGCCTACTGGCTGCATGCACTTCCTGAGCTGTACTTCCAGAAGGTACGGAAGGTGAGTCCTCACGCCCCGGAGCCGAGCATCCTC
The DNA here is from genome assembly GCF_014108415.1 of Molossus molossus. Lineage (NCBI taxonomy): Eukaryota > Metazoa > Chordata > Mammalia > Chiroptera > Molossidae > Molossus > Molossus molossus. Next base: position 22,681,124 of record NW_023425402.1, on the reverse strand, counting down.
CCTGCCCCCGCTGTTCCCAGTGGGCCCCTGTCCCTCCCCCTAGAAGCCCAGAGGGCTGGGTGGTGATGGGGCCGTGTTGACTGGTTGAGTCAAGTCCCCAGGACGACCTCCGAGAGAGGCCACCAGCATCCGTCTCGAGTCTGCCTCCACACTTGACATGTGTGTGGATGTGTGTGGCTTTGGGGAAAATCTCTCATCTTACGGATGGCGGATGGCGGAAGGAGAGGTTTATTCCTTTCCTACAGTCTTTTGTTTTTAAATAGCTTCCCTCTGAATCATTTCCAGAAGCCCTGTTCCCCAGTCCCTGTCCCTTCTTTCTCAACCCAACCCCGCCCTCTGACTGTGGCCCTGAGGCCGCTTGGCCCTCACTCTGACCGGGGACTGCCTGCAGCCTCGGGGAGGGGGCCAGGGTCCCTGTCCTTCCCTCCCTCCTGCCTCCTCAGTGAGCAGCCAGCACACTCACTGCGACTTCTCGTCCGCAGGAGGAAGTTCCCCGCCAACTCCAGTACATCTGCCTCTACCTGGTGCACATCGCCGGCGCGTACCTCCTCAAGTGAGTGCGGCCTCGGGCCTGCGCGTCTCCCATGTGCGTTCTGTCACCAGGCATGTATTAGGTGCCTTCCGCGTGCTGAGCACCAGGCTAAGGCCTGGGAGTACAGAGGCAGAAGGTGGGAGATGCCTTTGCCTTCAGTGGAGCGTCTTCGGCCCAGGAGACAGCGAAACACACAGTGGGCTACACACTGCATGTGTCGTCTGCCAGGGGGACTCGGGGTGACCACCCCACCCAGGACAGCCATGGAGGGCGTCCCAGGGATGCTGGCACTTGACCTGTGGCCCTTGGGTGGGAGGCAGCCTGCCCTGGGTCCCTACCTCACAAGCCCCCCTTTGATTTGTCACGAAATACAGAGTGGCTGCTGCTGGTTGTTTAGAAGTCGAGAGAGTTGCTATAGTGTTTGGCCTGGAGTGTCTCATGAAAAGATTCATACTGATAAACAGGGTATGTCAGGGCTAATTTGGGTTTTTTTGAGCGCTGCCCATGCAGGCCAGGAGAGCGTCCTGCCCTCTCTCTAGGTCGCACTCTGAGAACTTGTGATGTGTAACTTGCCGCTAAGCAACCTGGAGGTCTCGGGACCGTCGTCTCCTGGGTCCTCGCAGCAGGCATCCTGTGAAAATTATGGACTCGGAACGTCAGGGGAAGGTAGCTTCCAGATCTGTTCTGTCTCGGGGGCCTCGGACAGTGAGGACTCCCGGATGGGGCTTGAGGGGCGAAGGCTGTGTGGCTGGACCGGCTCTGCTCTCGTGTCGGATGCTCATGTTCATGTGCAGAGTGGGTCTGAGGAAGCCAGTCCGTGCTGTCACCCCTGCAGTGTGTGATGAGGACGGGGTGAGCAGGTTCAGGCACGACCACACAGGGGAGCTCCTGCTGCTGTTGGGTCCCTCTTCCTCCCAGAGATGTGAGATGCTCCAAGATCTGTGTTTCTCTGCACCTGACATGTCCCAGGGAAGGACAAGGGCAGGTGTCTGACCCTGTTTGCACCGAGTCCTGTGAATTCTTGTTTTGAAATGAGAATCAGACCGAAGGAGCAGGGAGCAACAGATCTTCCAAAATCACGCCCACCCCGTTCCCCGGGAGGCAGGCACCGGTCCCAGTGCAGCGCCTCTCTGCTCATTCAGGGAGCGTGAGCTCCTATCTCCTCCATCCTTGCTCAGGTTTTCCGAAGTGAGTGCAGGGAAGGACTGGCCCTTGGCTGCCACAGGGCTTCCCAAGGAGACAGACCTCTGGGATGCCCAAGGGTGTGGGCTCGCGTGGTGAAGAGCTTAGCTTTTGCAGGATTTCGCTCACTCACACAGACCTGAGCCCTCCTGTGGGCCACGACCTGCAGTTCCCTCTGGGTGAAGGCAGACAGGCCCTGCTCACCTGGGTATCGTTCTAGTGGGAGGCAGACCATACCCTAGGAAGTAAGTCAGCAGGGTTTCCAGGGTGATGAGGGCGACGCAGCATAGCACCATGTGCTTGTGAGGGAGAGCCTCTCTGAGGGGCAGCTCAAGCAGAGGCATGACTGACGAGAGCCAGGTGCGCAGAGATCTGGGGGAGCTGCGCAGGCGCAAGGTCAGCAGGTGTGCAGCCCTGAGGTGGGAGGGAGCGGAAAGTCCAGAGGGGCTGGAGTGCAGAAGGTGAGGTTTGAGACGAAGTCATGGGGAAGGCCATGCCAGACTTTCTGGGCCACATGCAGACACTGGCGAGTTTCCACATCCTTCTCTGGACCATCCTCAGGATCCGGTGACCATTGGACTGGTTTTGCACTTCTTTGGTCTCACTGGGTGGAAGCGGCCGGATCCTTACTTATGACCACCTGTGGGAGGGCTCCCAGATTATCTTGTGACTTTCTGCATGTTCAGCAGGATCAGTAATTCCACTTTGCGCTTGAAGGACAGCTGACCATCTGCAGCAGGCTGCCTGAGGAGGCAGTAACCACGGCATGCCTGGGGTCAGGCAGGGAGGGTGTCTGAGTGGGAGCTGTTTATCAAGAGTGCAGTTCACTAGCGTAGATTGTTGCATTACGTTGAGTTTTGCTTCTTCGTGTACCTCTTCGCTGTAAAGACCCAGATAATGAAAAATTAGACGGTAGGAATCCCTGATTCTCTGGGTAGAGCTCAGCCGCTCGTTCTGAGCACCTCTCATGCTCAGTCCCGGGCCAGGTGCCGGAGCCGTGACCAGCTCTCTTTCTCCCCAGCCTGAGCCGCCTGGGGCTGATCCTGCTGCTGCTGCAGTACTCCACCGAGCTCCTCTTCCACATGGCCCGGCTCTTCTACTTCGCGGACGAGAACAACGAGAAGCTGTAAGTGGGGTGGCCGGGAGGCCTGCCTGCTCAGAAGGCCTGCAGGTGGGGGACAGCCTTGGGCATCACCTGGCCCTTAGTGGCAGCAACTGCAGGTTCCTTATTTTCCTGGAGCAGCGTATTCTAGATATCTCACCCCTCAGCACCCTCGACCTTTCTTCCCATTTGGGGTCACTTCTGGAGAACTGGGTGAAGGTTCCCCCGTGGGCCCTAAGGCGGCCGTCCCTTCCCCCTCTGCGAGCAGGTTCAGTGCCTGGGCTGCTGTGTTTGGGGTCACCCGCCTCTGCATCCTCACCCTCGCCGTGCTGGCCATCGGCTTTGGACTTGCTCGCGTGGAAAACCAAGCTTTTGACCCCGAGAAAGGGAACTTTAACACCTTACTTTGCAGGTGAGTTGGGCAGAAGTGCAGGGTGACAAATCAGGGTCCCCGAGGGCTCCCAGGGGCCCCCGAACCTGGCACAGCCTCTGCAGGTCAGGAGGCAGCAGAGCCCTGCGTGTGCTGTGTGTTGATATTTATGGAAATCTCTGGATGTCAGGCCTGATGGCAGAAGAGATGCCAGCCTTCCGTTTCCATCAGAACATCCTCACTTCCTGGCCCTGCCCAGAAAGACTAGTCAGGCCTCGGCTCACGTGGGAATCCCCCCTTGGGGCGCTCAGTAGGTTTCTTACCCGGCCTCTCGGGGATCATTACAGCTGCTCTTGGACTGGCCGTGGCCTCCCAAGGCAGTGAGGAAGCCACTGTGTTTCCACGAGACCCTTGGGCCTGGGAGGGTGTGATCGGTCCAGGGCTGCCCAGCCTCCAAGTGCCACGCTAGGTGAGAAGCCACTCAGAACGATCGCTGCCGTATCATAACCCACTTGAATTCTTCCTGTAGTGTGGAGCAGACACGAGCTGTGTTCCATGCTGTGGGCACAGAAGGGCCAGGCTGTGGGTCCCAGCAGGGCGTGGGGACAGTGTGGTTGCATCTGTCGCTGCCTCCTTCCCGGTCTCCCTGGCCCCGTGCACCCGCACCATCCCTGCAGTGTGCTAGAGCGGAGGTGGGGCACTGAACCCCATGCTCCTCCTGGTGCAGTGAGGGGGCACACCGGGCCGAGGGGGGCGGGGTCCAGCAGGGTCTCAACTTCAAGATCCTCTGCTGGGGGCTGGGGGCCTGACCCCCCTGAGCTCCCCACTCTGCCCTGCAGGCTCTGCGTGCTGCTGCTGGTGTGCGCTGCCCAGGCCTGGCTCATGTGGCGCTTCATCCACTCCCAGCTGCGGCACTGGCGGGAATACTGGACCGAGCAGAGCGCCAAGCGGAGAAGCCCAGCGGCCCCTAGACTACCATCAAGGCTCATCAAGAGGGAATCTGGTGAGTGCCAGGGCCTCGGGCAGGCAGTGGCGCGTCTGTCCAGGGTGGTGAGAAGGAGTGAGGGCTGGGCTCCTTGGGCTCTACCCAGACCAGCCCTGCAGCCTCCTGGACTCCTTCTCCGGACTGGGCTCCTGCCTGGGCCTGGCTGGCACGTGGCTGGGTGTGGGCCAGGGGCCGCCTGGGCGGGGCACTGGGGCAGGGCAGTGGCTGCTCGGGGAATGCTGGCAGGAAGCCTGTCCTCAGGGTGGCTTCTGGACGCCAGTCAGCTCTGCGCCTGCTCCCTGGGCGGCACCGCTCCTCTGTCCTCACCTGCCCTCTGCTCTGCCTGTGGCCACCCCGCCTCCCAGGCGCTGGCTCCTCTTCTGTCTCTAGGCCTCCAGGTGGCACAGTGACGGTGGGCGGCTGGGGTGGGATGCTCCCTGCCCCCGAGGCCCTGCCGCACTCCAGGAACACGCCGCCCCGTTGGGCCTGGGGCCCGACCAGCGGAGGCCTGTCTGCACCAGGGTGCTTTCTGACTCACCTGCCTTCCCCAGGTGTGGCCTGCTTGGCAAGGGCTTGGGTTTGCACCAGACACGTGCTCGGCTGGGTGGGTGCGGGGCGTGAGGCGGCCGCCAGACGTGCCTCTGTGACTCGGAGCAAGCACATGGTGTGTGTTTGACAATAAGAAGATCTTTTTTCCGCCCTGAATGTTTCTGCCAGAGGAGTGTTGGGCATCTGAGTAAGGCCTTGTCCCTGTAGCCTCTCTACCTCCCCTCTGTCCTCACCTTCCCGGGAGTCCTGCTGATGCGGCGGCGGCCCTGCGGGGCCTGGAGGAAACTGAGGACATGTGGCAGCTGAGAGATTTCAGCAAGGATCTGGCCCGGCCTCAGGCCTCTCCTGGTCCTGGTCCCTGCGCGTCACCCCGCCCCCCGTAAAGGGCCGTCAGAGACCAGCCACCTGAACCGAGCCATTGGTAGCAAGACCCCGGGGAGAACAGGAGCCCCCGCGGCAGTGCACCGGGTCCCTCAGCTCGTCTTGTGGGCAGCAGCCAGGCCCGGCTGCCTGGGCCCCCACCCTCCTCCCCTCTCCAGTCCCAGCAGAAACACCATGTCTGTCTCCCTTTACTCCCTAGGTTACCACGAAAACGGAGTGGTGAAAGCAGAGAATGGAGCCTCCCCACGGACTAAGAAACTCAAGTCTCCTTAAGGCCAAAGTGCTGAGAACAGGAATCCTCTCTGGGGCCAGCAGGCAGCGGGAGCTCGGCCTCCGTCCCGCCCCCTCCTGCTCGCGAGGCTCCATCTGAACCGCAGGAACCTGTCTTTAAACGGACCGTTCCTCTTTCTCACTTCTTGGCTTTCTCTCATTCTCCGTACATCGTTCTCAATAAAACCAAAAATCTCCCCGTCCCTCAGCCACCTCCTCTCGGCTCTGCTGGGTGCTCTGGACCCAGGTTCTCGCGGTCCTCTTCTGCCGCGGCCGCTGTCCCCTGCTTCACGGCTGCTGCTTTCTTCTCCGCGTCTCTTCCACGTCGCGCAGTTTTTCTGTCTTGATTTTTACCATGAGGGAGCTGAGATCGTAGTCCTGGCCCCTCAGCCCCGGCGTCGGCCCAGGACCTGTCAGAGTCTAGAAGCCTCGTCCTGAGAAGCCTGCGCCTGGGCCAGCAGCGGCCCGGGTCCCCGTGTGGATGGGCAGGAAGAGGAGAGACCGGCCCTCTTGGTGCTGACAGACGAGGTGCGTTTCCAGTTCTGCGTGCACTGTCCAGAGGCCCGCGGCGGCGCCGCCGCTCCCGGTGAAAACGCCCAGGCACTGGCTTGGTGACCCGACGGCTGGGTCCAGAAGACGGCTTGCCAGTGGCTGGCCCTGCGCGGGCCCAGCTGCCCTCGCCCTGCTGAGGAGGTGCAGGGTGTAGGACAGGTCTCCCCACTCTCCAGAGCGAGAGCAGGCGTGCGGAACAGCCGCTCTCCCGCGAAGGGACAGTGGGGCCGGCCCAGGCCTGCCTTCAGCAGCCCCGCTGCACCTGCTTTGCCAGCCGTTCACCAGCATCCGGAACCAGATCTGACAGCCGTGAAAGCCGGCCGGGCACGTGCCAGTCCGCAGCCCAGGCCCAGGCCGTCCTGTCAGGGCCAGCCCTGCTGCCTGGCTTCATCTCTGCACCCACGGGAACAGCCGCCCCGGGAGGGCACCGTGCCGGTCGGCCCTGGCCCCTGGTCGAGTGTTGTTGGAACTGTCGTCGTCGTCGTCTGCTGACGCTGAGCACGCCCCGCTGTCGATGGGGTTAACAGGACAGGCTGGCTGGGTGAGCAGACCGTGCCGAGGCCTGGTGCTGTCCTTCACTTAGTCCTACCTTCCTCCCGAGGCGAGGCCTCCGTGTCCTGCTGGGCCTTGTCGGCTTCCACAGAAGGGCGGGCCCTCAGAGGTCCTGTGTAAGAACTGAACCCCGTGCTGCGGTGATGGGAGCCCTTCTTGTGGGTGCAGGGATGTGAGGGTCATCTGAAGGGCTGGCCCTCTTTCTGACATCACAGTAGAAGCCAAGCTTTGGATTACTGTCCAGAATGGGGAGATGGGTCTTTCATCACCTGCATCCGAGATCAGTTTTAAATCCCCAGAGGCTGAGGGATTCGTTTCCTAACACCATGTAGACCCTCATCTCTCAGGATCAGGTGCTGCTTCTGGTTCCTCTCGGGAAGGGGGACAGTGTTTCTGAAAACAGGCACCTCTCCCTTTCTCTGACACCTCTCTGGCCTGCAAGGCGGAACCATAGTAAAAGGGTGGCCTGGTGGCTGCTGATGGCCGTTCCGCCCGCAGCCTCCCCACCTGCCCCGGGCGCTCCCTGGGCAGGAGGCGTCCTCAGGTGAGCTCTGTTCAACGGGAGTGGGTCCTTCAGCAGAGCTGGGGTGGGTGCGAGAGCAGCTCCGAGTGCCCCGCGGGGCCACCACCTGGGGCCAGGTGGCTTCAGCTCCGTTGTCCAGGGCACGGATTGTTCAGTGAGGAAGGGGAGTCAGATCTCTGTTCTGTAAACACCTGAGACAGGAAGGCCAGCATCTCACCCACGGGGCTTTGGCAGTGATCTGAGGGAAGGGGTAAGAGGGTCATTGTAGGGTGCATGTCACCCCACGGCGTTCCGGGCACATTTCTTTCAGAGCAGAGCCAAGTCTTTGGCAGGTTGGCTCAAACCATGTCGCCAGCGGCCAGAATAGCTCGATTCCACCCCATTCCGTGAGCTCTTTGGGCTGGCTTGTCCTGGTTGGGCCACTTTGGCTCTTTCCTTCCATCTGAAACACTCCCGAGCGTGCGAACCGCCAGCCGGGGCCCTGTGAGACACCCCGCGTGGGAGAGGCCGGCTCGGTGCCACCCGCAGAGCGCAGGCTCCTCGGCCTCAGCAGCCGCTGCCCCTCCACACCTCTGACGGGCACCGCTGGGGACAGCCAGGCCGACGGCAGGAGAGGAGCAGAGGGGCCGATTCCCTCCTTGGAGGCTCAGCGATGGGAAAGTTATTTTTACCATCCAGGCCCTGGGAGCTGCACTATTAATAAGTCACATGTGTCCCTTTAGAAGGTAGGGGACAGTTCTGAGGGAAGGGGAGCAGGCCGAGCCAAGAGGGGGCTGCTGCTCCCATCTAGTCAGTTCTGGCCCTGTGCGTGTCTGCGCCCCCAGACCGAAGTCATTGCCAAGAGAACCGTGTCCATTTGTCCAGGGCAGAACCTAACAACATTTCAGAAACCCAGATAGCCATCTGTGCTCCGGCCTCTCTGTCGGACCTCAGCCCCTCGGACCCTGGACGCCCCAGAAGCTTGGGCTGGCTCTTCCAGGGGTGTGTGCTGCTGGGTCATCTTGGGGGACCTTCTTCCTCAGTGCCCTTTGACCTCTTTTCTAAGTGGTGAAGAAGAGGTGGGGGCAGAGGACATCCCCTCCCAAGACGCCGCGCAAGAAACGCCCGGTGGTTCAGCCCTCCCGGTGGTTCCTCGGCCAGGGAGCCAGGACAGGCTCGCTCCCCGCCGCGGGGCCGCCGTGGCCCCTGGGAGTGGATTCCGCCCCTGGTCTTCACAAGCTTCTGCTCTTGGGAAGAGGGTGTTGGGGGCTAAGAGCTGGAACAGCCGAGTGGTCTTTGTACCCTCCCCTGCCTTCCCGCTCTTTGGCGGGTGACCTGAAGCCTAGAGACTCCCTCTCCCACCTGTAGTTGGCCCAGTGAGGACGCCTTGACTAACTTCTCCGTCTACCCCAGTTCTTGTTCTTGTGTGAATGTCGTGCCTCCTCCCCAAAGACTGAGAAGGACCTCCTCCTCGGCTGCCTCATGCCTCCCCCCGCCCCAATCTTCTATGGAGGTCTCAGAAAAGCTCGGGGCCGCTGGCTCCGTGTGGCCCTGTGCTCGGCAGCCTGCGAGTGTCGTCCATGGCCGATTCCCCTTCCTTCTGTGTAAGAAGTGCCTTACTTGCTGGGTGGTCTCCAGCCTTCGCCTGTACTGTGTGGCCAGCCCGGGCGCCGGGGCTCAAGGGCTGTTTGTCAGGAACAGGCAAGGACACTGGGCCCCGGTGTAGTCACATATAAAAGGGATGCAGATTGTGACAGTTTTGCCTCGTTTGCCCCCCCCCCCCACCATTGTGTGAGGTCTGCGGTGTGCTCTGTTTGGCCCTGCATCTCCCTGGAGGCAGTTTTCAGGCCTGCCAGGGAAGGCCCACCTGTGTCGCAGACCTGGAGGGAGCTCGTGGGCCGGGGTGCTGAGCCCAGGTGTGCCTCTTCCCCCCACGCGGTGAGCCCTGCTCTTCCAGCCCCCCATAAAGAAAGGTACCCTTGAAGTCACCTCCTCTGAACTCTTGCTTCCCCTTCAACCCAAAGTTTGTGTGACAGTGGTGTTTACTTTGTAGTCCCAAGTGTAACTTGCAGACACCTGTCCGACGGTGGGTCTAGGTCGGCGTGGCAGAACTTCTTCGAGCTCCTAATTCAGTGTTACCTTGTGTGAGCAGCAGCTCCTCCCCCACCCGCCCCTCGCCTGCCTTTCCTTTGCTCTTCCGGGTTGTGCAATAACCCTCCCAGCCAGTGGTCGTCCACAGGCCTCGCTGTCCCTTCCAGCGCCCTGTTGTGGGGAAGGGAAGGGACCCACGGGAGGGGCAGTCGTCACCCCCCCAGAACAAACGTTAGCCACTTTCCCTTTGTTGCTGTCATTCTCGTGACCCTGGGTGGGTTTCTGGGGCACTCTCGTAGAACATTGTAGCATCATCTTAGAAGTCCAGGTAATGTTTTTATAATCTGTTGAAAAGGAGAAAAAGACTATCCTCATGAAGGGGCATTAATAAGATGAACAAGTCGGTGTCTGGGAGTAAGATCTGTGTTGGTAATGAATAGAGGTCGAGTGTTATAGATCATGGTGGGCAGTGGGGGTTGCTGGTGTCAGGTAGATGGTCTGTTGCCTGCAGATCTGGGTGACACCGAGGTATCACCGTCACTGCCTAGAAGCATTCGTTTTCCGTGGAGAGTTTCCGAGTCTTAGCCATGTGTGGACAGCCCTGTCCACCTGGTCGGATCTGCCTGTAAGTTCCACCATTTCCGTGGGTACAGATTCCAGTATTTGTGGGTGAGACTACACCTCATTTTTCAGTTCCTCTTGTTTAATAAACATCTGAAGGATAAGCTGAGGCTGTTGGTGCCCTGAGCAACTCAATGCAAATGTGGACAAAAGTGTCTGTTTTTCTACTTTAGCCTGTTCATGTTATGGACCAAATTTCAGCAAGGAACTCAAGGAAAATTTGTACCTGCCGTATTTATGCTCATGTAAAAGGTTCTGTGTTTTTTTTTGGGGGGGGGGGGTCTTTTTACTTTCAGTGAACTTTTTTCAAAATCCTTTTTCCACTGTTTCTCTCTGGTTTGAAAACAAATTACAGTTTTGTATGGATTTTTTAAATGTACATTTTGAAAAAAATGATCAGCAAATATTTTTGAAATAACTGAATAAAAAGCATAGAATTATTCTGATAGTCTCTGGTATAATTCTTTGTATTCCTTTTTGATCTGGAGTCTTACCTTTGCTTTTACTTGACAAAAAATGAGTGTCAATTTTAGTCTGATCTCTAACAGTTTTCACTCTATAAGTCATGTATCTTTTGAAATATATTTGTTAACTGAGCTCATGTGAATTAGGGAATAGGAATTAAGGAGGAGAAAGTAATACTGATACGAGGTGATAGCAAGCATTTTTATTTGAGTCTATAACAGTAAGGTATAAAAGTGGAAAAGTTTCTCGACATAGGGTTTGGGAGCAGGAAGCACCACAGGGAAGTACGCCATGCGTGATGCCTGCTGCATTATGAAGTCGTTTGACTAGGAGAAGATGGCAAAAGCCACCAAATATTTGTGTTTGTAATGAATAGAGGTCCGAGTGTTAGTGATCATGGTGGGCAGTGGGGGTTGCTGGTGTCAGTTAGATGGCCTGTTGCCTGCAGCTCTCTGCTGTGTTTTCCAGAACCATCTTCAGAGAGAGTTCAGGAGAGGAGTCCAGTTACAGGTGGCCGTTAGCCAAGGACACCCACAGGGCATGAGGACTAGACAGGAGACGCTTGACCGAGGCGGAGGCGAGTGGCGCTGGTGGAGGGCAGGCTCTGGGGCCGGCTCGGGTTGCCGTGCTCTGCAGTGAGAAGCGAGGTGACCTGGAACAGGTAACCTTTCTGAGCCTGTTTGCTCACCTGTGCTCCACAGTTCTGGGGGTTGGTTTTCTTGCTTGTTTTTGCTGGGAGTGGCAGTGGTAGGATTTAGGGACAGTGAATGCTAAGTTACAAATAAAGCACTTAGTACATTAATTTTTTAATGAACCTACTGATGCTCACACGCCAACAGGATATTCAGGAGTCACCCAAGTGATGGGTGACCCTCGATTCTCTGGGAACATTTAGAAGTGTCTTCTCTGCCTCTTGGTCCCAAATACCCTCAAAGCCTGTAGGGGAGTTGGAAGCATTCATCTCTACACTAATTAGATGTAGTTTCAAGGCCCCCCGGCGGAACAGAGTACAGGCCTAGGGCCCGAGTGGTGGTAACCCGCAGCCCATATCCCCTCAAAGGCAGGTTTTACTAGCCCTAAATCTGTCGCCACCTGAAATCACCTCACGCACATCCTTCGGCAGCATCCCTCCGCGTCAGGCCTGCCTCCGCTGCAAATGCCAACGGGACGCTGGTTCTGTGTGTCTCTGCCCTGGCGGCCGATCAGAGGACGTTCTCCCCACAGTAGAGCTTGCTGCAGGCGGGTGCCCAGCTCTCCTCTGGCACCTGAGCCGGGACTCGCGTGCCCGCCAGGTGTGGCGGCAGGAAGGACACCTGCTGGCTGCACTGCCATCCGGGGTCTCCCACGCCCGGATGCCTCGTATCACTCGGCGGAAAGCATGGTGTGCGCTCCACGGGAATGGCCTGCCCGTCGTCTCCTGGAAAGTAGTTTTTGTACCTGGAAGATCTGACTTCTCTATCTGGGGGACACTTGGAAGATGAGATGTGGACAGCAAGCTTAAGGTGTGTATGGGAATGGTGCCAACCTTACTCTGAGGTACTTCTCTAACAGTGAGGCTGGCATTTTAATCCTGGTCCCATTACAACGGAAGATAGGAGAGAATAAAAGGGGCAAAGATGTCAGAACTGAGCTCAGAGGGCAGTGAGCACTTGGCTCTCAAAGGTAGGTGGCAGGATGTTAAAGGAGACTTTTCTTTCCTGTCTCCACGTTGGTTAAGGACAAAACCGGGCAAGAATCTCCACGTACTGCAGGTTGGGGGAGCTCCACGGAGACCTGCCGAGGAGGGGTGCAGCGGGGCGGACTGCTCTCCTCCCCAGCGGCAGGGTGAGGGAGAGTCCCTGGGCGAGGTCTGGGAAGGGCGTCCGAGAGCTGGAGGTGCACACGCTGAGCGACAGCCGTGCCTTAGACTCGGGGCTTGACGTGTACCCTGGAGTTTGAAGAGCACAAGACTCGAGGTGCCCGATTCTCGCCTGAAACAAGTGTCAAGGAAAGAGGCTGGCTGGGCTCCGGGGGGTGACAGGGTGGGAGCACTGGGCAAGAGTGGACGCCCTGGCAGGCGGTCGGCCGAAAGGCCCCTCTGAGAGGCCCCGGGGCGTGAGAGCCTGGAGGGGTGCACTGAGAGAGCCTGGAGGGGTGCACTGTGAGAGCCTGGAGGGGTGCACTGAGAGAGCCTGGAGGGGTGCACTGTGAGAGCCTGGAGGGGTGCACTGTGAGAGCCTGGAGGGGTGCACTAAGAGAGCCTGGAGGGGTGCACTGTGAGAGCCTGGAGGGGTGCACTGTGAGAGCCTGGAGGGGTGCACTGAGAGAGCCTGGAGGGGTGCACTGAGAGAGCCTGGAGGGGTGCACTGAGAGAGCCTGGAGGGGTGCACTGTGAGAGCGGGCAGCTGCTCTGAGGCTAGCCACTGCGAGGCGTCAGGCTTCTTGTGGGAAGGCGTCCTGAGAACTCACAGCAGAGGTGCCCTGGGGGAGGGGGGAGGGGGGAGGGAGGAGAGAGCCAGCCTCTAGGGCCCTGACCCCAGCCTGCGACTTTGCCTGCCGCAGTGATAAGATTTTGCTCTTTTCCTCTGGTTTCTACCCACTACCTTTCCAGACACTATGAAGGCCAGAAACAGCAATATAGCTGAATGTGGCAGAAGGAACAGAAACCAGAAGGAAGAAGAAATTCACCATACCTGCCCTGACACCCCCCTCGCCCCCCCCCCCCACGACCCGCTTCCAAGTTTGGCACAGGACTGAGCTGGGGCAGGCAGGATAGAGCTTCGTGTTTTTATTTTAGACTTTTAAATACTTGAAAATCAGACTGTTTAAATAGTTCTGTGTGACTGGGGGAAACAACATCAAACATGGATTCTTCGTGAGATATCAGCCTGGAGTAGAAAGAGGGAATCGACATGAGACATCCACAGCCCTTTTATTAAGCTGCTTCGAGGGGGCTTATTAGGAGAGGAAAACCAAGGACGTTCACCACCAGCTCAGAGAGGGCCGGGCACCCTGATCACATGAACTCCATCCTCCTGTACAACACTTCGTAGGTAGCGGGAGTCTGGGGCAGGACTTGGAAGGGTGAATCTGGCGGCCGATTGAGGAGCAGCTCCGAGTCTACAAGGTCACCGAGCTCTCAGCAAACAGGAACTGTCGCCGGTCGTTCCCTCCTCTCTCGAGGTGGGCTCTCTCAAAGCAGAGTTCTTCTCAATTTTCTTTCTTCTCTTTTGTTTGTTTGTTTGTTGTTTTTTACTACAAACCACATCAAGAAATACATTTTGCATAGTGACCCAGTGAATACACACGCTGTTGAAACCAAGGTTCCATGAAATGTCACGTACCTGTCACACTTTGGCATTTTCTATTCTTTCATTGTTCATAAATGCAGGCCTACTAAAGGGCCTAGACCACAGTGTGGAGAACACGTGGTGTGCTTCCCTGTACTCCTGGGGCAGGCAGGCAGGTGGGGAGTGAGGCCTTGGCAGGCAGCAACACCAGTAGTGTGTGTTTATTCCCCAAATCCCGAACGATGCATCTCCTCGCCAATTCTGTCTTTCCTCCACTCCTACTCATTGTACACCTGCATTGGTCAGGGCTCTCCAGAGAAACAGAAACAATAGGATACGTGGAGAGAGAATGAGATTTATTATAAGGAATGGTTCACATGCTTATGGAGGTTGACAAGTCAGCAAATTGGAGGAGACCCGTGAGAGCTGATGGAGCAATTCCAGTCTGAAGGCCAGCATGCTTGAGACCCAGGAAGAGCTAACATTTCAGTTTGAGTCAGAAGGCAGGAAAGGCTGATGTCACAGTGTGAAGGCATGGGGTGGTGGTGGTGGGGATTCACTTTTACTTGGAGAAGGGTTTTCTATTCAGGCCTTTAATGAGTTGGATGCAGCCCACTCACACTGGGGAGGGCAATCTGCTTTACTCTGTGCCAATTCGAATGCGAATCACATCCAGAAACACCCTCACAGACACCCAGAAATCACGTTTGGCCAAATATCAAGGTATCCCAAGGCCCAGTCAACGTGACAATAAAATTAACCATCACAGAACCCCTACCTCCACCTCCCTCAATAAGGCATCAACCTTAGCTCTTCCAAGATCCAATTTAACTTAGACTTCAGAAGCAGTAAATTATAAGAACCAAAAAAGAAAGAAAGAAATATACTTTCACGAGCTCTGTAAATGCCTCTATACAGAGTACAAGGTATATTTCAAAGTGCAGGTCCAAGCTCACAAAGCGGCATTGCTTCCTCTCGCCAGCCAGGTCAGTTGGAGAACGCACGGACGAAGCTGTAGTAGTTGATCTTGTCTTCTCCGTGGGAGCACATCCTGATTAGCTGCAGGGAGGACAGAGAGAGCAGGTGGGACAGACACGCAGGGAACCCAGCCTTTGTAAAGCAGCATAGAGTTCATATCCCCGTGAGCCTGTGAGCCCGGTAGGTAGGTCAGATATCATCCCCTTAGAGTTAACAAAGTCAAACCTCAGATGGAGTAAATGGCCTGCCCAAGATTTTAGGACTAACATTTGCATGTATAAGGACACTGTCATTTTCAAAAAAAAAAAAAAAATTTTTAAGGACTTTCAGTTATTTTTATATTCAAATACAAGACTTTGTCCACCCAGTCTGTGCAGAGTAAGACTCTTTAAATAGTGGCTACGGCTAGTGCAGTCTAATAGAAGAATCGAGTTGTGCCACTGCTCAAACCATATCCCCTGAAACCAGCCGTGAGCGGTAGTAGACTGGTCTGCTGGGGTTACCTTCGTAAGACCCATGCAAATCCATCCCACCCACTTCCCCTGTCCCACTTCCACTGCAAGTCCTCGCTCATGTCAGCTCACACGTGGTACCCATGACCTAAAAATCAGATGTGGGCATGCTGTCCGTCTGAGACTCGGGAAGCTACGTGGGCTGTGGCCCGTGTGAACAAATACTATACTTTCTGCCTCCCTCCCTCCTTGCTAATGTTCCTGTCTACAAAATAACCTCATCTCCAAGCTAGTCACTCTAGCCCTAAACAAAAGCCCTCCCTAAATGGATCTTAATTCTGAACATTCCTTTTTGCTAAAAGATCTTTAACGTCAACAGTACCTCAATGTTCTTAGTAAGAATGTCTCAATGATAATAAGTCATAGTCAGTTTGGCAAGGGGGGAGGAATTTCGTTGGACTTCTAGGCTAAAGGAGTTTACGATGGGGTGGGGGGGAGGCATGAAACACCCTCTTCAACTCACTTGTGGAAATTCTAGGAGGAGAATGTCCATGTCACCCTGTGACCCCTACTGACAGATGCCACTGTCCTGGGCAGTGGTCATGCCTTCTCCCGTGCTAGTCCTGCTGGGCTCACGTACTTAATGCTGTGACAGGTGTTGAAGGCGGCCCGCCAACCCGCTCCGTCCAGGGTCTCTGAGTGCCCCTTGGCGGCTGCCCCTCCAGCCCTGGCATGTCTTCTCAGCCTCCCCGTGCTGTCTAGCCCCCTACCACTGAAAGAGTGGCCTTGCAGCAGAATTAGAACAGAACAGCAGTGAATCAAGGGAAAAGCATAATCAGGACCCAGCAGGAGACCTGACTTGAACTAGGTCTTCCCCAGTTAAAACGAAAACACATACGCTGTCTTTAGGAGAGAATGAACGGCGCTCAGCCTCGCAACCTCCTGGAAGAATAACTCATACTGACCTCCTTGATCAAGGAATCATCCACTGGGACATTAAGAGAGTCACAGATTTTGAAGAAATCTTCTTTGTCCACAAAGCCTGAAGCCTCCTTGTCATAAACTTGAAATGCCTCGAGAATGTTGTCTCTGCAGGGATGATCTTTCAGCTGCTTCTGGATCATGTCTATTAACGTTTCCAGTTCTTGCACACTTGGGTCCACTTCAGTTTGTTTGCTGTAGAGAAAGGAAGGAAATGACGGAACATGGAATGTATTCTTGAGCCATCTCAGCTCAGGAACAGAAGTTCTCACTCGGTGCGGTCCGGGGAGCTTCTAATACAAACAGCTCTGCGGATGAGCGGACCTGCAGCGGCCGGCAGCGGGTGACCTCTGCTTCAGGACAGCCTGGCCGGGGACAGCGTCTGCCTGAAGCGCAGCCTCCCTGGCTGCCGGCTTCAAATCACTGCACCACAAAGAGCCAAATCTAACACCACCACATCCCAAGTGCCGTATTATGGGAGTCATGTGATCTACATCATCCATATTACATCATCTAAAAATAACTGTCTGCGTTTTAAAAATATTTATCTATAACTGTGCAGTCAGGGGTCTCTTGTACTTTTAACATTCCCTCTCCAATGCTCTGAGTTTTGTGAAAGGTTATCTATGGAAGCTAAGAGACTGCCCTCTGGGGTGGGTTGAGAAGTTTAGGGTTAGCATTTCCTGAAATGAAGAGAGATTAAGAACCCAGAGCATTAGGAAACGGGAGGTCTAGCCCTTTAGTCAGAACCAGGATAAGCAGGAGCCTAATTTTCATTCCCTTTGAACATGAAGGAACAGTTATAAAATTAAAAAATTTTAGAGTTGGAAAAACCTCTCTCGTGTTTCATCCTCACAGATCCATTTTGGGATAAAAGGGGGCTCAAATAAACTCAGTAGGCACCACTCCCTTTTTCAATGATGAGAATCCAGACTTGAGGGTCTCAGTGACTTGTCCCAAAGATAAAACCAGAACTGACACCTCACCTGAGTTCTCACAAGCATGCCCAACCACCACTCACGGAAACCCTCCCCTTCCAGAACTCCACAATGCCAACCCACCACTGTTTTTTGTTCCTAGTTTTTCTTATATATGATATTCAAAAAGTTCCAAATAGCCTTTTAAGGTATTTCCCTTTTCACCTAGTGGCGACACCTGCTGGAAGAGGTATAAATTGTATAACCTTTCAGGAACAACTTGTAAACATGAAACAACAGCACCCAAAATAATTTCAAATAATTTTTTTAAAACTTTGAACCAAATGAGTGTTTTCTTTTTCTTTTTATATGTTTTTATTGATACTTTAGAGAGAGGGGGAGGGAGGGAGAGACGGAAACATCAATGTGAGAAACATCCATCAGCTGCCTCCTGCACGCCCCCTACTGGGGATCGAGCCCACAACCCAGGCATGTGCCCTGACTGGGAATCGAACCAGGACCTCTCAGTCCATGGGACGATGCTCCGCCACTGAGCCATACTGGCCAGCTCAAATAATTTATGCTAAGTAAATAATCATGAGTTGTAGAAAAAGATGTATCTATAAAGTTATTTTGAGACAGTCTAAATGTAAAAGTGAAAAAAAATTTTGTCCTAAAATCAGGAACTGGTCACGTAATATCCACTATAACCAGGCAGTGTAGAAACAATGCAGCATTGACCATATTGCAGAAAGAGTAGAAAGGTTCACTGTTAGTGAGAAAATCAAGGTGCAAAAGTTTATATAGAATGCTACCTTTTAGCATACTATGCAGCTATAAGAAAGAAAGAGCTCTTATCTTTTGAGACAACATGGAGGGACCTGGAGAGTATTATGCTACGTAAAATAAGCCAGTCAGAAAAAGACAAGGGTCACATGATCTCACTTATTTGTGGAATCTAATGAACAAATTAAACTGATGAACAAAACAGATCCAGAGACTTGGAAGTAGTGAACAGACTGACAAACCTCAGAGGGAAGGGGGTGGGAAGAAATAAACTGAAGAACTTGTATACATGTATGCACAACCAATGGACACAGACAATAGTGCGGTGAAGGCAGGTGGGGGTGGGAGTAGGGAGGAGTGTGTCAATGGGGGAAAATGGAGGGACATCTTTAACTTTCAACAATAAAGATAAATTAAAAATAAAATATACACAGTGGATAAAGTTTTTTTCAATAAATGGTGCTGGAGAAAACTAGCTATCTATATGCAAAAGAATAAAACTGGATCCCTATTTTATGCAAATCACACAAAAATTAACTCAAAATGGATCGAAGACTTAACTATAAGACCTGAAACTATAAAACTCCTAGAAGAAAACATAGGGAAAAAGCTCCTTGATATAGGTCTTGGCAATTTTGGGGGGACATGACACCCAAAGCATAGGCAACAAAAGCAAAAATAAACAAATATGACTACATCAAACTACAAAGTTTCTGCACAGCAAAAGAAATAATTAGAAATCTACACTTGAAACCTATATGATTTCATTAACCAATGTCACCCCAATAAACTTAATTAAATAAATAAATAATGGACTAGCAAAAAAAAAAAAGGAGAAGAAGAAGAAGAAATAATAAAAAAAAGAAAAAGGCAACCTAGGAATGAGAGAATTTATTTGCACACTGTTTTAGTCCATTTGGGCTTCTATAATAAAATACCAGAGACCAGATGGCTCATAAACACCAGGAATTCATTCCTCACAGTGCTGGAGGCGGGAAGTCCAAGATGAGGGTGCTGTAGATTCCGTGTGGCTAGTGAGAGCTCTCCTCCTGCTTCACAGCTAGAGCCTCACACATGGAATTTTAGTTTTCTAGTGGAATGGGGCTGGCAAACTCTCTAGGACGTCTTTTATAAACGTGCTAATTCTCTTCACGAGGGGTCTGCCCTCATGAGCTAATCACCTCCCAAAGGCCCCACCTTTTAATACTGTAACAGGGGGTATCAGAATTTCAACATATGAATTTTAGAGGCACACAAACATTCGGACCATAGTAGAAACCATATATCTGCTAAGGGGTTAATACCTAAAATATATAAGGAACTCACACAACTCCATAACAAAAACAAAAACAAAAAACCAACTGATTTAAAAATGAGCAAAAGATCTGAATAGACATTTTCCCAAAGAGAACACAGAAGTGGCCAACAGGTACATGAAAAGATACTCAACATCACTAATTATTAGGGAAATGCAAATCAAAATCATGATATATCACCTCGAAACTGTTAGGATGGCTACTATCAACAAGAAAAAAGGTTACAAGATGGTGAGGATGTAGAGAAAAGGAACCCTGTAAATTCCTACTGTTGGTGGGATTGTGCATTGGTACAGCCATTATGGAAAACAGTATTAGGTTCCTCAAAAAATTAAAAATAGAACTTATCCCGGAGAAGAGTGAGAAGAATGTGCCTTGAGTGTGCCTCGTGTCCCCTGGTTGCTGTTGGGGGTAGAGCCCTTGTGAAATCCTGAAAAAAGGGATTTGCTTACACTCATATAGGAGAACAAGTGATTTTTATTTGTGTGGAATTAAATCTCTGCATTTCCAAAGTCCCATTTCCCTTAGTTCAGTCAGAGAAGTGCAGCTGGAGCTTCAGTAGAGCCAGTGTCCAGAGCCAGTGTTCAGAGTTTCCTTTCTATGTTGGAGCCGGGTCCAGTTCAGTATCGGCCAGCTGCAGTCCATTGGTCCATAGCAAGTGGGGTCCGCATGGCCGTGGGCCACACAGCAAATGCAAGGAAGCAGGAGCAAAAGGGCCTCTTTAAGCCAGGAGTTAAACAAAATGTTCCAAGAAGGCAAACTTCTTTGTTTAGGGGTTTATAGATTCCCAAACGTTTGCATTCTTGCCGTGGCCACACCCTTTCTGGCCAATGCCCTCTGACTGACAGCAAACACCTTCCCTCTGTCACTCCAACTCTACTGGGCATGCGTCTATCTCCCTTTACTGGATCCCTCCCCCGGTGTTTTGCAGGGAACATATCTATAATGTCTGGTCTTCCCTTTGCTCCTCTCCTATTATTAATAACTAGCTAATTACAACAGTATCAGAACTGCCACATAATCCAACAGTCTCATTTCTGGATAAATCTCTGAAGTAAACAAAATTAGTATCTCAAAGAGACATCTGCACTCTCATGCTCAATAGCCAAAATATGGAAACTACCTAAGTGTCCATTGATGGATTAAAAATGTGATATATACCAAAAAAATGAGGATAGTGTAAGGAGCCTCTGGGACAACTTCAAGTGTGCCAACATTCACATCTTGGGGGTGCCAGAAGGAGAAGAGAGAGAACAAGAAATCGAAAACCTCTTTGAAACAATAATGGCAGAAAACTTCCCTAATTTGGTGAAGGAAACAGACATATAAGTCCAGGAAGCACAGAGTCCCAAACAAGATGAACCCCAAGAGGCCCACACCAAGACACATCATCATCAAAATGAAAAAGTTCAAGACAAAGAGAATCTTAAAAGCAGCAAGAGAAAAGCAGTTACCTACAAGGGAGTTCCCATAAGACAGTCAGTTGATTTCTCAAAGGAAACTTTGCAGGCCAGAAGGGAGTGGCAAGAAATATTCAGAGTGATGAAAAGTAACAACCTACAACCAAGATTACTCTATCCTGCAAAGCTGTCATGTAGAATCGATGGACATATCGAGAGTTTCCCAGACAAGGAAAAGCTAAAGGAGTTCATCACCACCAAACCATTATTATAGGAAATGTTGAAGGATCTTCTTGAAGAAAAAGATAAAAAATATGAACAAACAAAATGGCAATGAATACATATCTATTGACAATGGAATCTACAAACAAAATGAACAGGCAGAACAGAAACACTCTCAGATACAGAGAACATTTTGTTAGTTGCCAGATGGGAGGGGGGGTTGGGGGAATGGGTAAAAAAGGTGAAGGGATTAAAAGTGCAAATTGGTTGCTAGACTGGCAAACCTCAAAGGGAAGAGGGGTTCGGGGGCGGGAAGAAATAAACCAAAGAACTTACATGCATATATGCATAACCAATGGACACAGACAACAGTGTGGGGAAAGGCAGGAGGGGGGCAGGTGTGGGGAGGAGGGGTTCAATGGGAGGAAAATGAGGAACATCTGTAACACATTCAACAATAAAGATAAATTTTTAAAAATGTGATATATATATGTATAAATTATGAAATATACATAATAAAATATGTGGAATGTAATGGAACATTTGGCTATAAAAAAGAAAATCCTGCCATTGCGACATGAATGAAACTGAAGGGCCTATGTTTAGTGAAACAGCCCAGACAGAGAAAGATAAATACTGTAAACGAGACTTCATTTACATGTGGAATCTTTAAAAAGTCGAATTTATATAAACAGAGAGTAGAAGCGTGGTTGCCAGGGGCTGGGGGTTGGGGGAAAGGGGGAGATGTTGGTCAAAGGGTACAAACTCAGTTATGAGATGGAAAAGTTCTGGAGAATCTAATGTACACTAAGGTACCCACAGTTAATAATACTGTACTGTAAACTTGAAATTCACTAAGAAAGTAGATCTTAAGCTTTCCTACCACATGTACAAAATAATAAGCGATAACTATGTGACATGATATGGGTTAATTAACTTGATTGTGGTAATCATTTCACAATGTATGTGTATATCAAATCACCACACTGTATACTTTAAATACATACAATTTTATTTGTCAATTATACCTCAGTAAAGTTGGCAGGTAGGGGCCACTATGATGGGTTTGGAGCCAAATTCTAGGATGACTGGTTTGGTAACTGTGTGAAATGGATTAGGTAGAGATCGGAGGTGGAAGACGAGTTAGGGGGCACTGTGGAAACCTCGGTAAGCAGCGATGGGAGTACGGCAGACACTGATGGTTACCTGCCCAATAGTCACCCTCTTCTTCCTGACAAAGCCCTCACTTTGTTTGGGCAGCAGTGAGGAGTAGCCATGTGATACAGCCCAGACAATGAGATGGAAGCAGAAGTTGCTAGGCGGGGCTTCTGGACAAGCCCTTTACAAACAGGAAAAGACCTGGTGAGGTTGGCTTTTCAGTCTTTTGCCCTTTATTCTTCCTCTTCCCCCTGACTGGAATACAGATGTAATGCTGGAAACAGAACGTTCTCACTCTGTGGCCACAGAATGAAAAAGCATGAGGACAAAAGCTACTTGCTAAGGATGTCTGAGAAGAGAGAGAGAACAAGTGAGGTCTCTGTAGGCATCGGAAAGCCACCATACCCGCTCCGGACCGGTCACCTCCAGACATTGTGTTCCCTGAGAAACATAAAACTCCACTGGCTTAAGCTAGTGTCTGTCTGTTTCTGTTGTTATTGTTGTTGTTATGTGCACACAAATGCAACTCCTAGCTGATTGAGTTCTTGACATTAGGAAATGGTGGTGAGAATGAAAAGAAGTTAAAGGCAAGAGAGAATAGAGACTAAAATACAAAGGAATTAGCAGCTTATTGAATATGGTGCAAAATAGAAGAGGTCAGAGGTATCTCCAGAGCCTCACATCAAGGCCAGTGGAACTCTGCTAAGATTGAGAGCAAGAGGGGAACAGACATTCGAACATTCATTGTCTGCCTCCTGTGTGCTTTCCATGTTATCGGAACTCACTGTTATCCAGCTTTATGTGACAGACAAACAAAAAGAAGAAAGAAGGAAGGAAGAGCAGGTGTGCTGGAAGGATGAAAACCAAGTTGTACCCAGTGTGAGATGCGGATGACTCAGCTGGGTGAAGGCACACCCAACAGGCAGACAGGAATCTAGGAATAGAATCAGAACGGTCGGGATGGAGAGCACCTTATTTAGACACCGGTGAGATGAGATAAGATTTCAAGAGTTTAGAGAAAGCAAACTACTGGATCAAAAACAGGACCTTGAGAAACACCAACCTCGTAGACAGAAGTAGGAAAAAACGATACAAAGAATAGGCTTCCAGAGAAGTAGGAAAAATGACAGAGGCTCTGACTTATTAGAACTCAGGAGAGAGGGTTTCAAAAACGAAGTGGTAAAGAGTAATATATATGTAGATGAAAAAGACTAAAAACACAGGAAGTTGGCAAACCACAGCCCACAGGTCAAAGCCAGCCTGTTGCCCGTTTTTCTAAATACAGTTTAATTATAATACAGCCATACCCATTCATTTGTATTTGTCTGTGACTGCTTTCACCCTACAAAGCAGAGTTGAATAGTTACAACAGAGCCGGTACAGCCCACAAAACTTAAGTTGTTTACTACCTACTTCTTTATAAAAAAAGTTTGCCAACTCTTGTCCTAGACTATGAGCTCCCTATTCACCCCTATATTTGCCTAAGCATTTAGGAAGGTCTGGCAGATGGTGCAAACTCAAATAGCTGCTGAATTAATGAGTAAAAGACAAGAGACCATTAGATTTTGAAACAATAACGTTCAAGAAAGCAATTTAGGAAGAGTTACAAGGAGCGGTCAGAAAGGAGGCAGTTGCAAACATAAAACAGAAGGATTATATTTGGAGAAATGGGAGCTACTTACCTTTGACAACAAGCTAAAGAGAAAATGAGAGCTTATACAAAACATTGATGTGAAGAGTGGGAACACTGAAGAAGCTCACGTTCGACCATTTGTCCTCATGGTGAGACCAACTGCAAAGTGAGTGTGGAAGAGTTTGGGCCTTAAAGAAAATGGGCAAAGAAAACAGAATATTTGGAAATGTCTACGTGTGAGAGTAGCTGGAAGTGAAAAAGAGAGGATTACAGTCATCCCTTGTTTATCATGGTTAATCAGTGCTAGACTCTAGCGGTTGCACCTGGCATTGAAGGATTCCTGGGGTGCTCGAATACAGAGGCCTACAATCCATATGTAAATTTTTTTTTTTTAATCCTCACCCGAGGACATTTTTTGATATTTTGTTCAGATAGAGTGGGAGGGAGGGAGAGAGAGAGAGAGAGAGAGAGAGAGAGAGAGAGAGAAAGAAACATCGATGTGAAAGAAACACATCGAGTGGCTGCCACCCACACGACCCAACCAGGGCCAGAGACAAACTGCAACCGAGGTACGTGCCCTTAACGGGAACCAAACCCGGGTCTCTCCAGACCGCAGGCCAACGCTCTAACCACTGAGCAAAACTGGCCAGGGCCGTAATTTTAATTTTAATTGTAATACAGGAGTGTATAATTGACTCAGACAACTGAGCACGCACTGTATCATTTTCACTGTCTCAATCAACTTTTTAATGAATATATTTGAAAAAACCGCAATAGAGTGAAGCTGCGAAAGTCGAAGCTGCGAAAGTCAAAGCGCAAAGTGGCGAGGGACGACAATAAAAGGATCCTTGAGCCCTGGCTGATTTGGCTCAGTGGTTAGAGCATCGGCCCATGGACCAGAGAGTTCTGGGTTTGGTTCCCACTAAGGGTATGTACCTCGGTTGCAGTTTGTCCCCGGCTCCAGTTCGGGTCATGTGGGTGGCAACTACTAGATGTGTCTCTCTCATATTGATGTTTCTCTCTCTCTCTTCCTCCCTCTCTATCTGAAGATAAATGCAAAAAAATGTCCTAGGGTGAGGATTTAAAAAAAAAGGGAGATTAAAAGGATCCTTGGGGGGTTGGGGGCGGGGGGTTCTTGAAGCTGAAGAGCACGAATGGGCATGTAACAGAACAAGAATACTATATATGAACATGTGTGTTTTTATGCTATTCACACATGTAGATTCCCTATAGAGGGGTTAGTGGGCATTTATTATCTGTAAGTCTCAGTTCAATATATTGCAATGAGGAATCCAAACCCAAAAAGAACTTCAGATGAAGTCAATACTCAATTATCGATGCACTGCTTTAATTTCGTGGCTTAGAAAAAGAAAATAGCTAACTCCAAAGTTCACCATCCTATAACTGGCACTTGCTCTGAAAAGTACTTAGGCTTGACAAGTACTTGGAAATCTTCCTTTAATTACTCTTAGCAATGATTAGTCAAATAAAGGATTTGTTTTTCCTTAGAGCGGAAGGATTCGTTGCCAGATGAGAGGAGTTAGAAGGCAAAGAATGGCTGGAAGACATGGAAGGCCCGACACTTGGACTCCAAGCATCTCTTCTCTCTCCTCCACCTGACGTATCACAGGAGGAGGTGAGAAGATGAGGATCAAAGTGAGGATAGCAATGGATTTCTTAACCCAGAACTTGAATTTCTCTTCACTTGTATTGGTATCTCATTTACAATGTGAGCACCATCTTTTTATCATTACTAAATCAGAGAAGTAAAACATAAAAGAGTATTCTGCTGGAAGAATGCCAAAGCTAGAAGCGTTCCGGCCTTGCTGGTACTTGCAGAGACATGAACATATTACAGAAAAAACTTCTGAGAAATACTTGAATGAAATGTATGACCATGAATTTCAACCCAGCCCTTAATGCTCATCACCACCAAACTATGTTTCTCTAGCCCACTCACTGCCCACACTTTCCTAGATAGCTGCTATCTCTCATCAGTCTTGAAACATTTTTTGAAATATTTTTTTACATCTCTGAATTCAGCATGCCTTCTTTAACTGATGGTGAATTGCAGTTATAATTGACAGTTTTTTTCTTTCTTAGTAGATAAAATAATGCAATATGTTTACATTTTCTTTTTATATGCATTTATTTTATTTATATAGTCAATAGAATAGAGCAAATTCACTGTCAGGTTTTCAGTCCACTAAACCACTACAGAAATAGCAGATGCATAGCACGGTCAGTGACGATCATGTCACTTCTTTCAAAGTCTGTTGGTGATTGGTCAATGGGCATCTGTTTTGCAGTTCACACTTAGCAAGTATGCAGATAAGTTGCCTCTTGGTCTCTCAGTGAGAAGCCCACGCGATGTTTGACAAGAGAGAGACCTGCCCAGCAAAGACGAAAGTGCAGTAAAGAAGTAAAATGAGATGATGCTGGAAGCACAGTTCAAACCCAACACAATGGAGTTAGAGAGGAAAAAGCTACCGTGGAGGTGCTAATACTGCTGTCCTTTGAGTGACTCTCACTGCATAGCCAGAGGAACTTAGTGAAGGCCAATTTATCGGCGTAAGTAAGGAATGTGACTGTAATGAAAAGGAAGGACATGACATATCCCAGATGCTAGCAAAAAACTGCACGTTAAAAGAACTCTCAGAGATAGTTCACTGTCAGTAAAGAAACTCTAGGAGATATCTCACAACACCGAAAGCAAACACAATAAAATGTTGGAAGCTGATCCCAACTTCAAAAGGTATGTGACAATTTGCCAAGGCATGGAAAAGATGTTCGCTGTGTACCGTAAGTTATGCGATGAGAGAAAGGCAAGCACTGTTCAAACTACTCTTGATAAGTTTTTTTTGTTCGTTTTTTTTTTTACAAAGGAATAAAACACTTGAATTCTTAGTGTTTTAAATTACAGAGTACGCAATGAAAATTTTACTATTTTTTCATGTCCCTATATATTTATAACCACCTGAGTTTTGCACATTTATACAATAATTTTTAAGGGTCACAGAACAGTAGCAAATTTCCCATTGATTAAGATTGCTTGCATGGCCATTTTTATAGGCCTACACTTCTGTGCAAAGGGAACACTACACTCTCCTTACTTGGTTTCCAGGATACCACACTCACTTGGGTTTCTTCTTGCCTCTCTAGCTGTCCTGCTCAGGTTCCTCTTCCCAACTCTGAGTGTTGGAGGACCCCAGAGAGCAATCCTTGGGGCTCTTCTTTTCTCTAAATCTTAAAGATTTCACCCAGGCTCATGTTGGCATGTTGAAAATATGCCAACAGCTCCCACATTTTCACCTCCAGCTCAGACCTCTTGCCTGAACTCCAGATGTATACATACAACTGCCTGTTTGATGCCTCTACTTGGATATCCAATAGCTACCGTAAACCTAGTACATCCAAACCAAAATAAATCCTCCCCTCCCAAAAAGACCCTCCTCTACCCCAAATGAACATCTTCCCCATCTCAGATGATGGCAACTCCTTCCTTCTGGTTGTTCAGGCCCCAAACCTTGCAGTTATCCTGAACTATTCTCTCTCTTATATCCCCTATATAATCTACCTTCAAAATATATCCAAAATCAGACCACTTCTCCCCATCTTCACTGATGCTACCCTGGTCCATGCACCATTATCTCTTGCCTGGGTTACAGCAATATTCTCCTAACTAATTTCTCTCCTAATCTACTCATAACACAATAGCCCTTTAAAACATATGTCAAATTTTGCCACTTTTACTCTGAACCCCACAATGATCCTCCCTTTCACTCAGAGAAAAGCCAACATCTTTCCAAAGACCTAGTAGGTCCTACGTGATCTGGCCCCTTGTTAATTTTCTAACTGCACCTTCCACTCCTCTGCCTCTCACTCACTCCATCCCACCTATCGCTGGCCTGCTGCTCGCCAGTGCCGGCTGAGCAGTCTGGGCGTGCTGCTGCGCAGGGCTCAGCGTCCCTCCTGGGAAGCTCTGCCTCCAGAAAGCCACATGGCTAACTCTACCTTCCAGTCACTTTATCGAGGTGTCACCTCCCCCAGTCAATTGCATCCACCCTCACCCTCCAGAAACCCTTCTCGCCCTAATGTTGCTCCACTTTCCATACCACTCATCACCTAATATACTGTATAATTTACTTGTGTTGTTGACGGGCTATCTGCCACTGCTTAGAATGTTAACTCCATGAAGGAAGCAACTCCTTTTCTATTTTGTTTATTAAAAAAGCCCAAGGGCCTAGTGATAGTATTTGACCCATAGTACGCATTCAATAATTATTTGCGAAATAAATCAAATTGAAAATGTTCTAAGTTTCTACTTGTAATACTGGACCCAGAAAACCTTCTGCATGTGACTAATAACTCCTACTTGGTGAGGGAAACCTGGAAATCTAAAATGGGATTGCCCATTCAATTTATCAAGAACTTTTTCCCGAAGATCTCATAGGTACCAAAGCCAGAACGCTCCCTGGACAGTCAAACGTACTTTTCCAGTTCTGGTGCAGGAGCTTCACGCTTCCGAATATGGTTCTGAATCGATAAGAGTGCTTCTGGTGAGTACTGGGCAGCATTGCTCTCCATATATTTCAAGACATAGTTGTCTGTATCACGGATGATGAACCGGTGGCCAAACACTGGGGAAAAGGCAGAAATACACTTACCTTGGGTATGTTTTTGTTTGTTTGTTTGTTTGTACTGATATTTTAGAGAGTAAAGGAGAGAGAGATAGAAACATCGATGTGAGAAATATCAATGGGCTGCTTCCTGCACGCCCACTACTGGGGATCGAGCCTGCAACCCGGGCATGTGCCCTGACTGAGAATCGAACCGGGACCTCTCAGTCCATGGGATGCAGCTCAATCCACTGAGCCACACCAGCCAGGCTTCCTTGGTTATGTTTTGATCATGCAATCAGGAGTAAAATAATACTGATCTTCCAATTGGAAGTTCACAGACATGCATGTGTGACCTAGACTAATGAACTTTCAACAGCTCTCTAAATTTATATGCAGTCGTTTGCTGGTGGTAGGAAGCTCGGGGTCTATATTTATAGCCAAAAAAAAAAAAAAAGGCAACCAACTTACAGTTTAATTGATAAGGAAGGAGATTAAGATACTGGACCACATATGTAAGAATATTAGTTTTGTCTCTGCTGGAATACAGCCTAACTGCCTCTTAACAAAGGTTAACCACATAAAATTCACTTGCCTAGTCAGAAAGCCTAAACTGTGTTTAGACCTACCTTCAATCACAGCGCCAATGAAGAAGTCACTGGGGCCATAGTAGACGGGGTTTTCCACCGAAGAGTGTGGTTTGACCACTTTTGTTCTGCCAAGGAACTTGCCCCCAATGATACCAGAATTGCGGACAGGAGGCTCAAAGATACTGATCATGTCAGTGGCTAGAAAATACGAGAAGACAAATCGGCGGTCTTTGTCTTCTGGGTAGGGGGATTCCTAGAAAAGTTGGGGGGGGGGATATTATGAAGGTACATGAACTATCCAGATGCCCCCAAATTAAATACCTACAGGGATCAGGTATATAATGTAAATCTACTACATAAAGTATAATATAAATGAACAGTGCGAGGGGACTCTGATGGCCTGAAACCTGCCCCAACTCAACTCCACTTGATTGTTGCTTTGTGGGAATGTAGGCCCAATGTCGAAAGAGCCTCCTATTCTGCATGAGAAGATAGAAATCTAGAGTGCTGTACAAAGCCCTGACTTGAAAACGTTGGCTTAACTCTTTGAAAGCACTATGCAGGCCCATGGAGCACCTACGTTTCTACATTCTGCCCACAGGATGCCAATCTGAAACCTCCTGGCTCACGTTATGTTCAACCTCGTGCATGCTAAGATGATTGGGCAGTTTAGTTCTTTAAACAAATTCATTGATACACATAATTTTAAAAAGAAAATTTAAGAAGGGAGGAATCCCAGGGTTGCAAGTGGTTCTGAGAAACTATCTTCTAGACAAGACTTTTCCTAAAGGAAATTGCTGAGTGATCACATAACCCTTAAGCAACAAATTCCACATGGAACACGCTTAAATACAGACATGCTTATTCTTGACTAAAATCTCATACTGCAGCTTGAGCACCTATCTTCTCATTCAGACCATGGAATTATTTCTGTAAAAATTTCTCATTTATTGAAGAAAGACATTGGTAAAATAATGCCCTCATACCATCCCCTAATCTAATAGTCTCCAAACTTTTTTGATTGAACACCCCTATAATTAAAAAAAAATCCATAATATAGTTAATAAAAATCAAACCACATCACTCCTCTGTTCTCAAACCTCCAGAGAATTCCCATCACACTTAGAATAAAATACAAAGTTCCAAGCAGGGCTACAGGCAGGGGCATACCAATGGGGAGTAGGGGAGTTCATCTTTCCCAGCGTGTGTGATTAGCTGAATGAATATACCCTTTGCTTTACTAAACAGGCAAGGGAAAACCTTTGAAAATTATTATGACCAGAATATCACTTCTTTCTTTCTAGTCCATAGGAAGATACACACTAGTTCTTTGTTAATGGTCCTGTTGGTGTTCTTTGAACTGATTTTTTACTGTGAATTCTAACACACAGAGAACAAAAAAAACAAATGTACAGTTCAAAATTTTTTCATAAAGTGAACACCCATGTAACCACCAAGCAGGTCAAGAAACAGCATTGACAGAATCTAGAACGTGCCCTCCCAATCAGTATCCTATCCCTCCCCCACCCAAAAAGCCACTATCTGGTTTTACAGTTTTCCTTAGTTTTACTACAAAGCAGGCATCCCAGAATAGTTTTGTTTTGCCTGTTAGTTTTTTTTTTTAATCCTCACCCGAGGACATTTTTCCACTTTTTGCACAGATAGAGTGGGAGGGAGAGAGAGGAAGAGAGAGAGAGAGGGAAACATCGATGTGAAAGGGACACATCGAGTGGCTGCCACCCGCACGACCAACCAGGGCCGGGGACAAACTGCAACCGAGGTATGTGCCCCTAGCGGGAACCGAACCCGGGTCTCTCCGGACCGCAGGCGGATGCTCTAACCGCTGAGCCAAACCGGCCAGGGCTGCCTGTTAGTTTTTAATCTTCATATAAATGAAATGACATAACCTTTATATATTCTTTTGTGTCTGAATTCTTACATTCAAAGTTATGTTTATGTGACTTATCCTTGTTATTTGTAGCTATAGTTCATTAATTTTCATTGCTGAACAGAAATCAAATCATTGTATAAATATGCCACAATTTATTTATCCAGTTTCCTATAGATGGATGTCTGGGTTTATTTTTAGCTATCATGGGTTATGCTGTTATGAACATTCTTATCTCTTAGTGCACGTATGTATACTATTTTGGCACAACCTGGTATATTTGATTATAACAAACTATTTTCCTAAGTGAGTGTGTCACTGACAATATGAGATTTCCTATTGTGCCATATTCTAACCAGCATAGTACTCATCCTGGTAGGTGAGAGCAATTCATCATGGTTATAATTTGTATTTCCCTGATCACTAAAAGGGCTGAGCACCTTTTCATATGTCTATTGGCCTTCTGGATATCCTCTATTGTAAAATGCCTGTTAAAGTTTCTTGCTTATTTTTAAAAATGATTTGAGTGTTCTTTAGGTATTCTGGATATGAGGTCGTGGTTGATTTCTGTAATAAGATCTTCTCCCATTCTATCCTACCTTTTTTTTTTTTTTCTTACTCTTATTGGTGTTATTTTGGTTTGTTTGCTTGTTTGTTTGTTTGTTTTGAGGAACATAAACTCTCCATTTTAAAGTAGTCAAACTTATCAGTTTTTGAAACAATTACTTCTTTTTGTATACTGCTAAAGAAATCTTTCCCTATTACAAGGTTAAAATCATATTACTAAAAAATTTGATTGCATTGCCTTTCACATTTAAGTCTTCATTTCATTTCACCCAGAATTGATTTCCATATTTAGAGTGAGGTAGAGTAATATTTTCTTTTTTCCCCCATATGGATATCTAATTGTTCTGATATAACTTATTAAAAAGAACTTCCGCCCTGGCCAGTTTGGCTCAGCGGTTAGAGCGTTGGCCTGCGGTCCGGAGAGACCCGGGTTCGGTTCCCACTAGGGGCACGTACTTTGGGTGCAGTTTGTCCCCGGCCCTGGTTGGTCATGCGGGTGGCAGCCACTCGATGTGTCCCTTCACGTCGATGTTTCTCTCTCTCTCTCCCTCCCACTCTATCTGTACAAAAAATGGAAAAATATCCTCGGTGAGGATAAAAAAAATTTAAAAAAAGAACTTCCTTTCCCAATACCTCAGCAGTGCCATATTAGTTACATATATTAAGTGTGTGTGGGTCTGTTTCTGGGCTATCTAATCTATTCCATTGGCTTAATTATCTATCTTTGCACAAATATTCTATTGTCTTATTTTATCTGACTTTTTAATATATTGTGATATTTTGTTAAGCAAATCCACCAATTTTCTTCTCCAGGAATGTCTCGGCTATTCTTGGAAGTGCTTTACATCTCCACATAAATTATAGAATCAGTTTGTCAATATTCAAAAATAAAAACTCCTTGGGATTTTGACTGTAATTGCTTTGAAACCATATATCAATTTTGGGCAAATATCTTTATAGTACTAAATTTTCTAACCACTGAACATAGTATGTACTTTCATTTGTTTGGGTCTTCTTTAATTTTCTCTCAATAATGTTTTAGACACTATCTACTTTTTGTTTAATTTATTCCTAAGAATTTAATATTTTTTGATGCTATGGTAAATGCCATTTTTCTAATTTATTTTTTGTTGGTTTTCATTTTCTACATACACGATCATTCATTTTAGGTAATGACAGTTTTATTTCTTCCTTTTCAATCCCTGTACCTTTTATTTTCCTTGTAATTTTACTGCAGGGGCCTTCAGTACCATGTTGAACAAAAGGTGATAGAATAGTCTTGCCTTGTTCCTAATCGCAGAGAGTTCATTCTCAGCATTTCATCACTAAGTATGCTGTTTGCAGTAGATTTGTGGTAGTTATCCTTTATCAGACTAGGAAAATTCCCTTTTATCCTCTGTTTACTAAGAGTTCTGTTTTAAACTCACAATATTTATCAAGTATTTCTCTGCATCTAATTTTTTCTTTTATTCTATTACTGTGATAAATTAGCAAAACTGAAAAACTTTGTTTTGTTTCTAGTTTTCTTCTGAAATTCTCAATCTTATCATTTATCTCCTTAAACATAGTTAAATATAGATGTTTTTCAAGTTTGATAACACTAGTATTTGAAGTCTCTATGGGTCTATTTCTATTATCTGTTGTTTCTGCTCATTTTCCTTCATATCATCTTGCCTTTTGTCTAGACATTGTATTCGTCATATTTTTTTAATGAGTGCTGGACATTGTATTAAATTGTTCACAGAAATAATTTGAAGCCTACAATGATGTATCTTCAGAGCATTTGCATTTGCTCCTGCCAGACAACTCGGGACATTAGTAATCCAGGATCACCTTAATATGATTTTTAAAATGAAGATAATTCCAAGCCAAAAAATAATCTCTTCAAGGATTCACACAGAAAGTTTACAAGGTGCTTCTGTCTTTGATAGGTCCTAGAGTCCAAAGTTTGCTCTCACAGGTGTTTCTTCTGGAATCAGCAAACTTTCCCAGAGGAAATATTGCCCCATTCGCCAGGCTCACCTCTTGGTTTTCAATATTCTCCTGGTCCTTGTTCAGTGTTTCTTCATATCTTGTTAGTTGTTCAGCACCCTCAAGCAGTAGTAAACACACACACACACACACACTCACCCCCCCCCCCCCAGTTTTTCTAGTTGTCCTGAGCAAGAGGACTGATCCAAATGATCTATTCTTCAACCTTCCGTGATATATCAAATTTGCCTGGGTTATTTGTGAGTACAGAAGACTGCAGTCAATATATGGTGTGGGGCAAAAGTAGGTTTACAGTTGCTTGTATATAATACACTAATAAATAAGAATATAAGAATAAACTCTGTTTTGTGTACTCATACCTGTAAACCTCCTTTTGCCCCACTCTGTAAATGTATTCTTTCTTCTCACTTAGCAATA
The DNA here is from genome assembly GCF_014108415.1 of Molossus molossus. Classification (NCBI taxonomy): domain Eukaryota; kingdom Metazoa; phylum Chordata; class Mammalia; order Chiroptera; family Molossidae; genus Molossus; species Molossus molossus. The sequence continues at coordinate 22,647,785 of NW_023425402.1, read as the reverse complement.
TCTGACATTATTCAATGCAATTTTTATAATCAATTATGTAATTTTCCCAGGATTTTTAGGTAGAGAAAGTAATTTTCAATTATGTAGTTTACAAATTGATGTGCGTCCATCTCCCTTTTCATAGTCTGAGCACTATACTGGTTCTTGATCAAAAGAATGCTGGGTTGAGGATTCTCATAGCTGCAGGAGTAAAACTTTTCCAACTCCCTTCCTCGTGGTGACTCCTCATGTCACCTATTGAGGGCTTTGGTGACTATTTCTCCGTAGGAAAAGTACCTGTGATACCCTTTTCTCTACTTTCTCTCACACATATAAGATGGCAGTATTAAAACTGCTTATATGGATTGTACTGTCATATTTCCAAATTATTTATACTGTAAAATAAAAATATACTCTTTAAATTTGAAAAAAGAAGAAGAAGAAGAAGAAGAAGAGAAAGAATGGTGGGTCAAAAGTCAGAAAGTTGATTTCTAGTTCCGCTTCTGCCTAAGCAGCATTGAGATCTGGGACAAGCCAATTAGCTTCTCTGATTATTGTTTTGAAGCATAAAATGAATATAATATTATATTTCCTAATTCATGGATAGTGTATGTGTAAATAAATTCATTTACCCATTCATTCAACAGTTAATGAGAACCTACAAAGTCTAGGAAGTTTATAGTTACCACATCAAATTTCCACACGACTATTGAATTTTAATGGTAACTGAAAGAATTTAATCATAATATAAAACCTTCATTAACCAGAATTCTGATGGTATGGAGGTTCTAGTTGGTATAGGATTTGCTAGAACTCCTTTTATATATAAAGCTTTGTTCAACATTTTTCTAAAATATATTAGTCGACTGTTTTCATTAATTTTTGTTTTTTATGTACATGTACTACATGCAGGCACACCTTGCTTTACTGCTTCACTTTATCGCACTTCACAGGTGTTACATTTTTTTTTACAACTTGAAGGCAAGACCTTCCACAAGCAAACTGATTCGTACTAAGTTTACTATAATGGTCACTCTATTGCAGTGGTCTGAAACTGAACCCACAGTATCTCCAAAGTCTGCCTATGGTTTGAAAAATCACCTGACCTCCCCCTCCCCCAATTACCAGTCCTGGAAGTAACTTATTCCAATTTCTGCTATTTATGTTCATAGTTCTCAATAAATTGTTTTTGTTCCTTTTTCCACATTTTTTTTTTCATTTTTAAAGACATTATCCTTTGAATTCCTAGCAGTAATTTGCTTCAGGTAATTCAGGCCATGAGTGGAATAATCAGAGGTTGAATTTATGTCTGATTCCAGACCTATGCTCTCAACCACTAGCCACATGACCTCTCAATGGCAACATCTATTCAACTGATGTCATAAATGATTGCATTTAGTGTGTCTAATGAATATAAAATATATCAAGCTATATATGAGAGGTAATGCTAAAAATTAGTAAGACATGGTCTCTACCCTCAAGAAAATCAGAGCACACTGGAAAGTCACACAGATACATAAATAAATTGAACATAAGTCAGGCTTTCATAACTACTTAATAAAAAAGGTCAAAAAGGTCTGCCAAAATTTGAGGGGTAGAGGAGAGGATTAATGATCTAAAAGATTTTTGTGGCAGCTTGGACTTGAGTTAGGTCTTGGTTCAGGGGCACCATATTTAACGCCATCCAAGCTGCATGAAGGCATGGTACTGAGACAGAACAGAATCTTAGTATATTAAATTATCCTCACCAGTGAAGCCAAATAACGAAGCACCTTGTTATCATTCATCAGCATTTTAATAACATCTTTTTTGGGAGCTTTTGGAACCAGAGCAAAGCAGTTCTGAGCAGAGTCTTCAACTGGTCCAAAACCATTATAGGGAGGTAATTCCTAAATACAGGAAGCAAGAAGCAAAGAAGATGTTATTTGTATTAAAAATTGCAGAGTAACTAAATTTCTTTGAAAAAAAATCTAGAAAACATTTAAAAGAAATTTCAATATTTACAAATGTAGTCAGAAAAAAATAGCACACCACATTCCACTACTCCTTATTTATAGATTTTATACCATGATCATTCCTCATAGAAGTGACTGATGATGCTACAAAGTAACTCTCAGGGCTACAGTGACACTAATGCTGATGTCCAATGACCCCTTACTGCCAAAGCAGGACCTGGCCCTACTCCCTGCCCAATCTTGGCACTAGTGATCATCCTAGCGTGACTTTGTTACTGGTGGAAGTGGCAGCGGTGGGGGTGTCCTTGTCCCCATCCATTGCTTGTGGGAGTGGAATTCTCATGATATCCCAAGAACAAGAATTTTCAGAGACTTGCATGGGTAAATGAGTGATTTTTATTTCTGTGGAATTGCATCCTTGAATTCCCAAGATCCCCTCTCCCTCAGTTATGCAATAGAAGAAGTGTAGCTTTAGCTTTAGCAGGGCTAAAATCAGAGACAGTGTCTAGAGTTTCTGTTCCATGTTGGGACAGTCCAATTCAGCATCAGGCTAGTTTAATTTGTGTTCCTTGCTGCAGTCCATCAGTCCATTGTGTGTGGGGTCCACAAGGCCACACAGCTATGGAGGAAACACGGGAGAATGCAGGGAAACAGGAATGAGAAAGCCACAAGAGAGCAAACTCCTTTGTTTGGGGAATTACGTATCCTCAAACTTTCATGGGCTTGCATTAGCCACACCAATTCTGGCCAATGATCTCTGTTCCCAGGTGTGACTGACAGGCACCTTCCCATGTCATCTCAAAATCGCTGTGCATGCATCTCTCTCCCCTTTGTTCAACCCCTTCCCCCAGTGTTCTGTAGGAAATGGCTGGTGTTTCCCTGTGGAATGTGAAATTGCAGCTTCCTGGTGAAGCTACCCAAATGGCCATGCTTATAATGTCTGGCTTCCCTCTTTGCTCTTTTCCTACTATCAATAACTAGCTAATTACAACGGTATCAACTTGGTTTATTTTTCCTATTTACCTCCACATTTCTAATATTTTTACCTCTTGAGTTTTGCCTTACAGAAGAGGGATGACAGCTATACTTCCTGAGAACTCAGATTCCTTGTTCATAAAGAACTTTCCTTTCCTAGTGAAGGAACAAACTCAAAATAAGTTTCACTGGTGAGTAGTTTAGAAATATAAGATGAGCTTATATTTCTGATTCAGGTTCCATGAAGAGCTGAAAGTATCACTCTAGGGTGCTAGGATTTGTTTGTTTCAAAACTTAAGTAGTTTAGAGGCTGTTTTCCTTTCTCATCAATACTAGCTAGAAAGCAGCAGAGTTCTTTTTCTCTGACTCTCTTTTTTTTTTTTTTTTTATCCTCACCTGAGGACATGTTTCCATTTTTTACTCAGATAGAGTGGGAAGGAGAGAGAGGAAGAGAGAGAAACATCGATGTGAAAGGGACACATCGAGTGGCCGCCACCCACACGACCCAACCAGGGCCGGGGACAAACTGCAGCCAAGGTACATGCCCTTAGCGGGAACCGAACCCGGATCTCTGTGGACCGCAGGCTGACGCTCTAACCGCTGAGCCAAACCGGCCAGGGCTCTGACTCTTTCTTACTATGCTTTCTTAGCAAATACAGCTTATACCTTGCTTTTTACTTGTAGATATCTTCCCAAATCTTATTATAAATTACAGTCAGGGACTTTAACAAATTAGTCTATAAGATCCCTGGTACTCCCTCAAAACCAAGTGTCTCTGCCATGTTCATTCAAGGTGTAGTAATCACAACACTGACCCTGTGCCCACATGCCAGGGCTGGAGTGATGTGACCATGATGGCTGGAATATGACTAGTGGATTCAGTGGATGGGAAAGGACCTAATTTGCTCCAAGGGCAACACAACTGCTCAATGAATATACAAACTGCCATGGACAGAGGACCTTGGGGGAGACACCAAATACCAACAAGCTTTGCATTACTCTGGAGGCAAGGCAGAAATGTAGTGGTGGAATCTAAACTTGCTTAGCATCTGCATGAACACACAGCCTGGTTAGGGGATGGGGTGGAGATTGCGGAATTTTGAAATAGGGAGGTAGTTATAGGCCTCTGAGCACTGTCCTCTCAAATTCTTTTTGTGTTTTTGTTTTTTTTCCAATTTTTATTAATTTATTTTTGTTACAGATGTTTATCCTCCCCCCCACTCTCCAGACACCCTTCTTCCTTTTGTGTTTCAACAGTCTTCTACCTGCTTTTCCTGAATTGGACCTCATTTGCCCTGCTTGGAATGAAGACCTTCCCTAAATGTCATCCCGCGAGTCCTGGCACTAGGCTTTTTAGACTCCAAGCTACTTCCTGGGTTCTGTTTCAATCTAGATGGACCACTCCTCTGACTATGGACATTATCACTCCTAGATACTCCTGCTCATATGACCCACCCACCAGAGTTTCTGCCCAGGCTTTCTAAACAAAGCAAATACTCACTGAGTGTGAGAGTCCCATAATCCCTCACACACTGTTTTTAGGGGCCAACTCCATAGCGATTAGCTCTCCTAGTCCTGGTTTCTTCCTCTGCCCTGCCAGCATGTCTCCACATGGAGCCAGCTGGAGAGGGAACACATCTGGCCATTGAATCCATGTTTACTTGTTCCTGATCTAGCAAGCAGATCAGCCAGACCTGTGAGTGTTGTGATTCTCAAACTAAATATATCCATTAACTTGACTCTAGTTTTCTCTCTCTAGACCCTGTTACAGCATCCCATCCCTGCTTTACAACTATGCCATTCAGGGTTTAAATGACTTAAGTGTCAAGACTGAGGAGAGTGAAATGTATCTGCTGTTTGGTAAGTGGAGCCTGCCTACTCATTTCCAACGCAGACTTTCATAAATAGGCAGAGAGAATTTATTTGTGATATAATTATTTGTTATAGAGAATTTACTGAAAATAAACTGACCGAACACTGCAATTAACGCCCATATGTATGGAGGTGGAGTTAGTTTTAGTCTACAGAGTGGCTGAGATAGGGCAAAACAAGCAAACCAACCAACCAACACCCACAGTGGTTCTTCACTTCTCTCTGCTCTCTGTTGAAGTCTTCCCATCACTTTCTTTCTTTGGAAGACAGGTTAGGAGAAAAAATATTATGGTAATGAGAATGAATGGAGAGAAGTATTCTAGAACTCAAAAGCTTTTCTCAGCTCAAAAGATGGTTCAAAGCTTGTTGGGTGAAAAAGGTACACCACTCAGTTGCAGCCCCTCCCCACCCTACCTCCTGGTTAGGTAAAACTCCTTGTTTCATAGAATCACCCTTGCACTCTGCAATATGACCTTGGGCAATTTCCTTGGAATGTTATCTTACACTCTCCTTATCTATGAACTAGAGTGGTGGAACAGTTTGCTTGATCAAAATCTCAATCTTTCCCACACTATTTTTTCTTGTATACTCCATCAAGTGCTGTCAAAAAATTTGAGGGTGAGGCAGATTCATGGGTAAGGAGTTCTATCAGGAAAAAAAAAACAAAAAAAAAAACGGATAGCAAGAGGTACAGTCACATATCGTTTAATGACAGAAATATGTTCTGAGAAATGCAGTGTCCAGCGATTTCAGCATGGTGTGAACGTCACAGAGACTCACAAACCTAGACAGTATAGCCAACTACACACCAGGCTGTGTGGTAGAGCCCACTCCAGGCTGTAAATTTGTACAGCTCGTCACTGTACTGAAAATGGTAGGCAGCTCTAACAGCGATTTCTGTGTATTTAAACATTTCTAAACATAAACCAGGTACAGTAAAATATGATATAGAAGATAAAAGTGGTTCACCTGTATACGGCACAGGCCAAGAGTGGGGCTCGCAGGACTGTGAGCTGCTCTGAGCGCGTCAGCGAGGGAGTGGGGAGTGACGTGAGGCCCAGCACAGGACTGTGCGGTACTGAAGCCTGGACAAACTCTACGCTTAGACAGCACTGCCGTGCCAAGAAAATATTTTTCTTCCATAGTAAATTAATTTTAACTTATTATCATGTTTTTACTTTATAAACTTTTGAATTAAAAAAAATTTCCACTCTTGTAAAAACACTTAGCTTAAAACACAAACACGTTGTACAGCTGTACAAAAATGTTTTTCTTTATATCCTTATTTTATAAGCTTTTTCTATTTTTAATTTTTTTCTTTTAAAAAAACATAGTTTTTTCTTTATTGATTTTAGAGAGAGGAAGAAAGAGAGAGAAAGAGATAGAAACATCAATGAGGGAGAACATCAACTGGCCGCCTCCTGCATGCCCCCCACTGGGGATTTGGCCCACAACCTGGGCATGTGTCCTGACCGGGAACCAATCCGGTAACCTCTTGGAACATGGGTCGATGCTCAACCACTGAGCCACACTGGCTGAGCTCACAACTTTAGAATTTTTTGTTTGTTGGTTCCTGTTGTTAAAAACTAAGTCACAGGAGAGAGGGAAATGGCGGCAAAGTGAATGGAGCTACACAGACCATCTCCCAGGACCAAACTGGATTTACAACGAAAATAAAGGCAAAACGTCAGGAAGGGGCAACCGAAAGACACCTTGGAGGAACACATAACCAGGGACACCGACTCAATCCTGGTAGGCTTGCGAGGACGTGAGAGGGGGCCGGGAGCCCATGGTCCGCAGCGGCCTGGGCAGGGACCAGGGAACTCGACGGGAAGTTGCTGCTGCCGCCTCCGCTGTGACCCCGCCTGAGTCCTGCGAACTCTGTTGCCTGCTAAGCCCTTGGTGCCGCACGGACTGGCTGGGACCAGGGGACTCATCGGGACGCTGCTACCAAGGCTGAGTCCCGCAAACTCTGCGTGCTAAGCCCTCGGCTGGTGCCACATGGACTCGCAGGGACCAGGGGACTCTGCTGGAAGCTGCTGCCACCTCTGCAGTGTCCTGCTACCGTGGCTCAGTCCTGGGGTTTCTGCTAAGTGCAACGCCCTCGGCTGGAGCCACAGCTGGGGCCGCCCTCGGCTGGAAGCAGCGAACTCGGGTTAAAAGTCCCAGGCAGCTCCACAACGCAGAGTCAGGACAGAGGCTAAATTGGCAGCAGCCACTCACCTTGGGCTCTGGCAGAGGGAAGGCAGACTGGACTGGAACTGTGTGGGTACACTCGGGTTTTGGAGGGTGCTAAGAGCTTTCGCTGAGTGCAGCCACAGCAGGACTGTGGTCATTTTACTCCTTCCCAGGGCCCTGGGGAGAGGCGGTGGCCCCTCCCTCAGAGATTCAACCCCACCTGGTGGCCATTGAAATGCTAATTGAGGCCAATTGACAACCAGCACCTGCCCCACCCTCGGGAAATCCTCTTACACTGAGCACCTGAGGGAGTTTTTCAGGCATCTCAGAAATCAAGGGTCTTCAGGTGACCTCTACTCATAGCCTCCAGGCAAAAAAAGCTAGAGGATAACTACCATTTCCTGGGCTAGCAACACTAACCAGAAAAGCTAAGAATTGAAGGTGGTGTTTAAAGTGGGTCCTCCCCAGCTCATCCAAACCCAGGACAAGGAGCCACAAACAGCAGAACACCAACACCCACAGGGAAAATTTGGCAGACTCCAAAGCCCACTGTGATAGCCAAAAGGGTGAAAAACAGAAACAAAAGCCAAATGAAAGAACAAGAGACCTCTACGGAAGATGAGATAAATGAGGTGCAGTTAAGCAAGTTAACAGAACTAGAATTTAGAGCCATGATGTTGAGGAAGCTCAACAGCATGTGTAAGGATATGAGCACCATGAGTAAAGACATAGAAATGTTGAAAATCAACCAGTTGGAGATTAAAAACCAAGAGGAAGAAATGAAGAATGACATATCAGAAATGAAAAACACATTGGAAGGTCTAAAAAGCAGAGTAGGGGAAGCTGAGGACCGGATCAGTGAATTAGAAGACAGTCTAGAAAAAAGTCAAGCAATCAGAAAACCAAAAGGAAAAAACGATTAAAAAACAGGAAGAAAGCTTAAGAGAACTGTGGGACAACTGGAAACGGAATAATATTTGCATCATAGGAATCCCTAAAGAAGAAGAAAATAAGCAAGGGTTAGAGAATATATTCAAAGAAATAGTGACAGAAAACTTCCCTAATTTGGTGAAGGAAGAAGGCATTCAAGTTCAAGAAGCACAGAGAGTCCCAAATAAGAAGAACCCCAACAGGCCCACACCAAGACACATAGAAATCAAAATGCCAAAAATGAAAGACACAGAGAGAATCCTAAAAGCAGCAAGAGATAAGCAACTGGTTACCTACAAAGGAAGCCCCATAAAGCTCTCGGCTAACTTCTCACAAGAAACACTACAGGCCAGAAGGGAATGGCATGAAGTAATCAAGGTCATGAAAAACAAGGATCTGAATCCAAGACTACTCTACCCAGCAAGGCTATCATTCAAAAATAGAAGGTCAAATAAAGAGCTTCCCAGACAAAAAAAGGCTAAGGGAATACATTAGCACCAAACCAGCACTGCAAGAAATGTTTAAAGGACTGCTGTAATTAGCAGACGAAACGGGAAGAAAAATAGAACCACACTAAACAAAAATGGCAATAAATAAGTACATATCAATAATCACCTTAAATGTAAATGGATTGAATGCTCCCATAAAAAGACACAGAGCAGCTGATTGGATAAGAAAGCATGACCCATCTATATGTTGTTTAAAAGAGACCCACCTCACAACAAAAGACTCACATAGATTGAAAGTGAAGGGATGGAAAAAAATCTTCCAAGCAAACGGAAAAGAAAAAAAAGCTGGGGTAGCAATACTCATATCTGATAAAATAGATTTCAGAATGAAGGCCATAATTAGAGACAAAGAAGGCCACTACATAATATTGAAAGGATCTATCCAACAGGAAGATATAACCTTGATAAACATATATGCACCCAATATAGGAGCACCAAAATATATTAAAAAACTTCTGGAGGACTTCAAAGGAGAAATCGATAGCAATACAATCATAGCAGGGGACTTCAACACCCCGCTGACATCACTGGATAGATCCTCTAGACAAAAAATTAGCAAGGAAACAGAGACTCTAAATGAAGCACTAGACCAAATGGATTTAATAGATATCTACAGAGAGTGACACCTCAAACTACAGAATTCACTTTCTTCTCAAGTGCACATGGGACATTCTCAAAGACAGACCACATGTTAGGGCACAAACTAAGTCTCTACAAGTTCAAGAAGATTGAAATTATATCAAGCATCTTCTCAGATCACAATGGCATGAAACTAGAAATCAATTGCAACAAGAACATGCAAAGACATTTGAACACGTGGAGGCTAAATAGCATGTTATTAAACAATGAATGGGTCACCAAGGAGATCAAGGAAGAAATTAAAAACTTCCTGGAAACCAATGAAAATGAACACACAACAACACAAAATCTATGGGATGCAGCGAAAGCAGTTCTGAGAGGGAAGTTCATAGCACTACAGGCCTACCTCAAAAAAGAAGAGAAATCTCTAATTGACTGTCTAACCTGACAACTTAAAGAATTAGAAAGCAAACAAAAAGAAAACCCCACAGCAAGTAGAAGGAAGGAAATAGTAAAGATCAGAGCAGAAATAAATGACATAGAGACCAAAAAAACAATTCAAAGGATCAATGAAACAAAGAGCTGGTTTTTCGAAAAAATAAACAAGATTGATGGACCCTTAGCTAGACTCACCAAGAAACAAAGAGAGAGAACCCAAATACACAGAATCAGAAATGAAAGAGGAGAGATAACAACTGACACCACAGAAATACAAAAGATCGTTAACAACTACTATGAACAATTATATGGCAACAAATTCGACAATCTAAGCAAAATGGACACATTTCTAGAAACACAGTCTGCCAAAACTGGATCAGGAAGAGATAGAAAACTTGAACAGACCAATAACAACAGAAGAAAATGAAGATGTAATCAAGACTCTCCCAGCAAACAAAAGCCCAGGCCCTGATGGCTTCACGGGGGAGTTTTACCGAACATTCAAAGAAGAACTAATACCCATTCTCCTCAAACTATTTCAAAAAATTCAAGAAGGAAGACTTCCAAACTCGTTTTATAAAGCCAGCATAATTCTAATTCCAAAACCAGAAAAAGACACAACAAGGAAAGAAACTACAGGCCAATATCCCTATGAACATGGATGCCAAAATCGTGAACAAAATACTAGCAAATTGGCTCCAGCAATACACCAAAAAAATTATCCACCATGACCAAGTGGGATTCATCCCAGGGATGCAAGGCTGGTACAATATTCGCAAATCCATAAATGTGATACACCACATAAATAAAATGAAGAAGAAAAACCACATGATAATATAAATAGATGCTAAAAGACCTTCGACAAAATCCAGCATCCATTTCTGATAAAAACGCTCAGCAGTGTGGGAATAGAGGGATCATATCTAGACATAATAAAGGCCATATATGAGAGACCTACAGCCAACATCATACTCAAAGGGCAAAAACTAAAAGAACAGGAACAAGGCAAGGATGCCCACTTTTGCCACTCCTACTTAACATAGTACTGGAAGTCTTAGCCACAGCAATCAGACAGGAAGAAAAAATAAAAGGGATCCAAATTGGAAAGGAGGAAGTGAAATTGTCATTATTTGCAGATGACATGATACTATACATAGAAAACCCCAAAGACTCCATCAAAAGTTTACTAGACTTAATAAATGAATTTGGCAAAGTAACAGGATACAAAATTAATGTCAAGAAATCAATGGCATTCTTATACACCAATGATGAACTCACAGAAAAAGAAACTAAGAAAACAATCCCATTTACCATTGCGGCAAAAAAATTAAGATACCTAGGAATAAACTTAACCAAATAAAGAACTTATTCGCAGAAAACTACAAGTCATTGAAAAAAGAAATAGAGGAAGATATAAAAAAGTGGAAGCACATACCCTGTTCATGAATTGGGAGAATTAACATCATTAAAATGTCCATATTACCCAAAGCAATCTATAGATTCAATGCAATCCCCATCAAAATCCCAACGGCAAACTTCACAGAATTAGGACAATTACTTCAAAAGTTCATATGGAACCAAAAAAGGCCTCGAATAGCCACGGCAATCTTGAAAAGGAAGAACAAAGTTGGAGGGATCACAATACCAGATTTCAGGTTATACTACAAAGCCACTGTAATCAAAACAGCCTGGTACTGGCACAAGAACAGGTATATAGACCAATGGAACAGAACAGAGAACCCAGAAATGGACCCAAGGCAATATGCTCAATTAATATTTGACAAAGGTGGCAAGAGCATACAGTGGAGTAAGGACAGCCTCTTTAATACATGGTGCTGGGAAAATTGGACAGCTACATGCAGAAAAATGAAACTAGACCATCAACTTACACCCTACACGAGAATAAACTCAAAATGGATAAAAGACTTAAATGTGACTCATGAATCCATAAAAATCCTAGAAGAGACTGTAGGCAACAAAATTTCAGAATCATACGGAGCAGAATTTTTACTGACACCTCACCTAAGGCAATAGAAACAAAGGAGAAAATGAACACATGGGACTACGTCAAACTCAAAAGCTTCTGCACGGCGAAAGATACAATCATCAAAACGGAAAGGCTACCCACTGTATGGGAGAGCATAATTGCCAATGATATATCAGATAAGGGGTTAATTTCCAATACATATAGAGTGCTCATACAACTCCACAAAAGGAAGACAAAGAATCCAATTAAAAAATGGGCACAGGAACTAAATAGACACCTCTCCAAACAGGACATACAAATGGCTAAGAAACATATGAAGAAATGCTCAACATCACTAATCATCAGAGAGTTGCAAATTAAAACAACAACGAGGTATCACCTCACACCTGTCAGAATGGCTGCCATCAACAAATCATCAAACAACAAGTGTTGGTGAGGGTGTGGAGAAAAGGGGACTGTAGTGCACTGTTGGTGGGAATACAGACTGGTGCAGCCACTATGGAAAACAATATGGTGTTACCTCAAAAAATTAAAAATTGAACTTCCATTTGACCCAGTGATCCCACTTCTAGAAATATACCCTAAGAAGCCTAAAACACCAATCAGAAAAAATATATGTACCCCCATGTTTGTAGCAGCACTATTTACAATCGCTAAGATCTGGAAACAGCCCAAGTGTCCATCAGTAGACGAATGGATAAAAAAGCTGTGGTACATATACACAATGGAGTACTACACAGCTGTACGAAAGAAAGATCTCTTATCCTTTGAGACTACATGGAGGGACCTTGAAAGTATCATCCTAAGTGAAACAAGCCAAACAGAGAAAGACAAGTTTCATATAATCTCACTTATTTGTGGAATATAATGAACATAACAGTCTGAGGTATGGGGTTGTCCCAGAGATGCGGAAATGGGGTACAGACTGATAATCCCCTAAAGAGGGGAGTGGTGGGGGAGAGATAAACCACAGAACTTATATGCATGTATGCATGAACAGTGGACATGGACAACCAACTGGGGAAAGGGTATCGAGGGAGGGGGAGGGGGGAATCAGTGAGGGGAAAAGGAGAAACATCTGTAACAATAATTAATTTAAAAAATTAAAATAAATTAAAATAAATAAATAAATGTCTTACACAAGATTTAAAACAAAAACAAAAACAAAACAAACAAACAAACAAAAACTAAGTCACAACCACCCACATTAGGCCTACCCCAGGTATGGACCCAGATATCTGTCTTCCACTCCACATCTGGTCCCACTGGAAGGTCTTCAGGGACAGTAACAAGATGGAGCTGTCATCTGCTGTGATAACAATGCCCTTTTCTGGAAAACCTCCCGCAGGATCTGCCTGAGGCTCTTCTTGAGAAATATTTCAGAAATATGTCCATGCTGGTTTGCTTGGTTTGTTTCTTTTTTGGATAATAGATTTGCCTATAAACAGATAATGCATCATGAACATTCCTCTCTATTAATAAAAGCTTTTTGGTATTGGGGGTCTATGTTTTTAGGAGCATGTTGAGGTCTGCAAAAGCTTCTGCTAAAACCTTCACTGTGGATTTTCTGGGGGGTTCTTCTTTTTCCTCTCCTGCAGTTTCCTTTTCTCTGGCCTCTTCTTCACCTGTGCCTTCCAGTTCCAGTCCCAGCAACTCTTCATTAGTGAGTTCCTCAGGATCCAGCTCTAGAAGCTCCGCGGTGTCATCCTCATCCACACCTGGGTTAAGACCATTTGCCATCTCAACCACAGCCTTATTGATTTTTGCAACCTCCTCATCCTTGATAAATACTTTGAAGTTATGGATGAATCTCTTGAGCATTTTCTTCTAAGTGCCATTCATACCGTCCTTGGTAACATCACCCCAAGTTCCAGCAAGGGTCGTGATGCAGTCATGGACGCTGTAATCCCTCCAGAACTGCATCAGTGTCTTCTCAGTTACAGCAATAGCCTGCGCAAAGGTTCTCCTCAGGTACTAGGCCTTAAAAGCTGCTTTAACTCCTTGATCCATTGGTTGCATCAAAAAGAGGATTTCAGAGTGAGAAACACCACTTGGATATTGGGATGAAGGTTACCAATAAAAGGAGGATGTCCAGGAACATTATCAACAATAAGCAAAATAATGAAAAATATATTCTTCTTTACACAATTCTTCTCCATTTTGCTGGTGTAGCAATTCGGGAGGGCCTCTCGGAAGAGCAGCCGGGTCTTCCTGACTTCTAGCTGCTCCTGTGGTACACTGGCCGCGTCTGCTTATCATATGCCCGAAGGCCTCTGTGCCAGATCAAAGGGGTTTCAGTTTATAGCTGCCCCCAAGCAAGACTATTATCCTGTCCTTAAAAGCCTCGAAATTTGGCATTGACTTGGCCTCCTTATGAATGAAAGTCCTTTCAGGCATTTTCTCCCAGAATAAAGTAGTTTAATCCATGTTGAATATTTGCTCTGGCAGGTAATTTTCCTCCCCAATCTGCTTATCTAGAGTTTCAAAAAATTTTCAGCTGCCTTCACATCAGCACTTGCAGAATCACCATTCACATCCACATTATGTAATGGATAACAATACTTAAATCTAATCAAACCTAGAACTAGCAGTAAATTCATATCATAGCTGGGACCAGCCTTTTCTTTCGTCACAGAAAAATCTTTTGCTGTGGCTGTGATCCTCTTGGTGCTGAGAAGGATACACTTCTGTGTATGCTCATTAATCCAGGTCATTAGCAGTTTCTTCACATCTAATGTGGGCCCTTCTGCAAATTGCATTAGTTCTGTTGCCTTTGCTCTTGCTCTTCAAGGGTGTAGTGATGGTGGGACGGGACATGCCTGGCTGGAGAGCTGTCACCATCCCTGATTTTCTACCTTCGTAGTCTTTAATCGTTTTTAGTTTTGTTTCCAGATCAGTCACTGGCAACATTAACAGTGGATTTGTATGCTTAGGGGCCATGATGAATAAAACAACACAAGATTAAATAATTCACAAGAGAAAACAATGCAGTCGAGAGATGCAGTAAACACACAATGTACCGGGCTGCTGCTGGCATAACACTGTTTTACAACAGACTTTTTTAAAGTAGGTAGAGCAAGTACATTATAAAATGATGATAAACAGTACAGTACAGTGAATACATACACCAATGTCACAGTCGTTTGCTATCATTATCAAGGATGTGCTGTAATTTTATGTGACCGGCTGTGTAGGTTTGTTGACACCAGCGGCACCACAAACACGTGAGTAATGTGTAGTGCTGGGACATCATAATGACATAACGATTACACTGTCACTAAGGGATAGGTTTTTTTCACCGTTATAATCTTACGGGACCACCATTGTATGAGTGGTCCATCGTCGACCCAAATGTCATCAGGTGGCATGTGACTGTATTATTACCACCAAACTTGCTTCCCGGAGTTTTATCACCCCTGGGAACTCAGAGCATACCCAACTCCAAATTCTTCTTTGTAATTGTTTTAATGAAATGTTGGTTCTAGGTTTGCCTAAGACATCACTTGTCTTTTGGGGTAGCAAATATATACGTCACAGGCAATCTTCTTCAGTCTAGTTCAAGACACATACTCAACACATCTGTCCTATTTGCTAGCACTGTGTTAGGTGTAGGGCACAAAGATGTACAGAAGACAGTCCTTGCCCTCAAGGAATTTACAGTGTAGTAGAAAAGCTTCATACACAGATATTTTAATGTAATAGATAAGTCTAGAGGAGAGAGGCACAGAGCACCCCAGGACCACAGAAGAGATGGCCAGCCCTGCCGGGAGCTTCAGAGAAGTCCTCTTGGAAGAGAGAAAGCCTACACTGAGGCCTGAAGAATAAGAAAGAGCCACGTGAAGAAAATGGTGGAAAAATGGTTTCAGCAAAGTGGAAGCACCAGCCACAGTCCAGGGCAGTCCAACAGAACATGGACCTGCAGAACCACACCCAATTCAGTGCACGAGGCTAAGGGCACATGGATAGGCAGCAGATGGGGAGGAGGCTGGGGCCAGGGCCAGAGAACTCAGCAATTCCATCCTATGTATGTCTCTCTTTTGAAAAGAAAACGCCCAGTAACATTATTTTATACACACAATGGCAACATAGAGATGAGCCACAGGTATTAACACTCTCCCTCATACCCAGGCAACAGACAAAGAGGTTGTATGAGTCGTTCCCGACCCAAAGCATAAAAATATCGGTGCTTTCAGTCCATGATACCGTGTACCTTAATACTTCAGGTACTTCTTGAATTTGCTGTATAATGCGCAATTTTTAAAATATGCAGTTCTCACCTGAAACTAAAATATATGGCTGAGCCGCCATGCTGAAGGCTCAGGTTTATCAGTTTATTATTTCAGTGCATTAAAAGTGCCATGAACTCACTCTCAGATTAGAGTGGACTTCTGTGGTGCTCAGAACTGAATTTTGTGGCTCAGTGTGACTCTAAGGAAAGCTATGTTGCAATGAAAGAAAGTCATCTTCCAACATTTTCAATCTGTTTTTGCTTTGCTGTCAACCAGTTTTTAAGGGAAAGGCTTTGATAAACAGGAATAAACAATGAAATGCCCTAAGGGTATAGAATATTAAAGGACGTCTTTTAAAAAATCTAAATGAAAAAAAGATTATAAAAGTAATACAAGGCTTGGTATAAAAGGAGATATTAAAACCACACAGATTTTCTGGGTCAAGAAATATGTAATGTTTTATTTTGAAATAAATAAAATGATGACAAACTGCCATTCACAAAGGATTCTCTTATTGGTTCTCCTATTAACAGTATATGAAAATGCCCATTTCTTATTATGCTAAGTGAAATAAGCCAGTCAGAGAAAGACAAGTATTACACATGGAATGTGATGAACAAAAGAGATCCGGTGACATGGAAGCAGGGAACAGGCTGCAGAATCTCAGAGGGAAGGGGAGAGGGGGTGGGAAGAGATGAGCCAAAGAACTGACGTGCATATAAGCACTATCCATGGACACAGACAATAGTGCAGTGAAGGCCTGGGGCTGTGGGGTGGGGGGTGGGGGGTCAATGAGGGAAAAGGGAGATAGCTGTAATACTTGCAACAATAAGATAAACAAAAAAACTGAAAATGCCCATTTATTTAAGCCAGGGCAAACATCAGCTACCGTGAATCTTTTAAAATCAAATAGATCTGCCCTGGCCTTTGCGAGTCCCCCCCCCCCCCCTTTTCTTAAACATTTACATGAAAAGATTAATTCTCTCACTACTCAGAACTAGTGCTTCATTACCTGTTTTATACGAGGTGGTTCCTTCTTGCCCACATCAATACGGGGCAAATCAGAGATTCCGAACTTTTCTTTGTAGTACCGTCGAGTAAATGGATCACAGTCATAAATGAAGAAGGTTCTCCCAAGGATAGTGAGTGGCTTCCCAACGATGAAGTCTTTGGCAGTATACCATTCCGACACCTCTTGATCGGAGATTTCCAGCACACACTGAGGGAAGTTCTCTAATACAGGCAGCAGGGAGAGAGGGCAGAAGGAACAATGAGGCTGGGACACACCACAGCAGGGCATTCTTGAGGACCTTCGCTCCGGTCAAAGGTCAGGGCCCCCTCTACATTCCCAGAAGAACACAAGGCTGTGTAGTTCCATCTGTGACAGGACACATAAATATCATCCCAGAGGGCTTCTGTAAAATTCCTCTCCGATGTTCAGCTCCAATGGTCACTACAGATCACTAATCCTAGCAGAATAAATATTCAGAAGAAATCATCACTGGGGGAAAGAATAAATGTCCTTGTATAGAGTATTAGATCTAGGAGGAATCCAAGTCATTTGGTTCAATCTCCCATCCATTTATTCCTTCATCCAAAAAACTATTAGTGAACACACATATCATGTACTAGGTACACTACTAAATACTGAGATTGTAACAATTAACAATATAAATAACACTCCTGCCTTGATGAAGAAAACATTCTGTTGGGGGTAACAGATATTAACAATTACACAAATAATGGCTTCATCTCCATTCGATCACTGCTATCAGGAGTCTGACCTGGCAGGAGGCCAGGATAGTCAGCAAAATGATCACAGTAATCCCTACATCTGGGGAATGAATCAACACATTTTTTAAAATGTAAAATCAACCCTGTATTTTTAGAATAAATCACATTTTGTTGAACCAAGTGTTAGAAACCATAAGATAGTCAATTCTGGTAATGTGCCACGTGGTATAGCTTTAGCCACAAAGCTTGGCCTCAAACTCTGGTCTCAGGGGGCATGAGATGTAGGCTGGTACTCTCCAGTTAATTGCTAAGATGGGAAACAGAAAAGGAGTCTAAGGTTCTGCTATATCACACAGAAAGGTATGAACTCCAGCTCTCCATCATGCTAAAGAGGGGCTGGTATTCTCTCAGACATGCATCTTGAAGGCCCCTCCTCCCAGTGTCTGGTGCCTAACCCTACTAGGTCCCTGTGAGCTACCCCACCAAGTGATGGGCAACAGGGGACACAGCTCATAACCCCCTGACTTTCTCTCAGTAAAAAATGTTCCAAGAGATCTGGGGTGTGTGTGGTCCAGCCATTTGTCTCGGTTTGCTCAACAATTACCTTTTTCACCTAATGGTGGACTTCACTTACCAATATGACGTTTAGGATATTGCATGAGTGAGACTGTAGTACTTTTGTCTCACAGTGTCTTTAGTTTTATTGGTCTTTTTATTTTTTATTTTTTATTTATTTTTTTTATCCTCACCCGAGGACATTTTTCCATTTTTTGTTCAGGTAGAGTGGGAGGGAGAGAGAGGAACAGAGAGAGAGAGAGAAACATCGATGTGAAAGGACACATCGAGTGGCTGCCACCCGCACAACCGACCAGGGCCGGGGACAAACTGCAACTGAGGCACGTGCCCTTAGCAGGAACCGAACCCGGGTCTCTCAGGACCGCAGGCCGACGCTCTAACCGCTGAGCCAAACCGGCCAGGGCTTATTGGTCTTTTTAAATGAATGAATTAAGTTCTTTTTCTTTTCTAGGAAAGAGTTTGTATTAAGCTTGAAATGATATGTTCTTTAAATACTTGGCAAAACTGAAAACTTATCAGGACCTCGTGTTTTATTTTGGGGAAAATTTTAACGAATTCTATTTGTTTAATGTTAAAGACATTTGACAGATAAATTTTCAGTTTTTATTTCTTCTTGAACAAGTTAAATTTTTCTAAAAATTAGCTCACTTCATCTAAGTTTTCAAATGTATGACATAAAGTTGTTGGTATTACTCTGTTATTTTCTGTTTAATTCCTATTGCCTCCTCTTTTATTTTTAATATTGTGTCTATGTCTTTCTTTTTTCCCTTGATAAATTTTGTCACTGGTTTGCCATTTTGTTAGTCCTTTTTTTTAAAATCCTCTCCCGAGAACATTTTTGCATTTATCTTCAGATAGAGCAGGAGGGAGAAAGGAAAGGAGAGAGAAAGAGAAACATCTATTTGGGAGAGACACATCGACTGGTTGCCACCCACACGACCCCAACCAGGGCCAGGGACAAACTACAACTGAGGTATGTGCCTTCAGTGGTAACTGAACCCAGGACTCTCTGGTCCACAGGTTGACGCTCTTTATTAGTCCTTTTATTTTTTTATTATTTTATTTTGTTACACATGTTTCTCCCTTTTTTCCCCATTGACACCCTCCTCCCCATCCCCGCCACCCCGTTCCCGGCTTTGTTGTCCATGTCCATCGGTTATGCATACATGCATATAAGTTCTGTGGTTTATCTCTTCCCTTCCCTCACCACCCCCTCTTTTGAGGGTTGTCAGTCTGTACCCTATTTCTACATCACTGGGTCTACCCTATTATATTCCACAAATAAGTGAGATCTCATGTGGTATTTGTCTTTTTCTGCTTGGCTTGTTTCGCTTAGGATGATACTTTCCAGGTCCCTCCATGTAGTCGCAAAAGATAAGAGATCTTTCTTTCGTATAGCTGCATAATACTCCATTGTGTATATGTACCACTGCTTTTTTATCCATTCATCCACTGATGGACACTTGGGCTGTTTCCAGATCTTAGCTATTGTAAATAGTGCTGCTAAGAACATGGGGGTACATATATTCTTTCTGATTGGTGTTTCAGGCTTCGTAGGGTATATTCCTAAAAGTGGGATCACTGAGTCAAATGGCAATTCAATTTTTAATTTTTTGAGGAAACACCATAGTGTTTTCCATAGTGGCTGCACCAGTCTGCATTCCCACCAGCAGTGTACTAGAGTCCCCTTTTCTCCACACCCTCACCAACACTTGTTGTTTGATGATTTGTTGATGGCGGCCATTCTGACAGGTGTGAGGTGATACCTCATTGTTGTTTTAATTTGCATCTCTCTGATGATTAGTGATGTTGAGCATTTCTTCATATGTCTCTTGGCCATTTGTATGTCCTGTTTGGAGAGGTATCTATTTAGCTCCTCTGCCCATTTTTTAATTGGGTTCTTTGTCTTCCTTTTGTTGAGTTGTATGAGCACTCTATATATTTTGGAAATTAACCCCTTTATCTGATATATCATTGGCAATGATGCTCTCCCATACAGTGGGTTGCCTTTCCATTTTGGTGGTTGTTTCTTTTGCTGTGCAGAAGCTTTTGAGTTTGATGTAGTCCCATGTGTTCATTTTCTCCTTTGTTTCTGTTGCCTTAAGTGATGTATCAGTGTAAATTCTGCTGCGTATGATGTCTGAAATTTTGTTGCCTATAGTTTCTTCTAGGATTTTTATGGATTCATGGGTCACATTTAAGTCTTTTAACCATTTTGAGTTTATTCTTATGTATGGTGTAAGTTGATGATCTAGTTTAATTTTTCTGCATGTAGCTGTCCAATTTTCCCAACACCATTTATTAAAGAGGCTTTCTTTACTCCACTATATGCTCTTGCCTCCTTCGTCAAATATTAATTGAGCATAATGTCTTGGGCCCATTTGCGGGTTCTCTGTTTTGTTCCACTGATCTATATGCCTGTTCTTCTGCCAGTACCAGGCTGTTTTGATTACAGTGGCTTTGTAGTATAACCTGATATCTGGTATTGTGATCCCACCTAGTTTGTCCTTCTTTTTCAAGATTGCTGTGGCTATTCAGGGTCTTTTTTGGTTCCATATGAACTTTTGAAGTATTTGTTCTAGTTCTGTGAAATATGTCGTTGGTATTTTGATGGGGATTGCATTGACTCTATAGATTGCTTTGGGTAATATGGACATTCTAATGATGTTAATTCTTCCAATCCATGAATAAGGTATGTGCTTCTACTTTTTTATATCTTCCTCTATTTCTTTTTTCAATATCCTGTAGTTTTCTGCAAATAGGTCCTTTACTTCTTTGGTTAAGTTTATTCCTAGATATCTTCATTTTTTTGCCACAATGGTAAATGGGATTGTTTTTTCAGGTTCTCTTTCTGTGAGTTCATCATTGGTGTATAAGAATGTCATCAATTTCTTGACGTTAATTTTGTATCCTGCTACTTTGCCAAATTCATTTAGTAAGTCTAGTAGATTTTTGATGGAGTCTTTAGAATTTTCTATGTATACTATCATGTCATCTGCAAATAATGACAGTTTCACTTCCTCCTTTCCAATTTGGATGCCTTTTATTTTTTCTTCATGTCTGATTGCTGTGGCTAAGACTTCTAGTACTATGTTAAATAAGAGTGGTGAAAGTGGGTATCCGTCTTGTTCCTTTTCTTCAGGGAAATGCTTTTAGTTTCTGTCCACTGAGTTTGATGTTGGCTGTAGGTCTTTAATATATGGCTTTTATTATGTTGAGATATGATCCCTCTATTCCCAGATTGCTGAGCGTTTTTATCAGAAATGGGTGCTGGATTTTGTCGAAGGCTTTTTCAGCATCCATTGATGTGATCATGTGGTTTTTATTCTTCATTTTATTTATGTGGTATATCACATTTATTGATTTGTGAATATTGTACCAGCCTTGCATCCCCACTTGGTCATAGTGAATAATTGTTTTGATGTATTGCTGGATCTGTTTTGCTAGTATTTTGTTCAGGATTTTGGCATCTATGTTCATCAGGGATATTGGCCTGTAGTTTTCTTTCTTTGTAGTGTCTTTTTCTGGTTTTGGAATTAGAATTATGCTAGCCTCATAAAACTAGTTTGGAAGTCTTTCTTCTTGAATTTTTTGAAATAGTTTGAGGAGAATGGGTGTTAGTTCTTCTTTGAATGTTCGGTATAGCTCCCCTGGGAAGCCATCTGGGCCTGGGCTTTTGTTTGCTGGGAGAGTCTTAATTACCTCTTCAATTTCCTTAGTTGTTATTGGTCTGTTCAACACAAAATCTATGGGATGCAGCTGTTCAAGTTTTCTCTCTCTTCCCTGTCCAGTTTTGGGAGACTGTGTGTTTCTAGAAATTTGTCCATTTCGATTAGATTGTTGAATTTGTTACCATATAATTGTTCATAGTAGTTGTTAACGATCTTTTGTATTTGTGTGATGTCAGTTGTTACTTCTCCTCTTTCATTTCTGATTTTGTGTATTTGGGTTCTCTCTCTTTGTTTCTTGGTGAGTCTAGCTAAGGGTCCATCAATCTTGTTTATCTTTTCAAAAAGCCAGCTCTTTGTTTCATTGATCCTTTGAATTGTTTTTTTGGTCTCCATGTCATTTATTTCTGCTCTGATCTTTACTATTTCCTTCCTTCTACTGGCTCTGGGATTTTCTTTTTGTTTGCTTTCGAATTCTTTAAGTTGTGAGGTTAGATAGTCTATTAGAAATTTTTCTTGTTTCTTAAGGTAGGCCTATAGTGCTATAAACTTCCCTCTCAGAACTGCTTTCGCTGCATCCCATAGATTTTGTGTTGTTGTGTGTTCATTTTCATTGGTTTCCAGGAAGTTTTTAATTTTTTTCTTGATATCCTTGGTAACCCATTCATTGTTTAATAACATGCTATTTAGCCTCCACGTGTTCAAATGTCTTTGCATGTTCTTGTTGCAATTGATTTCTAGATTCATGCCATTGTAATATGAGAAGATGCTTGATATGATTTCAGTCTTCTTGAACTTGTAGAGACTTAGTTTGTGTTTTATTAGTCCTTTTAAAGATACAACTTTGACTTGACAAATCTGTCACATTTGTTTTCAATTTCATTATTTTCAGGCTCTTATTTCATTATTTCCTCCATTTTAATTCCTTTAGATTCATTCTGTCATTTGTAGTCTAACTTTTTAAGAATGACTACCTTATTTTTTAGACTTTCTTCTTTCTTAAATAAACATTTAAGGCTATGAGTCTTCTTCCAGTTTATTTAGATACACTTTTGATGTATCTAAAAAATCTGAGGTCATTTTTGCTATCAATCAGTTCTAAGTATTTTCTGATAGTATTTTTTTTTTTTTACTCATGGATTATTTAAAAATGTGGTTTTCAACTTCCAAATAATGTTTTTTGTTATATTTCCAAAACTGAATTAATTTGTTTTCAAATCATAAAATATGGTATAAGATGTTCAGTCTTTAAAATTTGTTTAAAATGATCAGTTTTTCTGTTCTATTTGTACTTTCAAAAAATGGAAATTCTCCAGGTATTGATGCATATACATAGTCATTAAATCAACATTGATAATTATGTTGTTCTTATTGATCTGTCTTTTTTATCTAATAGTTATTTAAAATGTTTCAATCACTCCCACTATTTTTATGAATTTGTTCATTCTCTGCATAATAGTGCTATAAAATTTTACTTTATATATTATGAAACCATGTTATTAAATGCATACAAGTTTACAATTATTTTATTTTCCTAGTCAATACAATTCTTACAATATTCAATGATCCTCTTTATCTCTAGCCTAATGTCTGTTTGTATTATACTAATATAGTCTTATCACTTTCTTTATTTGCCTATGCATCTTTTTTTAACTTTCTGTGTCCCTATATCTCAAGTAAGTTCTTAAAATAAGTTTTTCAAAATGTGTTGTATTTTATTTTTAAAAACTTTTTTCTTTATTGATTTTAGAGAAAGAGGAAGAAAAAGGGAGAGAGATATAGAAATATTGATGAGAGAGAACATTGACTGGCCTCCTCCTGCATGCCCCCCACTGGGGATTGGGGCCACAACCTGGGCATGTGCACTGACCAGGAATCGAACCAGTGACCTCTTGGTGCATGGGTCAACGCTCAACCACTAAGCCACACAGGTTGGGCAAAATGTATTGTATTTTACAAAAAAACAGAACAAAAACAAACTCATAGATACAGACAAAGGTATGGCGGTTACCAGAGGGCAAGGGGTGGGGGAGGATGAAGGAATTAAAAGAGGTCAAATATATTGTGATGGAAGGAGACTAGACTGGGTACTGAGCACTGAAGGCAATATACAGAACATGTACAGGGATGGGCAAAAACAGGTTTACAATGTGAGTACATGAAACAGTTTATTCTTATATTATTATTTATTAATTAATTATTGTATTATTTTCCATACAAAGTGTAAACCTACTTTTGCCAACCCCTGGATTATAGAATTGTACACTTGAAACTTATAAAATGCTATTAACCAATGTTACTCCTTAAATTTAATTTAAAACATGTTTTTAAATCCTATCACCCCTCCTATGCTATTGTTGTAATATATTTTAATTCTATCTTGATATTTGTAACCCCCACGAATTCAACATTGTTACTAGTTTGCATATTCAGTGTTTATTTAGACTTATTGCACTGCCAGTTCTTTCATTTATCACTTCTTATATCTCAGATCTTACCTCTGGAATCATTTCTTCCTACCTGAAGTTCACTCAAGGATGTTCCTAGTAAGGATCTGTTGTTAGTAGAATCTGTTTTGTTTGCCTGGAGATGCATTTCACCTTCTTCTTGAAAAACAGTTTTTCCAGATATTAAATTCTCTTTTTTCTCAGCACTTTAAAAATATTATTAAACTGTGTTCTGATAACTGCTCTTGCTACTGGGAAGTTCTGTCATTCCAACTGCCATTCCATATGGGAAACTTGGTTCTTTGGGGCTACTTTTGCAATTTTTCTGAATTTGGTGTCCTTAAGTTTGACTATGATATATGTAGGCATGGACTGATATTTTTACAATTTTCTTTAGGTGTAATTGACTAATAAGCTGTACGTATGTAGAGTGTACAGTTGTGATGTTGACATATGTATTTATCCAGGAAATGGCAAGATTGAAGAATGAAAGCCAGCTATAGCATAATGAACAAACTTTCAGAGCCTAGTGCCTTGGGTTCAACAGTGGAGTGCAGAAGGCTTCTGGGGAGCCAAATACACTTCGTTTGGCATAACTCACCATATACAAATAACCTGAAATTACCTTCAACAAAAAAAAGAACTTTTAAAACGTGTAGAATCAGAACTTTTACATATTTTGACTCTATCCATAATAAAAATACAATTTTGATTTACCTACTTAAAAGAAGGCCCTGGCGAAGAGAACTTTGGAAAGATACTCCCATAATTCCCTGTTACTGTCCAACACAAACTTTCCCCAGTCACTGACTCTGGGACAGCCCACACGCCGCGCTGTTCTCACCTCCCAGCCTTTGCTCTTCTCCTAAGTGGCCCTTTCCCTGTGTTCGCTGCCTTGTCAATGTGGGCAGTCCCAGCTCTGCAGGAGCACCTTCAGTCATTCCAGCTCACGCCTGCTCTTCGGAGCTGGGTCTACATGATGCGCTCGTTATGTAATTAGAGAGTCTGCTACACTTGTGTTACTGTTTAGCAACTCTGTGTACTAATGTGGCCTGTTTCCCCAGTCACTAGAAGGGCCTTAAGGACAGGGATTCTAGGTCTGGAAGTTACATTTTCACTTTATCCTCCGCAGCACTTAGCACATGAACTAGTTCCCATAGCAGATACTTAACTCTTGTTTAACTGAATTTAATAAAAATCATTCATTCAATAAATGCTTTTGAGAGTCTATTAAACATCACCTCTTTAACATCACTGTTCTAGTTAACAGAATTCTTTCTTTAGCTGATGGAAGCTTAAGCTTTTCGATCCCGCTACTGAGTGACCAACAATAATTTTCACAAAAAGGCATGTTTCCTACCTCTTAAAAGAACCCCATACATGTGGCCACGCTGCCTCTCTCTGTAACTGATATCCATTTTGTTAAAATTTGGGAAGTTATAGAACAAGGTAATTACATATTGAAAATTTTAGATGTAGGCCACACTGATCAGGCAGAGACAAACACGGAACCTGAGAATTCAAGGAATTCTGTTTTAGTGACACCTTTTTTCATGCTACCCTGACTACATTCCCATTCTTCCTTTTAATCTACTGTAAATCTAATTTTTATTAGCTCCAGGTGACAGGAACTTCAGGCTCATTTAAGCCATCAGAAAGGCCAAAGTTAGTGCATTGGTTCTAACATCTTAGAACACTAAGAGAAAAGTTGTCCAGGAGGCTAAGTGTGTGAACATGGTAGGTACGGCCGGACCTGGTGAACTAGGTCACAGATCCAGTTGTTGCTCAGAGCACAAGCTTTGTTAGCCATTATTCTCATGTTTTCAAAACGAGAGATTTTTAATGTTAACTCTCTTCATTTAAAACGACAATGTTTACTCACTTTCATTCTTTTTGCCCAGCTCATTCTCCTCTACTTCACATGTAACCATTCTAATGTGCAGTGTTTTTATTGTGTGTCTGTTGTTTTGTGTGTATTTTACTTTATGTAAAAGTTATTGCATTATACACCTCTTTTTACTTTTTTTCTACACAGCACTATGTTTTTAAGATGCATTCATTTGCCTTCTTGTACATTTTGTTTATGACTTCTAACTACTACATATTTATCAAGGTATACCCCTTCATCACATTTTGTTTATCCACTCTCCCAGTAATAGACCTCTCCAACTCCTTACCCCAAATAACATTGTATTTTTTTAAAACACTGAGCAGGCCAAGAAATACTTGTGGATAGGGTGAATTTAGCTTTCAGACTGTCCCTTTGTTTATAATCTCTAATCTAATTCTTAAGCCACTAGGTTAATAGCAAAAGCAAGCCTACATTTCCCAGAGAGATGCTGACAGAGGCAGGTGCCACCTGCATATCATTGCTTTCTCACCCTTCAATCCATGAGGTGACTTTGTTCCAGCAAAGAAAGAGCGAGTGTTGACACAGTGGTACTGCATCTCTCTGAGTCATAGACATGCCTTTTCCAGGCTTAAGTCATCCCACATAGAAACTTCTTTCATCACATAGTTGAGGCAAGAAGCAAAATCAAGAAAGAGCACATAAGGAAAGGCAAGCTCTGTCTCTGAATGAAAACAAGCTTGTTTTAGAAATGCACTAGAAATCTGCTTCAGTCCAGAAGCCTTGCTCTCCACACTTGAATGAATCTCCCACTGCTGTTTTGGTTTTGTTTCCTGATTTGGTATCAGCCATCTCCGCCAGACCATTTCAGAGGCAAGCCTGGACCAAGGGGGCAAGCCAAGGAGAGAAACTAAGGAAAAGCGTTTTTTTTTAGTCCCTAGAAGAAAACAGCAAGAGCCTTCTAAGTGTAGAGGGGAATGACCACATTGATTAAGTAACTCCTTTGAGATTCAAAAAACAAGTTCAATTATCAGAAGATGAACCAAATCAAACATACCTGCATTCGCCACCAAAACCTTGGGCATGCGCTGGCGGTTCATCAGGAGTGGGAAGGGATCTCGCCCATTATTCCGTTCATGAACTTCTCGGATTTCGACCGTATCATCCATAAGATAGTAATGAATGATGTAGTTCCGACATTCACCAAACATGCTGTCTGTATCATCCCAGATTGCATAGAATCGAAGTACCTTTGAGAAATCCAAAGTATTGACTTAAATACGAGTTCTACAAGTAGAGAATTTAACTTAGCTACTTTGGCATTTATATATCAGACAATAAAGAAAAGAGTAGTCAGAAAGATGATGAAGCAATCTCAGATGACTTAAAAAAAAAAAAAAAAAGAAAGAAAGAAAGAAAAGAAATATTTACCAAACATACAAAAACATATTAATAGGCTTATAAATTTGTGCCAAGAAAGAATTCACTTTGATCCAAAATATTAGTCAGTGAAAGAGAAGATGAATTAAAAGAGCAATGGACCCTTTATACAGTGGTTAATGTGTGCTAATAAAGGTGCGTGTGAATGGTTTATATGTAATTAGTATAGAAAGAATTTTCATTTACTTATCAGTATTTTTTTAGTTTCATCAACACATATCTTCTAGTAACAGTATCAACAACACAATGTTTAAATACAAAATAATAACAGATAAACGACTGATACAAAAAACATCCTTAAAAGACTATGATAGTGCTCGGTAAAATTTTATGAACTAAAAGGAATTACATTTCTGAGAGAAGAAAAGCAGCAAAGAAGCACTGAGGGTGATCTGTTTTCTCTTTCCCTTTAGCACACAAAGGAAAACTGAAATCTGCTTCTACACACAAGCCCACAAAGAGGAGGACAGGAAGGCTGGAACAGAGTTGGAAAATACCCAGAACATTCTGTACTCATACATTAATATAAAATTTAACAAGAAGCATCTGCAATGGGACTTCTGTGAAATTACTATTTTAACATTAGAAACCTACCTATATGCAATAGCTTTGAAATTTCCCAGAAATTCATTTAAGGTTTCCCACAGGATTCTATGAAGTTAACTCACTATTAGGAAAGAAGTAGCCAGTTGGAAATGTAAAGTGGGAAGCAGATGTACCCCAGGGATGCTTTAAGAATTAAAAGTTTGGTGGAACTCACAAGACTTTTTCCACAATCTTCCTTGGATCTCTAATATGAAACTTACGCATTCCTATACCTCTAACTCTAGATGAAATCAGAAAAATAGCACTGTATCCACATGGTTACATTACAGATGTAATGTGCAAAACACACACCTACCAAAATAGCTTGCTAGTAAACACTGCCATGTTCGGAAACCAGTCAACTCACCGAGGTGCCCAGGTCACTTACTTGTTTGTCAAAGGTGAGAAACTGCTTAAGCTGATCAAAGTCCGATGGGGTGACATACTGATGAAGAGGTTGCTTCCGGAGTTCCGTGTAAGGATCGAGAGCCATCTTCTCAGGTGGATTTAATTCAATTCCTTGACTTTCCAAAAATTCCTAAATAATTCAAAAGTAATACTGATTAACTTTCTTGAAGCTTCTTAAACTATTATCTGATGGAGTAAAAATAAGTGTAATAATTTCTATACCACTGCCCAGGTTAACCATTAACTTGCAGCTTGAGCATGTCTTAGCAGTACTAAATCTCCAATGCAGATAATGACTGATAATTACCTTAAGTGTTCTACAGTATAAAATTGGTAGGCAACATGGTAAGCTCAAAATATGAACTCAGATCAATGAAATTTAGTTAGGTGCCAAAGCAGAGTTAAGTCCTGGGATTATTTACACACACAAATCTGAAACCTAACCATAGTTTCAAACAATATGAAATTTATATCAGGTATAGGGACCAACTGCACAATGGTAAAGGTAAGCTGAAATCAAATTTCCAACTTTCCAACTCATTTAAAACAAATATATGATTAAGTCTCCCCTGCAAAATAAGAAAAGAAAGCATACCCACTGCTTAGACCAGAAAATGTTTTAGCAAAGCAGGAAAGACAAATCAAATGTTCAAATCTCACCAGAACAAGTTAAGGAAAGCATTTGAACTTGACATAATTTTGAATTTTATTTTGCTAATTATAAATAAATATAATATGGACTTCCGGTCAAGATGGCGGCGTAGGTAAAGGCGGTATCGCGTCCTCCCACAACCACATCCAAGTTACAACTAAACTAAAGAACAATCATCATTCAAAACCACCTGAAATCAAGCTGAATGGAAGTCCTACAACTACGGAATTAAAGAAGCTGCTTCGAGACTGGTAGGAGGGGCCGGGGCGGAGGCGAGACAGCGGTGAGACGGGCTGGTCCCACACCCACATGTGGTGGATAAAAATCAGGAGGCTCCCGCGGCTGGGAAGGTCCTTCCTGAGGACTGAGGGGTCCCCGTCCCACACCAGGTGCCCCGCTCAGGGTTCCAGTGCCAGGAAGAGAATCCCCATAACTTCTGGCTGGAAAAACCAGCGGGAACTGAGGCTCAGGGAGGCTGAGGCGGCTGCAGCCCCAGGCAGCTCCTTAAAGGGACCGCGCACGGACTTGTCGGACTCTCTCCCTCTAAGCTCGGAGGGGAGGCAGCTCAAGAGGCACCAGAGACATATAGGGAAGAACTGAGCTGTTTGGCACTGGAGCAAGGGCTGGAGAGGGGGCTTTCTCTGGGACAAACGTGCTGTCAGAGGCCTTTGTTCCTTTGGTGAGCCCTTCCCTGGGATGACAGACAGTCCCCATATCTGGGACTCCAGCAACCTGGCTCACACTGGTAGCCCCGCCCTGGTGACTCCCTGAGGCCCCATCCCACCCAACTTTCAGGCCCACCCAAGCTGTTGGCACTTGCTTAACCATAGGATTGGCCTGTCTTGGATCCTGCTTCAGGTTTTTCCTAAATTTTTTCAAACGAGCAGCATCTGGTCTCAGCTAACCCTATACCGCTCGTTAAGTAATACACAGAAACAAACACAGGGAGGCAGCCAAAATGAAGAGACAAAGAAACAGGTCCCAAATGAAAGAACAGAACAAAACCCCAAGAAAAGAACTAAGCGAAATGGAGATAAGCAACCTAACAGATGCTGAGTTCAAAATACTGCTTATAAGGATGCTCAATGAACTCAGTGAGGGCCTCAAGAGCTTAAAAAAGGACCAGTCAGAAATGATCGATGCACAGTTAGAAACGAAGGAGGCTTTAACTGAAATAAAGAATAATTTACAAAGATTCAATAGTAGAGTAGGTAAATCCAAGAAGCAAACCATTGATTTGGAATATAAGGAAGCAAAAAAAGCCCAATCAGAACAGCAAAAAAGAAAAAGGAATAAAAAAGAAAAATGAGGATAGTGTGAGGAGCCTCTGGGACAACTTCAAGCGTGCCAACATTCGCATCTTGGGGGTGCCGGAAGGAGAAGAGAGAGAACAAGAAATCGAAAACCTCTTTGAAACAATAATGGCAGAAAACTTTCCTAACTTGGTGAAGGAAACAGACATATAAGTCCAGGAAGCACAGAGAGTCCCAAACAAGATGAACCCCAAGAGGCCCACACCAAGACACATCATCATCAAAATGCAAAAGGTTCAAGACAAAGAGAGAATCTTAAAAGCAGCAAGAGAAAGGCAGCTAGTTACCTACAAGGGAGTTCCCATAAGGCTGTCAGCTGATTTCTCAAAAGAAACTTTGCAGGCCAGAAGGGAGTGGCAAGAAATATTCAGAGTGATGAAAAGCAAGAACCTACAACCAAGATTACTCTATCCTGCAAACCTGTCCTTTAGAATCGATGGCCATATAAAGAGTTTCCCAGACAAGAAAAAGTTAAAGGAGTTCATCACCACCAAACCGTTATTATATGAAATGATGAAGGGTCTTTTTGAAGAAAAAGATAAAATATATGAATAAACAAAATGGCAGTGAATACATATCTATCAACAATGGAATCTACAAACAAAATAAACAGGTAGAACAGAAACATTCTCATAGATACAGAGAACATTTTGTTGGTTGCCAGATGGGGGGGGAGGGGTTGGGGGAATAGGTGAAAAAGGTGAAGGGATTAAGAAGTACAAATTCGCCCTGGCCAGTTTGGCTCAGGGGTTAGAGCGTCGGCCTGTGATCCGGAGAGACCCGGGTTCGGTTCCCGCTAAGGGCATGTACTTCGGTTGCAGTTTGTCCCCGGCCCTGGTTGGTCGTGCGGGTGGCAGCCACACGATGTGTCCCTTCACATCGATGTTTCTCACTCTCTCTCCCTTCTTCTCTCTCCCTCCCACTCTATCTGTGCAAAAAATGGAAAAATATCCTCGGGTGAGGATAAAAAAAGATTAAAAAAAAAAAGAAGTACAAATTCATTGCTAGACTGACAAACCTCAAAGGGAAAGGGGTTGGGGGGGGGGGCGGGAAGAAATAAATCAAAGAACTTATATGCATAACAATGGACAGAGACAATAGTGTGGGAAAAGGCGGGAGGGGGGCGGGAGTGGGGAGGAAGGGGTCAATGGGGGAAAAATGTGGAACATCTGTAATACATTCTACATTCAACAATAAAGATTTAAAAAAAATAAATAAATAAATATAATATTATTTTTATAGTCATTATATCTTTTAATATAACTTGACATTTCTTCTTAAAAGCACCACAAGGAACTATACTTATTTAGTAATCAGAAAAGAACAATTTCATGGGATCTGTTTACATTCTGGAACTGGAAATTAACCTGCAATCTGGGTTTCTTTGGGGAATTGTGTGGTTTACTTTTGGAGAATTTAATAGAAAATATATAGAACTCAGGACCAAAATATTTGAGTTCTAGTATTAGCTTTGTTGCTAACCACCTTGTGATCTTAGTATTTAAAGTTTATTAGGCAGTCTCTAATATCCTTTTAATATTAAAATATAAATTTTTTTTTTTTTTTTTTGTACGTGCCCCTAGAGGGAACTGAGCCTGGGACTCTCTGGTCCGCAGGCTGACACTCCAACCACTGAGCCAAACTGGCCTGGGCTTAAAATATTGATTTTTAATGTCTATTAAAACTACTGACCTGGAGAAAATGACTAGCAGTAATTCTCCTCTCCCTTGAGATGATGTATTGGTGTAGCAGGATTACTGCCGGAGGTATTTAATGGGTGTTTAATAATTTCTTTTGCTTTCAGAAGATAACCAGGTCCTTTGTTAACCTTACCTTAAGGATTTGGGCAGGAACACAGAAGCTTTCTGAGGTTGACTATTTTTCCTGTCTCCTAAATAAAGCTACAGAAGACATTTTTCCATTTTTGTTCAGATAGGGAGGGAGAGAAAGAGAAACATCAACGTGAAAGAAACACATTGAGTGGCTGCCTTCCGCACAACCCTAACCGGGGCCAGGGACAAACTGTAATAGAGGTACGTGCCCTTAGCGGGAACCGAACCCGGGTCTCTCTGGACCACAGGCCGACACTCCAACCATTGAGCCAAACCGGTCAGGGCAAAGCTGGAACCCTTTGAAGAGATTATTCTAAAGTGTCCCATAGGGTGGGGAGAGAAGGGAATGTCTTTGAAGGCAAGAGGAGAGAAAGGGGAAATTCCTCCAGACTGGAAAACAGACACAGGTTGGTGGGGCTCAGAAGACCAAGACTCTACATGTGATCTCTAGGGGTGCTCCGGTCTCTGAGCACACGTGCAGCTAGTCGGTACATCGGTCTCAAGCATTCGGAGTCCCAGTGTCTCACCTAGCACCAAACACCAGGGTGGTGTCCTTGGTCACTGGACAATCTGTGAGCGCTGCCTATATAAATCCTTTAGGTCTGGAGCGCATCCTTGTTCTTAGGGCTTGGAATCTTTGTCAAAGCTGAGGGTGA
The DNA here is from genome assembly GCF_014108415.1 of Molossus molossus. Taxonomy (NCBI): domain Eukaryota; kingdom Metazoa; phylum Chordata; class Mammalia; order Chiroptera; family Molossidae; genus Molossus; species Molossus molossus. Next base: position 22,614,994 of record NW_023425402.1, on the reverse strand, counting down.
ATAAAAATATGAGCTCAGCCAACTGGGGCTCAAGTAGGTTTTAAGTCATTTTTAAAAATGATATTTTTGCACACCTACATTTGTGGAGTAGGATTCTGGTTTACTAGCAGTAATACTTTAGTGAGGATAATAAATTCCAGACCTCTGATTTCAGGAGATTTATTTTTTTATTTTTTTATCCTCACCCAAGGGTATTTTTCCATTTATGTTCAGATTGAGTGGGAGGGAGAAAGAGAGAGAGAAACACTGATGTGAGAGAGACACGACTGGTTGCCTCCCGCACGACCCTGACCAGGGCTGGGGACCAAACCGCAGCTGAGGTACATGCCCTTAACTGTAATCAAACCCGTGACTCTTTGGTCCTCAGGCCGACGCTCTAACTGTTGAACCAAACCATCCAGGGCTAGAGATTTATTTTTTAATGCATCAAGTCCATTCTGTCCACAGGACCAACATTTATTTGGAGTAATGAGGAAAGGGTAAAGAGGATGGTGGTGGTAGTGAAATGCTTAAGAGAGGCAGTTCTTTGTTCAAGTCACACACTAAAGACAGCTGTCTTCTTTATTCACTCTTAGGTCCAGCCCTAATGAAAACCATCACATTAGATGAGATGTGCATACATTTTAAACTGTTAAAGGAGCTAACTTCTAACCTAACATCAATTATTGAAAACATAATTCAATCTAGTCATCAGTGCCTGAAATAAACAGGTCTGGTCTATTATCAGTCATTAAGATACAGTTGATCCTCATTACTCACTAGTTCACCTACTTCCTAAAGCTTGTTGGTAAGCCTCAAATCAGTGCTCACGGGGCTTCTGCCGTTCTTCGCAGATATGCACAAAGTCATGGGCATTTGAGTTGCCTAATGCGTACCTGCCTACCTGAGGTTGAACTAGGTGACATTCTACCATGTTTCAGCTTTTGTACTGAAAAAGTATCCTTTTGCAGTCTATTTAGTGCCATTTTTCTCACCTTACGCTTTTTCTTGGTGATTTTGCTGTTTAAAATGGCCCCAACCCCAGTGCTGAGGTGCTGTCCCATCATGAAAGAAGTCTGTGATGTGTACTTAATGTCACAAAACTATACATCTAAAAATTGTTAAAGTGATAAATTTTATGTGATGTATATTTCACCACAATTTTTTAAAAAGGCAGGTTGATGTCCCTGAAGGAGGACATATGTGTGTTAGATAAGCTTCATTCAGGCATGAGTTACAGTGCTGTGCCATGAATTCAGTGTTAATGAATCAACAGTATATTTTAAATATAACATCTTGACACAGAAACAAACATAGAACAGGTTATGTATTGACTGGATGATGAAAACGGTGTGACCAGAGATTAGCAGGAACCTGCCCCTGTATTTCTCCTCGGAGCAATGGTGTAGTGTTTGCGGCAACTTTATGGAACAGAACTAACGTGAGTAATAAGAACTGACTGTAACTGGTTTAGATCAACTGCTCGGTGATCAACTTTCAAGTGTTCAAACTGTCCATAGACAGAATATTAAAAATAATTTTAATACCTCAACTTAATATTTTATAATTTCTCATTGCTGGTACGATTCTGAAACTGCTTATGATTAAAAAGACCTAAAAAACACCTGTCTAGGCCCTGGCCAGTTTGGCTCAGCGGTTAGAGCATCGGTCTGCGATCCAGAGAGACAGGGGTTCGGTTCCCGCTAAGGGTACGTACCTCGGTTGCAGTTTGTCCCCAGCCCTGGTTGGTCATGCGGGTGGCAGCCACTCGATGTGTCCCTTTCACACTGATGTTTCTCTCTCTCTCTCTTCCTCTCCCTCCCTCCCACTCTATCTGAACAAAAAAATGGAAAAGTGTCCTTGGGTAAGGATAAAAAAAAACACCTGGCCAGTGTGGCTCAGTGGTTGAGCATCAACCCATGCACCAAGAGGTTGCCAGTTCAATTCCCGGTCAGGGCACATGCCCAGGTTGTGGGCCTGATCCCCAGGGGGGACATGCAGGAGGTGGCCAATCGATGTTCTCTCTCATCAATGTTTCTACCTCTCCCTCTTCCTTCGTATCTCTACAAAAAAAAATAATAATAATGAAAATTATTATTTTAATAAATACTAAATTAAAAAAAAATAAATGAGTGACTTCATAGAAGCTCAATGCATGGAAAAATTAATCTCATCTGGCATTAGGTAACATGAAACAAAAGGTATGAAATAATTAAGAAACTATCTTTGCTTCTAGAAAAATTTTTAACTAAGACAAATTTGGAATTGCCTATTACCTATATTTTGTGCTTTAAAAAAAAGGTCTCTCTCTCTCTCTCTCTTAAAGGTAAAAAAATCCCTATTTATGAAAAAGAGAAAGTAGAGGATTTTTGTCAATATAAAAAAAGTGTTTTCCTTTACAAATGTATTTCAGGAATTCTTTAGACAGCAAGTTTCCCTATTATATAGCAAGTATGATTTAAAAAAAAAAAAAAATGTAAATTACACAAAAAAATGTTAGGCTCATAACCACATCTGCTTGTAGAGGTTGTACGTTTCTGTGAACTCTAACTTCAGGTAAGTTGTCCAATGCCTGTTTCACATTCCCGCCCCATCGAGGGTGCCCCTCCCTTCCTCTCCATCTGAACTGGCATGTGAACCAGTTCCTTATCAAATGAGTCAGCTATGATGGAAGTTTAATTTTATTTGAATAGCTATGTATCAGTATATCACTGCATAGTTTTTGCACATATCAGCACATATACAAATACTAAAAAAAACCTATATAATAATCCATATGGACAAGGGTGTCTCACTCTAATAAGTGAAACATCCTTCCATAAGGAATGCCTCCGACACAGCCTCCAAAGCTATATACTATACCTGTGTGAATCGGTCACATTCAACAATGTGGAAAGTTTTGCCATAAATTGTGATGTTTATCCCTCGATTTAGGTCTTTCCAGTGGTAATGGTCTCCGCGGTCATTTTTGGGTAGGCGCTGGCGTTTGATCAACTTGCCTTGAAGGATCCCAGAGTTTTCCACAGTGGGCTCCATGACTGACATGCTGTCATCTTCTAGGAAGTAGTAAATGTTCACCTGACGAATCCTATAATGTTCTTCAGTTGACATAGAAACATCTTCTTGGAAATAGGCATCAAACCTCAGCACCTATAACACAAGGGAAGAAGAAACAGTGTGTATTAGTTTCTCATCAAAAAAATATCAAGTACCCTCCTGTAAAGAGAACCACTCAGGGAGATTTGAATATTAATTACTCCTATCTTCTAAATCAAAGATTGCCAAATTATGGTCCACGGGACAAATCTACCCGTCACCTGCTTTTGTATACAAGCTATGAATTTTTTTTACATATTTTGATGGTTAGAAAAACAATCAACAGAATAAAATTTCACAACACATGGAAATTATATAAAATTCAAATTTCAGTATCCACAAGTAAAGTAATTACATATATAATTAACACTTATTTGCTAATGGCTGCTTTCCCATTACATATCATGGCAGAGTTGTGAGTAGTTGTGATAGAGACCATTTGGGCTGCTGTTAGGGTCTGAATTGTGTCCCCCCCCCCCCCAAAAAAAAAAATTCATATTGAAGCCTTAACCCTCTATGTGACTATATACAGAGATAGGGTCTTTACGAGGTAATTAAGCTTAAATGAGGTCCGAAGGGTGGGTCCCTAACCCAATGGAAATAACGGCATTCTCTCTCACCACACAGGGAGGAAAGGCCATGTGAGGACACAGCAAGAAGGCCGCTGTCTGAAAGTCAGGAAAAGAGACCAGAAACCAAATCAGCAGGAAGCTTGACCTTGATCTTCTAGTCCCCAGAACAGTAAGAAAATAAAGTTCTACTGTTTAAGCCACCAGTCTGTGGTATTTTATCACAGCAGTTCAAGCAAACCAAGACAGCTGCAAAACCCAAAATATTTTCCATGGGCCTGATACAGAAAGAGTTTGCTGACCTCTGCTTTAAATGCTCAAACTATGTGTAGACATCTACTACCATGTTCCTTGATGAGATGGCTTAAAGATCTTAACTCTACTGGCTTCACATCCATGTCAAAGATCCCTCTAAGAATTTTTGGAAAGAGTAAGAAATTTGTACAAGACTATGCCTTTTGGTTTCAAAATGAAAATAAAGGTTCAAGTCAATTTCTTTAGAAGTGGAGCCCCTCGTAAATGCATAGTGATGACATATTCATTAGAAACTTCACATGAATAACTCTCAATCATCAATCCACCACAGAATCTATCATGGGTGGCACGTAAATTGTGCTGAGAAATATATATGAGAGAGCAAACCCTAGGGCCTCTGGAGAGCATCAGAATCGGTGAGAAGTCAAAATGGCCTATCTATTGTACATTTAAAAAACATTAAAAATATTATAAAAAGCTTATGTTGGCATGCTTTGGGATTAATTTTTTTTAATTTCTGTTTCTTTTTTTTAACTTTTTTTCTTTATTGATATATTAGAGAGACAGAGGAAAGGAGAAGGAAACATTGATGAGAGAGAACATCGACTGGCCGCCTCCTGCATGCCCCCCACTGGGGATCGGGCCCACAACCTGGGCATGTGCCCTGACTGGGATCAAACCGGCAACCTTTTGGTGCATGGGTCAACACTCAACCACTGAGCCAGACTGGCCAGACTATTTCTATTTTTAATATTTCTTTTCAGGAAGAGAAAGTATTAGAATGATGTTTTAGGTAGGCAAGTGCTAACCCAAACCTCTAGGAGAATAAGAGCAACAAAACAAAAAGACACTTTAGTAAAGACACACATATGGCTCAATGAATAAAAAAGATAAAATAATTTCATACATGAGTACTGTGTCAAAAAGGTACAGAGTCCACTGTGGAAGAACAAGATAGAAACCAAACGAGAACAGGCAACTTCACAGGAGAAACATGAGTATCATGGAGTGAAGGCCTTAAAACTCATAATAAAAGGATTAAATGGGTTAATGTAATAAAATGTTTAAAGGAAAAAATATGGGAAAAGAAAAATATAACAGTCATTTTAAAGTAACATTTTAGATCAACTTCAAAGAACTGAAATGGGGATGCGGTCACTTCAGTGGGGACAGGATCAGCAATTCGTGTATGAAATGGTCTGTATCTGAGCTGCAGATTTAGAAATACACAAAACATTAGAGCCAGACACAGCCAGCTATTCAAACGTTCCTCATTTCACAAAGGAGGAAACTGAGACTTGGGGTGGAAGAGTGGCTTGTCTGAGGCCACAAAGGAGGTTAGGGGCACAGCTGGGATGGAAGCCCAGTCTGTAAACTCAAAGCCCAGCGTTCTCTCCATACACCTCACTGCGTCTTAGACAGCAGGTGCTATAGTGGTCCAGAAGAGAGATCTGTGTGAGCTGAAGTGGTCAGAGAACTTTTAAGAGGAAGGGACAAGGGTGGATTCCAGCAACAGCAGTGGAGGAAGGAAGCCCAGCAGCAGTATGATGGAGGAGGAAGGAGCCAGGCATGACGATCAGTCTGCAAGGCCCTCCAACAGTCCAGGTCTACAGTAATAAATGCCCAGCAATGCAAAAACAGAGAGGCTGACTGCATTGGAAGTAGGAGGATGGAAGCTAGATGAGGTACTAAGAAAGTACAGTGCTAAGCCTATAGTGATGATTCTCATAGAAATGGAAACATTAAGAAGATAATTTGGGGCAGATGGTGAGCTAGATTTTAGACTTGCTGAGTTTAACTTGATATTGCAAGGGATAATTTGGGATGCAGGACTGGGTCTGGGAAAGAAATCAATATTAGAGAAAGATCAGGATAACTCAAACATTTTGACCCGAGCAAATGAAAGGACAAAATTGCTGTCATATTGATAAGGGAAGGCTGTAGTGGAGCGGATTTGGGGGGTGGGGAGACAAATCGGGAGTTAAGCCTTGAACATGTTTAGTTTAAGATGTCTATTAAACATTAAAGAGGAGATGTTAAATAGGCAATTACAAATTCAGGGCACAGCACATCATCATGTAAAGAACATTTCAAGCCATGAGTCTGGACCAAAAGAAGGAGCACAGACAGAGAAGAAGACCAAAGACTGAGCCCTATGGCACACTCACGTTCCTATGCAGTCTGTTTTCTAAGACTGGAAGGATGAAATGCCTTTGGCAACAGGAATTTGCCCTTAGAATGATAGGCAGGGAGGAAATACACGCACGTACACACTTTAAAGATTAAAATAACCAGAATTTCTTATATTCTATTTAAACATGTTTAAACGATATACATTATTTAAAAACAAATCTTCTAGACCATGCCATGTGATAACTACAAATGAACCCTAACCTATCTTTATGCATCGACAGCAGTGAATTGTGACCACATGATCATTTTTCAAAATCTAAACAATTCCTTTTGAAGCAAAAAGAAAAATTAAATAAGGTACAGGTCAGTTTTCGCTTTATATTCATTTTGGTACATTCAGATTGTATATTTAAAAGAAATCACTGATTACGTATACTTGGTATATTTGGTACTAATTGAAGAAATTGATTATTCAGTTAATTGGGGCACGCAATTCTTAAGATCTCTGGTTATTTGAGAGTTTGTTTTCCGACATAAATGGAGAGTGGTCAAAATTTTACCGAGTAAAACATCCCCTAGGAGTGTTTTCTGTCTTTACATTCATCTCTGATCACTTAACGTGGATCAGTTTGTCCAATAAACATCTGGGTTTCCTCTGGCATATGATCTATACATATAGCTAAAACTACATGTTTTCACTGTGTGATTCATGTTACAGAAAAGTCTTGGGTAAATAATACTTTAACCCTTAAAGTACTTATTTATTTGACTATTCATCAATAAAGCACTTATTTATTTATTTATTACAAATAGAGTCAAGAGTTCTATGCTCATCCCATGAAGAAATGCCTGGGAAAGCTCTTTATAAAGTAGTTAGGATAACATCAGCTTTTCCAGGTAGAATAAGATCTTAATGTGTTATGTTGAAAGGAAAAAAAAATATTTAGACACTGTTTAAAAATGTACTTTTCATGGAATTTTCAGCAGGATGGACTCCTAGTTATCATGTATTATAACCTAATTTTATAAAGAGGAAACCAGAGAATGTGACTCCTTAGGGTCACAACACTAGTTGGTAGAAGACCTAGAATTAGTTACCATGTCTCCTAACACCCAGGAAGTACTCAGAATGCCATAATAAACATGGAGATATTTGCAATTACTTCAAGACTGAAGAGAAAAATGCTGAATAAATATTTTCATATCACATACAATTATGAAAAGCCTAGGCACTTTTTATCATTTTCATTTTACTCCATCATACATGTGGGTTGCATGATAAGCTTCCCTATTTTCAGCAGTGACACAGATGATGTTAATCTTACTTATTAAAAAATAATTCATCTCATGTTTTATTTATTTATTTATTTATTTATTTATTTATTTATTTATTTATTGTTTATCCTCACCCGAGGACATTTTTGCATTTACCTTGAGATGGAGCGGGAGGGACAGTGGGAGGAAGAAAAAGAGAAACCTGAACATGAGAGAGACACACTGAGTGGCTGCCACCCACACAACCTCAACCGGAGCCGGGGACAAACTGCAACTGAGGTACGTGCTCTTAGCAGGAACCGAACCTGGGCCTCGCTGGTCCGCAGGCCAACGCTCTAACCGCTGAGACAAACTGGCCAGGGCCATCTCATTTTTTAAACTAATATTTATTGAGTACCAATCACAGGAAAGCTAGTCTAGAAAGGGGAACAGCATATGAGAAGACCCTGTAATGGGTGGGGTAGGGGGCGGGAGGGAGGGGCGTGTTACAGTTTCAAGAGAATAAAAAAAAATAACCTACTGTGATTGAAGCACAGGGTGTAAGAAAAAGGTAGGCCCGAGAGGAGGTTGGAGAAACAGAAGGGAGGGCCAGACCCAGTAGGACTGTGAGGAACCTGGAGAGTTGGATCTCTGTTTACACACTGGGAAAGTCATGAAAATGTTTTAGGTCAGTATATGACATAATCTGACATCCATTTTTAAAAGTAAGTCTGGCTGCTCTGTGGAAGATGAACTGTAGTAATAGAGGTGGAAGTAAATGAACAAATTAGTTATATATTTTAGAGATGGAAATGACAGAGCTTGCTAAGACTGCAATTGGGTTGTGAGGGAAAGGAAGAGTTCAAGAGTGACTTGCAGGTTGAGGGACTGCAGTAGCTGGGTAGACAGTGGTAACATTTGCTGTACTGGTTAAGAGAGTCTAATGGCATTTTCACAGAAAAATCACGTAATGTGCTTTGGGGAATAAACCAGGCACTGGACATGTTCTGAGTATAAAAACAAGTGTAGGACTAATACAACAGTCAACAATATGTTAAGAGTTAACATATTGTTTGTTTGAACAGGAGAATGGTAGAGGAAATGGAAGTGAGAGATATTGACTTGGCAACTTGAGTGGGAAGAAAAGCCAAAATGGCTTGGGTGAGATGCTTTGATTACCTAGTGGGCCAAACAAAGAACACATCTATGAGAAAGGGCGATGACCTGGGGGGTAAGGACATACGGAACCCGCGGTGCCAACAGCTCATCCAGGTGAAGATATCCCATGGCAGTTTCAAAAAGTCAGAATTGGAAATATTGACAGTTGTATGCATTGAGATGACAGTTGAAACCACAAAAGTGGGTGAGATCTCTGAAGGAAATAAAATAAAGAATGAAAACTGACCCTTTAAAATGTTTACAGTTAAGGCCCTGGCCAGTTTGGCTCACTGGTTAGAGCATCGGACTGTGGACTAATGAGTTATGGGTTCGATTCTGGTCAAGGAAACGTACCACAGTTGCGGTTCATCCCCAGCTCTGGTCGGTATTGTGAAGGGCGCAACCAGTCGATGTGTCCCTCTCATGTTCATGTTTTGCTCTCTCTCCCTCCCACTCTATTTGAAGATAAATAGAAAAATATCCTCAGGTGAGAATTAAAAATAAATAAATAAAATAAAATGCTACAGTTAAAAACGAAAAGAGAAAGGGAGCCCAGAGTAGGAGCAATGAGAGAGAGAGAGAGAGAGAGAGAGAGAGAGAGAGAGAGAGAGAGAGAGAACCAGAAGAGTAAAGAGTCAGTGGAGCAAAAGAAAAGCAAAGTTTCTAGAAGGAAGAGAGGGTCCACAATGGCAAATATTGCAAATAGGTCAAAGAGAATGGTGGTAAAACAAACAAACAAACAAAACTGTTCTGGGCTGGAGGGCAGAGAGAAGTGAAATCATAAGTGATCAATCTGACAGTCAGTGAGAGAGGAAGTTGCCTGAAGGGGTCACAAGGCAGAAAGGTTTTCAGGATGGGATAATATGACCCTAGGTAAAGAAGTGCTTACTAGCTGTTTGAAATGGAAGTCGTATGAAAGTTAAAGATAAAAAAAGATGAAAGAAGAATAACATCAGGAACACAGAGTGGGCCACGAGTCTGGGAAGTAGAATATAGTGGGTGACGATGAGGATTGCATGGGAGCAAATAGAAAAGGTAAGGGCGCTCACAGCGGATGTCCTGGTCATTGTCACCTGTGTAAGGAATGAAGTTATACTCTGAAGATGAGGGACTGTACGAAGAATCTCCAAAATATGGACAAATATGTTGGCTATTAAGTAGACTATGCATATTCTTAAAATAATTTTAAACATATTTAATTCAGAAAAACTATAATTCCCCAAAAAAATCTTAGTTTCAAAACCATGTATTTAACTACTCTCTACCTTACTGTCTATGGTAAGGACCTATCTAGACATTTTGATGATCCAAGCAAAATGAATAAAAAAATTAAAATGTAAGTCTACCTATTCATGCCCACTATCTTTTAAAAATGAATTATCAAGACTGTTTTAAAAGCATAAATTAAATAGTGACAATAGCACAAAATAACATAGAAAAACAAAAAAGAAGAAGCCTATTTCCTATTCAGGCACAATCTCTCCCTCTCTGCATTTCATTAATACTTTCTTATGATAGATATGACTCTATCACTTTCTAGTTTATAATAGTTATTTGCTATTTTTTCAATAAAAATTGAACTGACCAGGATTGATATCTTGATAAACTGTAAAATACCTATCCCACTCTTCTCTTGTATTTTCTCCCCTCTCCCTTATCTACTGATTTTGCAGTACCTATCACAGCTGAGAATAAAGAAGAGAAATAAGAAAAAATCCAACTGTATAACTGATACCACTTAGTGGATGTTTAGGTTTAGCATATGAATGGATAAATGAATTGTTCCTATCAAATGTGTTAACGAAGTGAGGAAGAAGGGATTATATGGATTCTGACTGATACATTAAAAATTGTTTAAATTAAGTGATTATTAATGTAAATAGCACAGTTCTACCACCATATTTGTTTAAATAAAGGATTTCTTTACCTTTAAATATGCTTTTTATTGATTTTCTTTTTTAAGAGAGAGAGGAAGGGAGAGAGAAGTAGAAACACTGATGTGAAAGAGAAACATCAACTGGCCACATCCTGCACTCCCCCCACTGGGGATTGAGCCCACAACTCAGGCGTGTGCCCTGACCAGGAATCGAATCAGGACCTCTCAGTCCATGGGAGGACACATAATCCACTAAGCCACACTGGCCAGGTGGATTCCTTGACTTAAAAAAAAGTTCTTATTGATATTTTAGAAGGAAAGAGAGAAAACATTGATTCGAGAGAGAAACATCAATCGGTTGCTCCCACTCACACCCCAACTAGGGACTGCAACTTGAACATGTACCCTGACCAGAAATCAAACCGGTGACCTTTCAGTGCACGGGATGACGCTCAACCAACTGAGCCACACCAGCCAGGGCCACCAGATTATTTTGTATCTTCCAGCCTCCAGCTTCAATAGGTACTCAATAAAGGTAGACTAGCTAGATGAAAATGGTATAGGCATTGAACAAAACTAATGAAATTAAAAGAAAAAAGAAAATAAGCTAGGAGTAAATTAGAAAAGGTAACTTATAGAAACTGGTCAGTAGTTCTCAGACCCAGTTATATATAAAAATCATCTGGAAATCAGAATTGTTGAAGATTGGGCAAGCATCTAAGTTTCTTAAAAGTCCCATCATTGCCCTGGCCAGTGTGGCTCATTTGGTTGGAGTGTCATCCATGCACCAAAAGGCTGTGGGTCTGATTCCCAATCAGGGCACATACCTGGGCTGCAGATTCGATCCTCTGCCAGGGTGTGTACGGGAGGCACCCAATAAATGTTTCTTTCTCACATTGATTTTTTTCTCTCTCTCTCCCCTCCTTCTTCTCTCTAAAATCAATAAGAAGCATATCTTCAGGTGAGGAAAAAAATTTTTTTAAACTCCCATCAGTGATTCTACTGCATGGTCCGAGTTAGGACCACCTCACCTTAGTGACAAGAGGAGACTCACTGACAAGGAAAACCAAGGATGATGTGGAAATGTCAACAGATGAAAATCAGGGAACTCCCGTTACAAAAGCATAAGGGTAAATGAGACACAAACAAAATGTTATACCACCCTTCGGTTACGTTCTGCCAAGCCCGAAATGTTCCCTGAAAGACAGAACTCATGGAGACAGCCTGCAGAAAACTGACGCTGGCTGGAGCTGCTGTCACGATGACATCTCGTGTTTCATGGAGATTAAGGATTTGTCATCATTACAGAATATAACACTTTTAAAAAGTAGAAAACACATAGCAGGCAAACATAGAGCAAAGGTAAACTCAAGAATTCAGATTTCATCCAACTTTTCCTTAACTGTATTTGGAAAAATACTTCAGTGAAGTCTATGGAGAATTATTTTCTGTAATCGGCTTCCTGACTAAAGAAAGGCCCTTTCAATCCCGAGTTCAGCTGTCTATGACTAAGGGTTGAAGCATTTGAACAATTTTCTCCTCAGAATACTCTGTAAAACTTGTGGTTTATTGCTGACTTTTCTGGAAAGAGTTGGCTCTCAGAAATCTGAATTCAAGGGGTACCCTAAAATCCCAGATGGTACCTTTTTGTCAAAAGCCACATGTGCAGGAATAAAATTTGGAGGTGCGGCCGGCTTAGGTTCGCCGTATGTTAGAAGTGGTGCCTTATTGGCCAACTCATCCAGGTCAGCCTGAGACAGCTGGTTGACCTGGAGCCGGTCCCCGCCTATCCCAACGGTTGGACGACGAGCCATTGCATAGCCATGCCTGTAGTTCAGTGTCTGGCTTCTATGAAATGCTGTTTTCTGAAGAGGAAAAGAAGTATGTCATTAATGAAGTTTGTTAGGCAAAAACTTTCAAAAATATTGTAACTTAAACCTTTGCTTAAAAACATCACAAATCTTCTACCAAAAAGTATACCTATATTATAAAGTTCTCATATTTTAAGCTAAAACACTGGGCCAGAAACAAGGAGGGAAGCAGCATCCTGAGTTTAAAACATAAAGCCCTGTTCCAGAACACCCAATTAATTACCAGCTCACTTCTTACAAGGAACAAAAATATTCTTAAAATAGTAATTTTTCACTAGTCTTCCCATATTTTTCATCTCATCTAGTGGTCAGAAACCTTGGGATCTAGAATAGCTGGTTCTGTGAAATCAATTTCTAAAAATGAAAGACCTTTCTTGTTACACCAACACTGACACATTCACACAACTCTTTGGAAAGAAAGTAGATATTGTATATTTAAAGTCTTGACCTCAGTAATTCCACTTCAATCCTTTAAGGGTATAATCCAAAATTATTAAAAAAAAAACACTATGCCTAAAGTTGACCATTATGTTAATTACAATAGTAAGAACATTGAAATACTCCAAAAGACAAACATATGAGTAAATGATGGAAAACTCAGTGGACTATTATGCAGTCAGGAGTTGAGGGAGCAAGGTTGATGAGGTCGATGGGGAAAAAGGAGGCAAAATCTGTAGTGCTTTAAACAATAAAGACAAATTTAAAAGTAAATTTAATTTAATTTAAAAATAAAATACTGCCCTGGCCGGTTTGGCTCAGCAGTTAGATCGACGGCCTGCGGTCCAGAGAGGCCCGGGTTCGGTTCCTACTAAGGGCGCGTACCTCAGTTGCAGTTTGTCCCCAGCCCTGGATGGGTCATGCGGGTGGCAACCACTTGATGTGTCCCTTTCATGTCAATGTTTCTCTCTCTCTCTCTCTCTTTCTGTCTCTCCCACTCTGAGCAAAAGATGGAAAAATGTCCTTGGGTGAGGATAAAAAAAATAAAAATAAAATACTGGTTTTAAAGACCATGTGGCAATCTGGGGGAAATGTTTTATTTAATAAGCCCCAAAAAAGCAGCATATGAAATTATATGTGTACTACAATTACAAGCATGCAAACACATGCCTGAAAAAAGACTAGATTTGGTGAATACTCTGTCTCTATTATACATTTCTGAATTACGATGACTTTTTCCCCAATGAACTAATTTTTATAGGTAATTGAAAAAAACCCACAAAAGATTAAATAAAAAAGAAAAAGGTGTAAGTAAATAATTTTGAAGATAGATGAGACCAAAATGGTGACACAGGAGGCCCCAGAGTCCTCATGCCTTCACAAAGATCAGTGATTTGACAACTATCCATAAACAACAGCTCTTGCTGACACTGCAGAATGCCTACTGCCTACAGTGCTTGTCAAGAACTACACAGTTGTCAATGCTGTAGACCCCAGGGGCCTGAGCTGAAGAGACATCATGCCCACCCACAACCCTGCCAGACCCAGTACTACTACACACTCCTACATTTGGTGCCCTGCTGCACTAGACCCAGAATCACAGCATACTTTGGCATACCCCCACCAGCAGGTGAAACTATTCCTTTACCAAAGTCAGTCCATAAAGTTTGGCAGAGGTAACTGCTTTATCAAATGTGAAGACACCTGTGCAAGATTACGGGGATCATGAACAATTAGGAAAACATGATCCTACCAAAAGAATACAATAACTCTATAGTAACTAGCCCCCCCAAAAAAGAACCAGAAATTTCCTGATAAAAAAAAAAACAAAACTCAAAATAATTGTCTTAAAGATGTTCAGAGACCTACAGGAGAACATAGACAAACGATTTAACAATATCAGGAAAACAATACAAGAACAAAATGAGAAATTCAGGAAAGATAGAAATTGTTAAAAAGAAACAGATTTGGAGCTGAAGAATACAATGACTGAACTGAAGAATTCAATAGTAGTTTTAACAGAATACTTGAATAAGTTAAAGAAACTGTGAGCTAGAAGACAAATCATCCAATCAGTAGAGCAAAAAGAAAATGAATGATGAAAGTCTGTGGAACTTACAGGACATTAATAAGAGAAATAATGTATGTATATTGGGAGTCCCAGAAGGAGAAGATAGGGAGAAAGGGGTAGAATGCTTACTTAAAGAAATAATGGCTGAGAACTCCCCAAACCTGAAAAGAGAGTGAATATCCAAGTTAATGAAGCTAATAGGTCACCCCAAAACTTCAAGCCAAAATAATCTTCTTTAAGATACATGATAATGAAACTGTCCAAAATCAAAGACAAGTAATTGTCAAAACAGTAAAGGAAAAAATAAAATAAAATAAAATAAAATAAAATAAAATAAAATAAAATAAAATAAATCTCTCATACAAGGGAACTTCCATAACACTACCACAGATTTCTCAGCAGAGACCATGCAGGCCAGGAGAGAATGAGATGATATATTCAAAGTGCTGAAGGACAGCAACTGCCAACCAAGAATATTTTACCCAAAAAAGTTGTGCTTCAGAAATAACGGTGAGATAAAGACTTTCTCCAATAAACAAAAGAATTAATCACCACTAAACCTAACTTAAGAGGTACTGTAAGAACTTTTAAAAGCTAAAATAAAAAGGCATTAATTTGTAACATGAAAATATATAACACACAGGTAAAGGTAAGCATATAGTCAGATATAGTACCCTAATACTGTAATATGGTGATGTGTTAACACTTGCTTTTAGTATAAAAGCTAAAGGACAAAATTATTAAAAATAGCTATAGCTTCAACAATTTGTTAATGAATACAGAATAAAAAAATTTAAATGTTGACATTAAAAACATATAGGGAGAAGAGCAAAAGGGTAGAGTTTTTGAATGTGATAAAAATTGAATTGTTATTAGTGTAAAATAGACTGTTATATATACATGCTTTATGTAAGCCTCATGGTAACCACAAAGCAAAAACCTACAGTGGATTCACAAAGGATAAAGAGTAGGGAATCAAAGCACACCACTATAGAAAACCATTAATTTATAAAAGAAGGCAGCAAGGGAGAAATAAATGAACAAAGGAATGACAAAATAGCCATAAAAACAAAAGATGGTATTAGTAAGTTCTTACTATCAATAATTACACTACATGTAAGTGAATTGATATCTCCAATCAAAAGGTAAGCTGGATGATTTTTTTTTTAAAGACCTAACTATATGCTGCCTGTAAGAAACTCACTTCAGCTTTAAGGCCAGACATAGGTTGAAAACGAAGGGATAGAAAAAAGATATTCCATGCAAGTAGAAACCAAAAGAAAGCAGGGGTATCTATCTGTATTTATATCAGACAAAACAGACTTTAAGCAAAAAATAGTAGTGAGAGACAAATACAATCATTATATAATAAGAAGGTCAATTTATCAAGAAGATATAACAATTGTAAGTACTAATGCACCCAACATCAGAGCACCTAAATATATTAAGGAAATACTAACAGATCTGAAGAGAGAACTATCTTTAAAAAAAAAAACAAAAAAACACAAAACCAGAACAATAATAATAAGGGACTTCAATACTCCATGTTCTTACTTTCAACAATGGATAGATCAGACAGACAGAAAATCAACAAGGAAACAATGGGCTTGAATTATGTTGAGATCAAATGAAGCTAATGAACATATACAGAACAATCCAACCAACAGTCTTCTCAAGTACACATAGAACATTCTTCAGGATAGATCATATGATAGGTCACAAAACAAGTCTGAGCAGATTTTAGTCATACCAAGTATCATTTCTATCCACAATGATATGAAATAACAGAAAACTGGAAAATTCACAAATATGTTCAAATTAAACAAAACACTCCTGAACAACCAATGGGTCAAGAAATCAAAGGGAAATACAAAAAAATACCTTTTAACAAACAAAAATAGGAGCACAACATATGAAAACCATTTGGATGCTGCAAAAGCAGTCCTAAAAGGGAATTTTACAGCAATAAATGTGTATACTAAGAAAGAAGAAAAATCGCCCGGCCGGTGTGGCTCAGTGGTTGAGCATCGATCCATGCACCAAGAGGTCACCAGTTTGATTCCCAGTGGGGACACATGCCCAGGTTGTAAGCCAGATCCCAGTCAAGGAGCATGCTGACGGTGACCAATCAATGTTCTCTCTCATTGATGTTTCTATCTTTCCCTCCCTCTCCATTCCTCTCTCTCTAAAAATCAATTAAAAAAATATTTCTTTTTAAAAAGAAAAGAAAAAAAATCTATATTTATGGCATCATAAAGATACTTAGACTTATCAGGGTAATTACTTTGTAAGGTATATAAATGTCCGACCACTATGTTGTACATCTGAAAATAATATAATATGCATTCCAACTGTAATCGAAAAATACATTTTAAAAAAGAAACAAATCATTTCAAATAAACCACCTCACATTACACCTCAAGAAACTAGAAAAACAACTAAGCACAAAATTAGCAGAGGAAAAGAAATAACAAAGATCAGAGCAGAAATGAATACAATAGAAACAGAAAAATGATAGAAAAATCAACAAAACTAAGAGCTGGCTTTCTGAAAAGATAAAAAAATTGACAAACCTTTAGGTAAACTAAGAAAAAGAGAGGATTCAAATAAATAAAAACAGAAATACAAAGGATCATAAGAGACTACTATTAATAGGTATATGCCAACCAACTGGATAACTGGAAATAAATGAATAAATTCCTAGAAACATACAACCTACCAAGACTGAGTCAAGAAGAAACAGAAAATCTGAACAGATCAATAATGAACAAGGAGCTTGAATCAGTAGTTAAAAATCAACCAAGGAAAACCCATGATGTTTTCACTGGCGAATTCTACCACACATTTAAAGAATTCATGTAGTCCTGGCCGGTTTGGCTCCGCAGTTAGAGCATCAGCCCACAAATGGGGGAGTCCTGCATCTGATTCCTGATAAGGGCACATAATTCAGTTGCAATATGTCCCTGGCCCCAGTTGGGGTTGTGTGGGTGGCAACCAATTGATGTGTCTCTCTCACATCGATGCTTCTCTCTCTTCCTCCCTTTCTCCCTCCTGCTCTATCTAAAGATAAATGCAAAAAATATCCTTGGATGAGGATGAAAAAAAAGGGAGGGAGGGAGGGAAGGAGAGAGAGAGAGAGAGAGAGAGAGAGAGAAATCAAGCAAATCCTTCCCAAACTCTCAAAAAAAAACAAAAAAAAACTGAAGAGGAGGGAACACACCCACATTCATTTTATAAGGTCAGCATTACACTAATACCAATCCAGATAAGGACACTACACAAAAAGAGTACTACAGACCAATATCCCTAATGAAATAAGATGTAAAAATTATCAGTAAAGTAATAGTAAACCAAATTCAACAGCTTATTAAAAGGATTATATACTATGATCTAGTGGGATTTATCCCTGAGATGCAAGGATGGTTCAACACATACAAATCAATAAATGTGATATACCACATTAATAGAATGAAAGATGAAAATAATACGGTCATCTCAATAAATGAATAAAAATACAGCATCCATTCAGGATAAAAACTCTCAACAAATTGAGTGTAGAAGGAACATACATACCTCTACATAGTAAAGGAATATACATAACAAGCCCACAGATCGCTAACATTACATCCAATTGTGAAAGACTGAAAGCTTTTCCTCTAAGATCAGGACCAAGACAAGGATGCTCCCTCTCACCACTCCTATTCAACACATTACTGGAAGTCCCAGCCAGAGCAATCGGACTAGAAAAAGAAATGAAAGGCATCCAACTAGGAAAGCAAGAAGTAAAACTCTCTTTGTTTGCAGATATTATGATCTTACATTTAGAAAACTCTAAAGACTCCACCAAAAAAAAACTGTTAGAACTAATCAACAAGTTCAGTAAAGTTACAGATACAAAATCAACACACAGCAATCAGTTGTGTTTCTATACATTAACAACAAAATATCTAAAAAAAAAGTAATAAAGAAAACAATCCCATTCACAATAGCATGAAAAACAATAAAATACTTAAAAGTAAATTTAACCAAGGATGTGAAAGATCTCTACATTGAAAGCTACAAGACTTTGATGAAAGAAATTGAAGACATAAACAAATAAAAAATTAACCTGTGTTCATGGCTGGAAAATGTAATATTATTAAAATGTCCATAATACCAAAGCAATCTATATATTCAATCTCTATCAAAATGCCAATGACAGTTTTCACAGAAAAAAAAAAAAAAACAACTAAAATTGTATGGTGCCACAAAAGGCCATGAATAGTTAAACAAATGCTGAGAAAGAAAAACAAAGCTGGAGGTATCATGCTTCCTGATTTCAAATTACAGTGACCCTTGAACAACACGGGTTTGAAATATGCAAGTCCACTTATATGTGATTTTTTTTGGCAATTGACCCTTGTGGTTCAAACCAGTGTTGTTCAAGAGTCAATTCTGTAATTAGGATGCCATACATGCAAAGTGCCTAGTATAGTTATATGAAAATTTTCAACCATGCAGGACCTATGTGCCCATAACCCCTGAGTTGTTCAAGGGTCAACTGTAGTTTGTATTTTATAAAGCCATAGTAATTAAAACAGTGGTGGTAATCATTTTGCAAAATATGTGTATCAAATCAACCAGCTGTACATTTTAAATTTATACAATGTTATATATCAATTATATCTCAATAAAGCTGAAAGAGAAAATAAAAATAAAAATTAGAGGTTATTTGATGGAACAATTTTTCCTTTCTCTGCTTTTTGTAATGGTAAGTTACTTTCAAAATCATATGTGTATGTATACACACACACAAATGCACATATATGTGTATATATATACATATATACATAAAATTTAGAATAAGTCAAAAAATATATTTTTTTATGAAAATGGCTTACTTACCTACCTCTTAATTTGTTTGCAGCCCAACCTACCACCTTTCAAGATCTGTACTAACATAAAAGATACAATAAAGTAAACTTATTTGGCTATAAGAGTTATGGATTATGGATTTTTTGAAGGTCACACATTCAGGGTCACAAGTCAGCTGACGAGAGCTGCTCTAGATGCATAACACACATGACATAGAACAAAATGGGCTGAGTCGACTTTTGCCTAAGTAATTGATATAACTTCAAGCTCCTCCTCTTCTACCTCTAAAGACAGAAGAAACATCAGCTGCTTTATTTTCTTTCCCTGTTTTAGACAGACACCGCTCTCATCACTCAACCTATGACCTTTATTCGTGGATCCTCACAGGCACCCCAAGCAAGGCGGCCTAAGGCCTCCCCATCCTTCTTAGTCATTACGTTTTTGTTTGTTTGTTTGTTTGGTTGGTTGGTTTTTACTGTAAATAAGCATGGTTTACTTTATTGTAAGAATCCTACACATAATACATATAACTGTAGGGTTCCCCAGCACACCTCAATAATGTGTTAATGGACTGTTTACATTTGCTAAAGGCTTCCCAGCAACAGCAGGCTATTAGTAAAATATGGTTCTGAATGTTGTGAGACTATACATATGTAGACCTTCAGTGCTGAAGACAGTAACCATGTTGTTCAAATTTCAAATAAGGCAAATCAGGTAATATTTGCCCAGTGTATTTAAAATAGGAAATATGCCCAATGCATAGTGGATCTTGTAGTATGGCAATACGCTCTTAGAGCCTGGCACCTCCAGTCCACACCTCTGTAATCGATCCCCCGTATCAACTCAACCCTGCCTTGTGGGTAATCCACACTCACTAACACCAAATGCATAATCTGCTCCTATACAGGGCAGGAACGTGCCTACCATGCATAGAAAAATCTATAATGCTGTGTCTTAATTAATGCAGGAATAATGTGAAGAGGAGATTCACAATCCAAATTCCCTCACCAAACTTGTGACCAAGGAGAAGGACTTATAGGTTAAATTATTAAACTATATAATATAAGTTGTTATTGTCTCATGTATGATAATCAGCCTACTGAATCTCAATATTGATATTCCGACATATATTTCAGTAACCCTATTAGAATTAACACAAATATTAAATAATTTTGTCAAGAGCTAAACTATGTTAGGAGAAAAAGGGCTTTTGTTTCTCTTCAATTTTGTCTAGAAAATGCAATTAAATACACTTAAAGTCAGGAAAGGGCAAAAGAAAACCAGAACACAAATATTTATTAAAATGTTGGAGCAAAAATAATAGCACTAACAGTATAAAAATTAATCAGCTGTGGTGGTCTTGAAGGAACTGGAATGTAATTATGTTCTACAAAGCAGGGAAGGGTGGTTTGGGAGGAAGATGAACCTGTGTTGAGAGTCTGCCTTTAAAATAATCAATTGTGAAAGAAGATAAAAAAGGAATGGGGAGAAGGTGGGATTAAATTATAGAAAAGGCAGAAGTGCTGGACAAAAAAGAGAAGGGGCTGGGTAGAAGAATAAATGAGAAGGGTGCATGCAGACTGTGGAAAAGAACCTGGTGGAAAGAAGATGAAGGGAAATGACACTTAAGAGGGAATGGAGCTGGGAGTGAGAAAGATTACTGGGTCTAGGATACAGGAGAAGGAGGAGGCAGGGAGAGAAGGATGGGCCTGGGGTGAAAGGGTGGATGGGGCTGTGCCAATGAGGATGACGGTATAGAGATGCTGGGAGGGAGTAGGGGCCGAGGCTAATGGGGAGGTGATAAGAGGTTGAGGATGGATCTGGGAGGAACCAGTGTGGGAGGATGGGGCTGGGCAGGACCAGTGTGGGAGGATGAGCCTAGGAGAGGACCTACACAGAGAGCTTGGGAGTAGGGTGGAGAAACTGGCATCTAGAGGGAGAAGAAGCAGGGGCTAGAGCAGCAAGGGAGAACTCGGCTATGCCCACAGACTGAACGAAGGAGGCCAACAGGCTGCCAGGGCGGAGTGCTGAAACTAGAAAGTGATGGAGAGGAAGATAATGGATATGAGAGACCGGATGATGCTGAGTGGGGAGGCCTACAGAGTTGCGGCGGAGAAGAAAGAACAGGGTCGGGGCAGAGGGCGGGTTTGAAGGGAGAGGACAATTTTGGGTGGAGGAGGAAGGAGTTGCACTAAGCGGCGAGGGCGGGGCAGGTAGAGATAGGTGAGGGTTGGGTGGGTAGGTCCTCACCGTGGAGTCCGTAAAAGACGTGCCCGGGAGAAAGGGAAGGCCGTGCTCTGGGTTGGACATCATCGCATCCGCTACGCCGCCGCCGCCACCACCCCAAGAGGGTTTTGTCCTCCCTGGTTGCCCGGGCGACGAGCTGCGTTCTCTGGTCTCCGGACGCTCCATGGTGAAGCCAAACAGCCAAAGCACCTGCGAGTGGAGGGCGGGGCCTGAGGCGCAAGAGTGACAGGTCTGCGACCCATAGGCGGGACTTCGCGTTCTCGCGGGAAGATGACGACAATGACTGGAGCGTGGTTGGTGAGCCTTGAGGACTGGCCTCGCCCTTCTCGGCCTCCTAGGCGGGGAAGGAGGAGCTGGTGGGCGGGGTGGAGGGTGTGATGGAGAGGAGACTAGTTCACGCAGCGAAGTGGGGGGGGGGGGGGGCCCCCCCCCCCCCCCCCCCCCCCCCCGCGCGCGCGGAATGGGCCCTTAGATAAGTTAATCAGAAGGGAAGTTCCTGCCTTCCCCCCACTCTGTCCTCACCGCGCCCCGCCGGCGTCCTGCGCTCCAGCGCTCTTCGCCCCCAGCCCCGGGGAGCGGGCTCAGGTCCCAGTTCACACTGAAGTGTCCTGGACAGAGTAGGAGCAGGGATGTAAATTACACAGCGTGGAGAATATAGTCCATAAGCAATCTCTAATAACTATGTACTGTCCAGGTGGATTCTTGAAATACTGGGGGACCACTCTCCACTCTGTAAAGTACACGATTGTCCATGCTGTACACCTGAAACTGATACAGGGTAATACTGAATGTAAACTGTCACTGAAAAATGATTTTTTAATAATGTTACCTACCATGATGGTGGTAGGAGCTGAGGATTATTGATGGTTATCTTTCTGTTGCTTAAGGGTGTTCAATGAACCAATGCAACCATTTTGTCCCTAATCCTTTCCACAGTCACTTTTCTTTATTCTACTGTCAGTCTCTGCAGTTCTGCACCCTCAATTCTTGCAGGCAGGGCCTTGCGTATTTGCTTCAGGACACTCAGTCTTGGTTGATTGAAAACCTACACTCAGTCTTGGTTGATTGAAAACCTACACAGCGCTCTTCTCAGTTCTGATTTCTAGTTTATGCCTACCTGGGATAGCAATGAAAAGAGCAGAACCAGGAGAAACACATCTCCTTCAAAGAGAAAACTAAGTCAGAAGACTACCAGTGAGTGAGGGGATATACTCTAAGGACCATAGGTATTCCCACCTTTGGTGCTTTTAACAAAACTGGATTGAATTATTATCCTTTAAGAGAAAATGTAACCCTCTTCCTGAAACATTTGCAAAATATTCATCAGCACCAAGGAGCTTAAGAATAAAAATAAAAAGCAAACAAAACCCTGGTGCCCAGACATTGGATTCATTAGTTCTGAAATGGAGCCCAGGAACCTGATTTTTTATAACAGCTGTTTCTGTTGGTGTAAACAATAACATAAATGACCCACTTTAAAATGGAGCTGGATCTGCCACGTCAAAGGAACTGCCTTGCAGTCTTATGTCTCAAATCTTTGGAATGTTAACCAGGGCAAAATAATCCTTGGATTGGGCCTAAGTAACATCATGCCTTGCAAAAGAAATGTTTGCAAAGATAACAAGAAAGCAGTATTATGACTATTGAACTGCTGACTTACTGGACTGAAAAATTAAAAACACTAAGATTAACATCACTCTGCTATGTTATCTGCACCAATAGAAATACTTTCCTTCTATTGACGTAATTGTTCCCTTGCCTTTCTCATAAACATCCATTGCCTTTGTCTCCTTGTTGGAACATTAGATGGGCTTCTGCCTCAATTAATGATTACTGAATAGCTATTCTTATTGATCTCAATAAATGCTTGTTTTGTCTCACTTTGAATGGCCCTTTTATTTTTTGGCTAACGATAATGAGCTAACTTAGGAACATGCTAGAGTACCAAGCCTGACACTATCATCATATCTCCGTGTCATGAATAGGTTACTACCAATACAGACAACAGCTTTAGTTTTATTGCTGCTTGTCAGAGCAAATCCTCATTGAATTTCACTAATGAGTGTGAGCTCAGGGGGCCCAGGACATGACTCCACCAGTGGCACCTGAAGCATTTATTGGTGGCTGTCTGCCACACCCTGCCCAGAGATTTTCTCTTCTACTAACTATCCTCTCTCCTCACTATTTCTGTTTCTTGTTCTGTCCCCATTTTTAACCTTTTTCCATTTTAATTTTCTATTGGTATATTACCTTAATGCAGGCATTAATACATTTTAAAAATATCAATGAATTGATTAGCATTGTTGAAATTACTGAAAACTTTTAAGTATCTGTCCACTGTATTATATCTTAGTCACTGACCTAGGATGGGAGCCAGCCACTGGGAGAATATTGCAAGTTGGCAAGTTCAAACTTCAAAGAGAAGATGCCTCTCCCATTTCTTTCTACCTCATTGATGCTGGGTACCCAGAATCACTGATAACTGGAATCCCCGCTGAGTCTTCATGACAACCTTAAACCCTGACCAGTTAGTTATACGATCCCTCTCCCTGCTCTCTTAATAAAAGTAAATCCATGGTGTTAGGATACACTTTGAAGAGCCCTTCTGGACTAAGTGCATGGTTGCATCAGGGTCTAAATCCTCTGAGTTGGTTAGGGAAGAAGCCCATGGGAGCTGGTAAGGGGAGCCATGCCTAAGCCTATTATCCATTGTGTCATGTTTCTATTCGAGGAGTGCCCTCTGCTCAAAAGCCTTTCTTTCCCAGAACAGCACACTAGTTAAATGGTTAACGGAGTGCTTTTAACTACTTTCTGACCCTAGAAAAAGCTTGGTGAAGAAAATTTTTCTCCATCTATGACATCATCAAAATGCCATCACCTCTGATGAGGGGAAGCCAGGCAGTGTTGTATTCGTGCTAAAAAGCACAGGTACAGGGCTGTGAAGAAGGAAAAAACAAAACAAAACACAGGGTTTCAGAACACTGCTTGGACTCTGAGAAGGTTTGGCATGATTAATAGTTTATATCCCATTTTTCCCAAACATGACTACTGATGATGGATTGCAGTCTGAACTCACCATTTCTCACTTTGCGGATCAACTAGGAGAGGGCAGGAACCTGACTACCCCTGTTAGCTAAAGTAGAAAGTGCCATGGTTTGAAGCCTGTGCATGCATAAAGCCTGGACTCAGAAGACTATAGAGACATTGCATGACCTTTGCAGGTTGCTACAAAGCTTGGGAAATGGGAAAGATGGAATCATCAGACTGCTGGGAGGCCAGAGCTGAAAGAGGCCTCCTGCTGGACAACATCTCCCAGGGACTCCTGAGGAGTGGCAGGGGCTACAAGCACATAACCTAAAATAAATATATTTTTAAACAGCATTTTGCCCAGAGCTGGCTTTACCCAGAATTTATTTTCAACTCTGTGACATTATTCTTCAGTACCTAAAAATCACAGGACAAATACCAAGTAGAATACAGGACAAATACCAAGTAGAATACAGTGTGTGTGTGTGTGTGTGTGTGTGTGTGTGTGTGTGTGAGAGAGAGAGAGAGAGAGAGAGAGAGAGAGAGAGAGAGAGAGAGAGTGTTTCTGCACTGGTTTAGTGCTCTACTTCCCTCTGCTGTATAAAAATGGTACAGCATGCTCTGGCCGGTTTGGCTCAGCTGTTAGAGCATTGGCCCTTGGACCAAGGAGTCTCAGGTTCCATTCCCGTCAAGGGCACGTACCTTGATTGAGGTTCAGTCCCTGGCCCTGGTCCGGCTCGTGTGGGAGGCAACCACTCGATGTCTTTCTCTCTCTCTCTCTCTCATCTCTCACTCTCACTCCCCCCCCCCCTCTATCTAAAGATAAATGGAAAAATATCCTTGGGTGAGGATTAAAAAAAATAATAAAAATGGTACAGCATGATTTCTGAAAAACAAACCCAATCACACCTCTAAATTTGAAAAGGTCGGGGGTGGAGCTAGCGTTTATGACTGGAGATCAAGACCTTGCAGGGGAGTGTGCCTGAATCAGAGTGCTCTACCATTCATTTCCATCCCTCTCCGCCTCTGGAATCTCTTACCTAGAAGAGTGCCCAGCAAACCACTTCGATCTTTGCAACGTCTGGATCCACTGTGATTTCCAAGCAGATTCTGGAGCAAATTTAAGACTCACAGAAAATCTTCATTGACAAAATCACTCTATTTGAGTTTAGACTATTTTAGTCTTGCCATGGGCTCTGGCCAAGCTGACAACCTGATTTTCTGCTGCTTTTTCCTCCCTTAAGTCAAATCCTATTCTATGACTTAAGCTGACTCATTTGGAATTCCCTTCCTGGTGAAAAGGCCTATCAACCTTTACCTGAGTCAGCTGTGAGAGCTGAGGGGTAGAGGCAAGAATCCATGTGGGCAGTTGCCAAGGTGGGGCCCAGGAGCACCCACTTCAACGGGGTGGTGTCAGCTGGGAAACATTTTTTTAACCACACTGAAACTGACCTGATTTTTTTTCTCTGTGTTTAACATCCTACCACAGAGGTTCTGCTTCACTCACACACATGATAAGCTGCCCCTCAGTATGTCCTCTGAGTTTATTATTTTATTTTGATTTTTCAGTGTGACCTGTGGATTTATTTTTATTTTTGGACATTTTTATTGATTTCAAAGAGAGGAAAGGAGAGGGAAAGAGACAGAAATATCAATGAGAGAGAAACATCAATTGACCGCCTCCTGCACACCCCCTATGGAACAAGCCCCAAACCC
Source organism: Molossus molossus (assembly GCF_014108415.1). NCBI lineage: Eukaryota > Metazoa > Chordata > Mammalia > Chiroptera > Molossidae > Molossus > Molossus molossus. Next base: position 22,588,951 of record NW_023425402.1, on the reverse strand, counting down.
TGGCATGTGCCCTGACTGGAATTGAACTAGCGACCTCCTGGTGCACAGGATGGCACTTACCAACTAAGCCACACCAGCTGGGCTGTCCTCTGAGTTTATGTTTGAGACTAGCAAATCCCATTTCTCTCTTTAGTGAAGTATAGGGGAGGGGAGGGAGGGTGTCAGCCAGTGACATGCAGAGTGTTGAAGAAGGAATGTGGAGGAAAGTGAGAAATTCCCCATCAAAACACATGCAGAGCCCTGGCAAAATAAACCCACCTTAATCTGTGACGAGTGGAGAGAAATCTCTTCTAAGGGCAGAGAGCCCTTACTCTGGTGAGAGACTTCCAGAAGCCCACAGAGAGATGGGTGTGTTTGTATGGAACTCACAGGACCCTGCTTGGAATACAGTGATAGAAATAATGACAGCAATGGCAAGTATACTCATTGAACACAAAGTTTGTGTTGAAGTATATTCCCCATAGGAAAAGTAGTCAGATTCCACGATCATTTGTTCTTGCTTGAAAATTAAAAACACTGAATTGAGATATTTTGCATGTCGCCACAGCTGTCTTTACACCATGGTTTGAGCCCAGAACAGTGCTCAAATTCACTTTAATGAGGAATAGGCTGTATTTAAGGTCTTGAAGGAAAAACTCCCTAGAGAAGTGTGGGGAAATAATCTGAGGATAGTCAGTAGTTCTTCAAACTGGTTTTTAGTCATTGAAAGTTTCAGGTGGTTACAGGTGACCCCTGAGACTAACGTTTGTAATGTGACTAGGTCTGCTTTGGATTCTAGCACAATATACAGTTAAGAATCTCCCCACCGGCCCTGGCTGGTATGATTCAGCTAGTTGGAGCTCCATCCCTGTACACCAGATGGTGACAGGTTCTAGTCTTGGTTAGGGCACATACCCAGGTTGTGGGTTTGACTTTGGCTTGGCCAAAATATCTAGAAATAAAACAAGAACTGCATCTTTAGGTTTATTTCATTTATCAGGGCAAAAAAATATATATCACATTATATTTCCCTCTTGTTTCTTACACTTCGAATTTACACAAATTAGCAGTGGAGAAGTTAGACCAAAGACTTTCTATATTCATTTATTTTTAGTGCTTCAGAATATGGATTCTGGCTTCAGAGGCCCAACCAAGTCTCTGTGAGATTCCATGACATGCCAGCCAGGTAATATTAGGAAAATTGATATATCAGTTTCCCCACTGGTAAAACTGGGGCAATAATAGTACCTGCCTGATAGGGTTGTGTGAGGGTTAAATAAAAGAATCTAAGAAAACAGCTCAGCTAAGGACTTGGCAAGGAGTGAGCACCAGATAATGTAAACTGTTGTTATTATTTTTATTCCTAGTTTACAGATTGTGCTCTGGATGTTTCATTGCCTTCTGCCCAGAGTATTACCCAGAGTACAAACCAGTGTCGGCAGAACAAGGAAACATTCACCGCCTGCCTGGGAGGTGGAATCAGCATTCTGGGCACCTAAACCACGCTCTCTGAGAAGAAACCTGCGGGCATGAGGGTGTCCACAGGGCCAGGCCCACCGATAGAATATCTTGATGATAGCCTGGTTTTGTGTAGATTGCAGGAAGCAGAATTGGCTCTATATTCTAAAGGAAAAGTAATATGCCATTAACAGTTAGTCCACAGAGTTAAACAGCTATCCTGAATTTTCTTGGGCGGAATTCTTGCCCAGCATACCTCATCCTGATGTAAAAGCTAAAGTCCTGACAAGGCTCTCCCAGTCTGTCCTGTCTCCTCTTCTGCTTCCCCACTCTGTTCCTGCTGGCCTCAGGGCCTTTGCACTTCTTTCCTCTGCCTGTGAAAGAAACAGATCAGGCTCCCTTCCTAACTTTGTCTGCAATCTTCCCTGCTCCTGTTTAAAAGTGCACACTCCTCCCACCCCTCCGGCCTATCCTTCTTCCACGCTCTGAATTTCTCCTTGGCACGATCACCTTCTAACATACTTTAGCATTTATTTGGTTCATTGTTTGTCTCACCATCTCATCAACCTCTAATGTAAGTTCCCTAAAGGCAGGGATTTGTGTGTTTTGTCCATCGCTGTATCCCCGGTGCCTAGAACAGGTGCCTATGTTCAGGGTTTGCGGTGTGACTGACAGTGAATCCACACACCAGTTCAACAGGCAGGGCCTGGCCTCCAGTGGAGGTCTTCCTAGTAGAGTACTCTCAGAGGGCTTAATTCAAGAGAGGCATTTCAAAGAATTCTTTCAACACGAGATAATGTTCTCATCGGCTTTGTTTCACGCGCCTCTGTCTCGACCACAGCATGAGGAAATCGCCTACACAATGGAATGTCAGAAGGGAGTGTAATGTAATCATCTTGGTATGCCTGTAAACTGAACCAGGACTGTTGATTTTGTACTTTCTAGAATGCGAGTCTGAGGTTGCTTAAAATGTCTAGTTCCCACTCTCTGGTTTTTCAGGAAGCTTTATATAACACAGCTCATTTACTTATCATCGACAGTATTTTGACATAGACTTATTTTTCTCCTGAAGGTATTTTAGTGATGAGTGCATGGATTACCTTCTTATCTGGTTTTCTCCATTTCCTTTAATAAACATATGTTACTTGAAAATGAGAAATAACCAATGACCTTGGGGTAGGGGGTGGGGCTTTCTACTAAGTCTGCATAACTCCTTTATGAGGCAGAGAAACATTTTTCAAATCCCCTGTTCAAAGTCTCATCAGTTCTCAAAATCCCTGGAGAGCCAATTGTTTGAAGAACTAACCATCCCAGTGAAAGATGAGAAGGCCTTGCATACTCTTGGCAAGGTTATTAATACTAGATGAGTTTCTCATCCAGGGATTCAAAAGTATTTTCAAGAAGCCCCGACTAGAGAGTGAGATTTGACTTTATAATCCAGGCCAACAAGGGCCTGTGGCCAATGGAAATTTGGGGCTTCAGAGAAAACCGTGAGGTCAAAGAATGCTTTACTTGGCCTCCAAGGAGACGGTGTGAAGTCACAGCCACCTGGAAATGATACAACCTTGGCTATTCATGAGGTGTTTAGGATCAAAAGTCAAAATGAGATCAGGTTCAAGTACACACGGGACGTAAAAGCGCTTTACATACTGTAAAGGGCTCTGCGAATATTGGGTGCTGATGCTTCTGATTAGCTGAGCCTTGAATTTATCTGAAGGAAAAATGAGTTTTGAGTTTAAACATTACAACTAGTTGTGTGCCTGTGAACCAGTGATCCCACTGTTTTCATGGAGATCTTTGGGCCTTACCTCACATGATTATTCAGAAGCTCCAACGGATGTGGAAACGTTTTGGAAAGCATGATAGGGTCTGAGGTGTTACTTTGTAGGCTTTGAATTGGTTGATGCTTCCTGGAGTCTAAAATACAGTGTGTGCCTCTTCCCACGAAAACCATGTTAGGTAAGAAAAGCCTATACTTTAGACAAATATGCTTCTAGTTAGTATTTAAATCAATTTTTTTGTTGTTTCAATCCTTACCGGAGGATCTTTTTTTCCACTGAAATTTAGAGAGAGTGGAAGGGGAGGGAGGAAGAGAAACATTAATGTGACCAGCGCCAAGGATCAAACCTATGATCCAGGTACGTGCCCTTGACTGGGAATCAAACCTGCAACCCTTTGGTCAGCGGGCTGATGCTCTCGGTATGGAGCCGCACCAGCCGGGGCTAAATGAAATATTTTTAATGCAATGATTTCTCTTCCATATGATTTCCAAAAAATATTCCTTAAGGAATAAGGTGGGGTTTTTTGTTTGTCTTTAAGGAGGCAGTCAGAGAGCAGCAAGTTGTTTCCAGTTTACCAAGTCAGGAACCTCTACCCATGCTGGGACCCTACATGGCCTTCCCTGAGCATGGGACTTTATGTACCTGGAAGTCTATACTGCCTGTGGAAATGCAGGGTTCTGTGTCCAGATGGATCAAGGATATCCAAGACTGAAGTAAAACACCAGCGAACAGTAAGAAGGGCTGGAGAAGGAGCAGGATTAACAAGGACTGCAGTGGCCATGAGGTGACAGCTTTGCTGGTGGGGAGATGTTTCTAGCCTCTAGGGGGAAAAGGTTCTGGCCCAAAGCAGATCCCAACCTCCTGTGGGTTCGACAGGCCATCTGGCCCCCAGGCTGTGATTGGGGCAAAATGTGGAGCAGGCAACCCCGTTATGGCCCCAAAGTGGCCCAAAGTGGGAAGAAGCTGAACCTTAGTCAACAAACTGCAAACTCTCCAAGGGCAGCATCACTGAGCCAGCATGGTGCCTACCACCAACAGGTGCACAAAAATACCTGATGAATCAGTAACCGGAGCAGTTCAACTATTAACAGTGACAACAGAAGCATTTGCAAGCTGCCTGGTGTCCTTGCTGGTAATAACTTGGTTTGAGCAGGAGAAACATCCATAATTCTACCAGTGGAGCCTTGAGCCAGAGAAACGCTGTCTTCTTGCTGTTATTGTGATAGCACTATAAGTGAAGCCAGAGTAACCTAGAGAATCACCTTCAGTAGTTGAGCATCAACCCATGCACTAGGAGGTTGCCGGTTCGATTCCTGGTCAGGGCACATGCCCAGGTTGTGGGACCAATCCCCAGTTGGGGGCATGCAAGAGGCAGCCAATCAGTGTTCTCTCTCATTGATGTTTCTGTCTCTCTCCCTCTCCCTTTCTCAAAAATCAATAAGGAAAAAAGAAATAGCTATTTAAATCCAACTGTTAGGCTACAAAATCCTTTAGCACTACATTTCACCTGGGATAGTATAACTGTAACTCATAATTTTTAAATTTCAAAAATGTAGCCTATCAATTCAAAATTTTGAAATCTTTAACACTATTATCCATGAAACTAGGAGTATTTATTCAATTAGATTGTAATCCTCAGGGAAATCCAGTCCATAGCTTTTCTTGGGGAAATAGCTGATCTGCTCACAAGTGAGGATTTGTGGTATGTGTGTGCTTGGGGGGGGGGGGGGCGGGGGTTGGAGATGTTTAATTCTTGTATACTTTCCTACTTCCGGGGGGTATAAAGTGCCTGCCCCTACCTCCCAGCAACAATGGCCTAGACAAAACCTTTCTTTCTTTAAGATGGACATTGTCAAAGTAGCCATTGTCAGGGGCTGTGTCAGAGATGTTGACAGTACAACAGTCCGTATACAAACTCAGTTTAATGGTCATTTCTGTAAGTAGATTTATATAAACAGAAGACAGTTCCAATTTTTCCTTGCCAAGCAATCAAGCAAAACACTGGTTCCAACACAATCAGTAGACTGAGATTCTGAGGACCACAGCAGGGCCCTCTCTGAGTAAGATGTAGGCGCCATCTGGAGGGCCTACTTGAAACTACAGCGAAGCAACTGAAGAACCTAATGGTTTTAAACATTAAGGTACAATTTGTGAACAGGTGGGCAACACAGGCAGGAATGAACGACTTTCATTGGTGGCCTGAGCTCTTATTTTTCAAGCTTCCAGTAGAGGGTTGAGAACGTTGTCATTGAGTGAGGTACTTTCAGCCGAGGTGCAAAATGAAACCCTAACATCTGAAGAGTATCAACATCAACTTGTTAATTAAGTATAGGTCAGGAAGTACTAGGCAAGAGGGAAACAGGCAAATGTGTCCCCAGTCTGGTGTGCCCTGCTGTCCCCTCACTCTACTAAGAGCAGGGCCTGAGATAAATCCATCCGGATGTTTATACATACAATGTAAATGATTGCTAGTTTAGTTTTTTCAGAGCATTTATGTTTTAATAGGTTGAAAGTATTAGTTTGAAAGACAGAGAGAACAAGCAGAATTTCCAGTAGATGTCAACTGTTCGAGGGGGTATGGCGGAGAAAGATAATCATCTTTATCAAATACTTCATGATTCCTTTTAAACAAACCAGGTCTGTTCCTTACCAATCCACTCATTTTACAGAAAACATTTTAAAAGAGTATTTAATCCCTCAATAGTCTGAGTAAAAACATCTGCATTTCCTGCATTTATATATTGCTAGTGAGAATCTAGTCCCCTACCTCAATGCTTCTCAAATATCTCTGGTAAAAACATTTTAAAAAAAATTCCCATTCACTTGAGGGACCATACACTGTGTTCATTAAATTAAAAATTTGATGGCAGTATCTATGAGTTTAGTCTGTCTTGTACTTATCTTGTTATGACCATTGATAGCGTGCAGGCTGGCACTGGTCTAACTTTGAAGATCAGTGCTCCACTCTCCTGTTTTCTCCTAAAAAATACCTGCATTTGGCCTAATGATCTCTGCCACCATGACCGCCACAGTTACATTCAAGAGCCTGATGTACATCTTCCTTCCAACTTCTAAAAGAACACGGTCTTTGGATCCACACCAATGAACCTCCAAGCACTTTTCTATTCCCCATTGTAAACTGACCCTCTGTAACGTGTTTGCACAACGCCTTCAACAAGGTTCCAGTTGCTCACTTCATCTGTGGTGAATCTGACCTAGACGTCGGAAGCTAGGGTAGGACACCTGGGTGGCACAGAAGTTCTCATGTTTGAGGATCAACAGAGAAACCATCGAGGAAAACTACATTGCTGACAAGACATACATTTTCTTGAGATAATGATTATAGGAAAGCGTTTGTTGGATTTTCTCTTTCTTTCCTTTCTTCTTTTTTGCCAAATAAGCAGGTTCAAAGAGTCTTTAGATTGATAAGCAGTTCTTCATCTACTGGTTGAAAAGCAACAAATTCTTTCTTTCTTATCCCCATAATCCCAAACTGCAAATTCCACATGGCCATATGTTCAGGAGTGTTCATACATGTCCACGTATAAGGCACAAAACTCACAAATCTCTCAGAGAAAGAAAGAAAACAAAGATTTGAAGACAATAAAATAATCGAGTAATAGAAGATGTTCATCAGAATGGAGGGAAAACAAACCACTTCCCTTTTCAGTGCACAGGAAGCTTACACTGGTAAGAAATGCCCCCTAGGAGAGGGCTCCCCGGCCCACGCAGTCCCGTTCACTGGAGCAGCGCAAACCAGTCCTCAGAGAGGCTGCGTGGCCAGAACACATCCATGGCAAGTACCACCTCTCCCAAAGAAGCTGCTGGGCAGTGATGTCCTAAACAGACCATTCTAGCTACAGGGGACCCAGTTCACCCTTCTCACCCAAAGGAGCCTTCAGGGCCCAACCCACAGTGAGTATACACGCTCACCTGTCCTGAGGCTTGACTATCTTAAGGGTCCGGCTCTAAGATGATGCTTAAGTGCCTGTCTGAGGACCTTGAACTGGGGTAGTTATGTGGGTCCTTCTTGAGGCAGCATATAGTTGAAAGGCTGGACCTAGGGTTCCTCTTCAAATAATTAGAACCCTAGAGGGACCCTTAGAACCAATTCACTCTAACGGCCTTTTCGAACATGCTGGTCAGAATCTGGAGAAGAGTCCCTGGAGCCAGCTCCAGGTCTTCTGGCCTGTAAGGCAGCCCTAATAGATCTCAAGTAATCCTCCAGTCCACAGGTATGAAACAGAAGGGTCCTGAGGTACCAAGCAGTACCCATGCTTGTTGGCTGGGCCTCCTGGTGGCTCCTGGCACTGAACTTTCTAGTACCATTTGCACTAATATTATATGACAATAAGCTTCCTGAATGTCCACATGGATCTAAGCAATTACTGGAAGTATGACTACTGCACAGTCCCATATATTACCAAGGTATGGATGGAAGTGAACAGCACTTTAGAGAAAACAGCCACAGAGATGTCATCCTGAGAAAAGGGTCAGGGTTGGAGTGGGTAAGAGAGGAGAGATCAGGAATCAGATGAACTGAATAATTCATTGTCTGAGGGTTTCACTGAATCTTGAAGATTCTGAATCCTCCACCCTGGACAATCTGAATCCAAAGGAAATTGGGTCCTTGGGTCAATCTATTTAATTACCAGAGACCAGCATAGTAGGAGGCCCTTCCAATGTGGTATGGATCAGCCACCTACTTGTTTTCCAGTCCAAGGTTATAATCCCTTCGGTTCCAGGTCTTGCCCCTGGAGGTCACGGTCAGAAACCCTACTGAACTTTCAGGTATGAAGCTGGTCCTTAACTCAGTGTCCCATGAATCTTAGCCAAGGTCCCTTTCTTTCCTGTGTCTTGAAAGGCTGTGACCGAGACGGAAAAGGAACACTCCTTTTATTGACAACAACTGCAACAACCTAACTCTTGAACCCTTCGGTTTCCCACCGCATATCCTTGGGAATATGCATTCATATAAAAGCCAACTCTTAAAAACAAAAAGTCAACTCCTATTTTCATACCGCATTTCCCCCAAATCATAATGGTGTGCTCCACACCTCACCCCGCCTGCCAACCTCAGGGCTCTTTCTTCATCAGTCTGGCCTTGACTTTGTGCCTCATGAAGGCTGCTGTGGTGGCGCTGCAGGCGACCAAGAAGAAGAAGGACAGACAGGCCATGTAGACAGACAGGGGACTGTGGCGCTGCAGGAAGAGCTCCTGCCGCCCCTTGTAGTCCAGGAGGACGGCTTCCAGCTGGGAGAGCGTGCAGATGGACAGAAACACATGGAAGAGCTGATGCCCTTGGCCCACGATGTCGCAGCAACCCGGGAAGTACTTCTCAGGAACCGGGCACGAGAAGAAGTAGGCACTGACCAGGAAGAAGAAGATCTGGAGGGTGTGGTACCAGGTGGCCTGCTCCTGGCAGCCAGCCAGGTGGCACAGGGCCACTCGGTGCGCCACGGGGCTGATGTCCAGAAGGAAGGCCAGCCCGGAGGGCACCACTTGACATATCTTCTTCATGAGTGGGTAAGGCTTCTGGTAACGATACTTGGCGTAACAACAGCCGGCACAAGACAACCAGCCAAAGAAGGCAGCCGCTGGCAAGAAGAAAAGCCAGAAGTGCTCGTACCAGGCCTGGTCAGAGGTGTAGAAGAAGTGAACCAAGGCACTGCCGTACTGGTAAATGCTCACGCCAATGTAGTCCACAAAGTAGAAGGTGTAGTGGGAGAGCTCCGACTGGGACTGCAGCAGGTGGGCCAGCACGCTGAACAAGAGGTAAGTGACGGAGGACAGGACATAGAGGAGCAGAGGCAGGGTGTTGACAGAGGTCCACGGCAAGGCCTCGGCCTCGGCAAAGGCCCAGAACCGCAGGAGGACGGCCAGGGCCGCCAGCAAGTGCGTCCAGACGTTGACCACCTCGTTGTGTTTCTGAAACAGGCTGCAGAAGTAGTAACGCCACTTGTGTCCCGTGGGGCGGTAGCCAGTGTGGATGTAAGGCTCCCGGAAAAGCTGGGGCACGTCTGTCTCGGGGACGGTGCAAGGCATCTTGGGAAGCCCATTCTCCAGGATCTTGGGCAGGCGGCGCAGCTGCTGCCCACTGACAGACAGGGTGCTCAGGTGCTCCAGGATGGCTGTCGTCATGGCTGCTCCGCACCGCAGGGGAGGGGATGCAACCTAGAGAAGAGGAAAATCAGCAAAAGTGCAGTGAGAGAGGGCCTGAGCTAAGAGAGCAAAGAAACTGAGGATATTCTCTTTTTTAATTATTTTTTTCTTTATTGATTTTTAGAGAGAGGAAAGAAGAGGGAGAGAGAACATCATTTGGTCACCTCCTGCATGCCCTCCACCGGGGATCAGGCCCACAACCGGGGCATGTGCCCTGACCAGGAATCAAACCAGTGACCTCTTGGTGGGTCAATGCTCAACCAGTGAACCAGTGAGCCACACTGGCTAGGCAAGCTGTGGGTTTTCTTAATGAAACGTAGCTTTCTAGTGCAATGGGGGAGGCGGGGAGCTGCAGACAGCATCTCTGAGCCTTTTCTTGTTTTCGTCTGTAGAATGATAGAGTTGGACCAAGATCCTTTAGTACGCTGACATTCTGATTTTATCTCTAGTGCCCACCACAGAGTAAGGCCAAGTCACCGCCTGTAAAATGGGGATGTCAGCCACCCTGTTCTAATATTTAGAAAGTAAGCAAAGGTAACTTTAAAGGCTTTGGAGTTTTCCAGATGCTACTAAAATGTAATCATCAGACAGGCTCTGATAGTATGAAATATTATATTGAAATATAAAAATTACCAATATTGACATTAGCCTACATTTCTACCTAATCTTAAATTATTCACTGGCCACTTAAAAATCTGAAGTGACCAATAGTAACATGAACCTCACAGTAAAGACCAACACATGAATCATCAATGAGGTTGGTTGGTAAAGACCCATGTATATTCTGCCAAATATTTTACAGGTCAAACAAAATTAACATGTGGCCTAAATTTAACATAAACTCTACTTGCAAAGACTATTTTTTGTTATTGTTGTTTTTCAATTTTGTTCTGGAAAGGAGGTAGTTTGGGATTTGCCTCACCTGGGTACCTAAATCTGTGCTCAGTGAATTTTCAAGCCCCAAAATGCTGAACTTACACTTGGCGTTTTTGTTGACAGATAAGCCAGAGAAGCGCGGCGATTATTTCACAAAAATATTTCCTAAAATAGCCCTGGCCGGTTTGGCTCAGCGGTTAGAGCGTTGGCCTGCGGTCCTGAGAGACCCGGGTTCGGTTCCCGCTAAGGGCACGTACCTCGGTTGCAGTTTGTCCCCGGCCCTGGTTGGTCGTGAGGGTGGCAGCCACTCGATGTGTCCCTTCACGTCGATGTTTCTCTCTCTCTCTCTCTGTTCCTCTCTCTCCCTCCCACTCTACCTGCACAAAAATGGAAAAATGTCCTCGGGTGAGGATTAAAAAATATATATATATTAAAAAATATTTCCTAAAATAGCTGCAAAATTTCAAGTGATGTTACTGAGCCAAGAAATGGATTTTTGGATTTTCTACATATCTACAGTTACCTTCTATACTTCCTACTTCCGAAACCCTTTTCCTCAGAGAAGTGCGAAACCTGAATTATTGAAACGCCCCCTTCTTCAGAGCCCTTCGTGGGAGAGACACAGCGAGTGCTTCTCAGGGCACCACTAATTTTATTTAGTGAAGAAAATTTAATCTTCCTACTCATACCTCTCCATCAACATGGAAAAAGAAAAGCTATCTAATCAGGTCTAACATGTAGGGCATGAAAATTGAAGATGTGAAAAAAGTTCAGGGAGACCTGGAGTCCAGCCTGGCTTTGGGCCACTTGCTGGGTAACCTTAGGCCACTTACAGAACTCACTATGCTTCCGTTTCCTGCACCGTAAAACGGGAGTGACAATTTCACACATCATATGGGTGGCTGGGATGGCTAAATGAGGGAATCTAGAATATAAAGTGCTTAGCACCCTGCCCGGCCCAGCATGGGTGCCCCGTTAATATTAAGTACTGCTGTTACTGCTATTGCTAGGAGCTGGGTTCGGTGCTAGGGACACACAGACTGACTGCAGACGCTGCCTGCTTTTCCAGGTCAGCATCCACTGAGGCAGTCAAGCAGGAAGGTCAGGACCACAACATGGGATGAGTGCTCCCCTGGAGGCCAGCACTGGTTACAGCGTCTCTGCGAACACAAGCACAGCAGGACCGGGAGGGGTGTGCAAGCTTCTCCAAGTGACCCCTGCACTGTGTCATGAGGGAAAATCAGAATTCCCAAGAGAAGATGAGGGAGGAAGAGAGCTCTAGGCAGAGAGCAAGGTCAAAGCACTTATGCTAAAACAAGGACCTGTGAGGCCTGGAGCCCCTGAGGAGGTCACACGGTGTGGTCTGAGGTAGGACACTGGCACCAGAGGCCTGAGCTCCAGCCCGGAGCTCCACCTGTGACGAGCCATGGGCTCCAGCCTGGGCTTTTGTCCTCTGAGAAGTCCAGCTACTGATGGAGAAGCTGCCTCATAAGGCTGATGTAAGGACTATTATGACGTAATGCCTGTACATGTTTAACAGATGCTTGGTTCCAAGTCCGCAAACACATCTGCCATTATTGTGACCATCGCCAGTGAGAGAGGCAGGGGCAGTTCACGAGTGGACAATCTAATAATGCACCCCCTGCGTGCCTTGTACCTACATGTACGGTGCCCCTGTAACCTTGGACTGACTCATTTGTTTAGCCAGTACTGACCAGTGAGTGGTTCCCTACCAGGAACAGGCCATCAACTAGTGCTCAATATAAAAACCAGAGAAACTTATTAAGAATTATGGTTTCAAAGACACAGAGAGAGTAGGAGAGAGGAAATTGTCATCAGAATGCCTTAATCCACTTACACACGAACAGAAGAAAAAGCTGAGCAGTGCTTTTGCTGACAGCCAGCAGAGGGACCCAAGAGCATGGAAGTGGACGACTCCAACTGACCTCGGTGGCAGTTGGTGACAGAGTACCTCAGGGGTGAGGGAGGGGGGCACCAGAAGGTGGGAACAAGTGGGGTGCACGGGTCCCAAGATCAGGTGGACCCACTGTGGAGCTGCGTTGCAGGTGGCTGAGAAACGTAATCTGGGGAGCCGGGCTTGCTGGAGCGCTGAGTAATGAAAGTAAGGGCTTTATTCTTTAGATACAGGCTTCTGCCATCTCTGGTGAAGCACAGAGGGAAATCAGATGAAAATACTGGTCCGATGTTGTGGTCTGGTGAAACAGAGGTGAGTCACGGGGGAGCTGAGCTGCACAAGGACTCGCTGGAGGCGCTCCCCGGCATGCCCACCGGCACCGATCAAGGGCGTGTCCATCATCCCTGGGCACTCAAAGCAACGGAGACAAGTCTGCATCCAGAGTTCCATAATCCGTGACTGCACAATTTCTGCTCATTGCTGCATCCTCGAAACCAGGATGCCTAGCACAGTAACAGATTCTTATAAACTGACGACACAACTGAGTTTCTAAAGACTAAAACCTTGGGAGGTTGTCTGCTGGTTGGAACCAAGTCCAGATCAGACTTGGGAGCCAACTGGCATCTGCTGCTTGGAAGAAGAAAGCACAGATCGTGGGGCTGCTCTGTTGTCAGTTTCCAGAAGACCCCGTCTGCACCCTGAGTCCCTCCAGCCCTCAGCTCACCAACCTAACCTCATGGTTTTATGTTGACAGGTCCTTATCAGAAAGTAATTTCCACTTCTCTCTTGCTTATGGAAACTAAACTAGCAAGAGGTTTGTAGAACTAAGAAGCAGAGAAGTATAAGACCAAAAGGATACTCACTTTAACTTCAAAGGGAAAAAAATTGGCAGAATCTTCATTCCCCTCTCAAATGAGGCCTTTTTAAAAATATATATATATATTTTATGATTTTTTAGAGAGAGAGGTAGAAACATCTATGTGAGAGAGAAACATTGATCGACTGCCTCCTGCACGCCCCCTACTGGGGATCAAGTCCGCAACCCGGGCATAATTCCTGACCGGAAAACCCTCTCAGTCCATGAGATGATGATCAATCCACTGAGTCACACTGGCCAGGCAAGGCCTCCTTTTTCAAAGATCCTTAGAATGCAGCTACACTGGTCTCAGGGGCTCCTCAATGCCATCCTCTGGAGTGTGTAACTCAACACCCACAGTGTGACTTGGAAGTTCCAGGGACATGACCTCCATGGCCTCCAGCTCAGGATATGATCACTCTTGTCCCTCAGCAATGAGGGTGATAAAAAGATCTGGGTCCTCTATAAGTGGGGGAATGGGACCTGAATTTCCCTTTGGAAATCTAGGGTCATAAAAAGTTCTAAACTATGCCCTGGCCGGTTTGGCTCAGCGGTTAGAGCGTCCGCCTGCGGTCAAGAGAGACCCGGGTTCGGTTCCCGCTAAGGGCATGTACCTCGGTTGCAGTTTGTCCCGGCCCTGGTTGGTCGTGCGGGTGGCAGCCACTCGATGTGTCCCTTTCACATTGATGTTTCCATCTCTCTCTCTTCCTCCTCTCTCTCCTTCCCACTCTGTACAAAAAATGGAAAAATGTCCTCGGATGAGGATTAAAAAAAAAAAAAGTTCTAAACTAATTATCAGAAAGAGGCAATTAATTCTTAGCCCATCACTTAGCAACTTCTTCCCTTACTCAATTCTCCCTCTGACAGCAGGCACCACAGCTGAAGTGCTGGTACTGCGGTATCATTCTTACGATCGTGTGTGTAGATGTGGGCTTTTTAAAGAATGTACGTGTGTGTGTTTACATAGCTACGTAAGCATAAAACACCTCTGGAAATACATACCAGAAACGGATGATTAGTGGTTTCTTCCAGGGAAGAGGTCTGTGTGGTTTGGATATAAGGGTTGTATGAATTACACTTCAGTGAGCACTGTTTTTCCCTTTAGAATTTAATACCATGTGAACATTTCCTACTGAAAAAAATATAAGTAAAAAAATAAAGATAAGCCCTGGCCAATGTGGCTCAGCGGTTAGAGTGTCGGCCTGCAGACTGGAGAGTCCCAGGTTCGGTTCCCATTCAGGGCAGGTACCTCGGTTGCAGTTTGTCCCTGGCCCTGGTTGGGGTCGTGTGGGTGGCAATCACTCAATGTGTCTCTCTCACATCGATGTTCCCCCCCCACACACACTCTATCTGAGGATAAATGTAAAAATGTCCTCAGGTGAGGATAAAATAAATAAATAAATAAAAATAAAGATAATAAAATAAAGTTATAATTCTTTATCGTCATTAACCTCAGAGGCTGCTGCCCGGGGTCCGACCACTGCCGAGATAGGCCCTACTGGCACCAAACTACAGTGAGCAGTGTTTCCGGACACGCTTCAAGGGCCAACTTGTCAAGTGTGAGCCCGTTTTGGAAGAGGCACATAGAGGCGTCATGTCGGTGCAGAAACACACCTCTCAGCCCGGCCGGTGTGGCTCACTGGTTGAGCGTCATCCCAGGCACCAAGAGGTTGCTGGTTCGATTCCCGGTCAGGGCACATGCCCAGGTTGTGGGCCCGATCCCCAGTGGGGGGCATGCAGGAGGCGTCCAATTGATATTCTCTCTCATCGATGTTTCTATCTCTCTCTCCCTTTCCCTTCCTCTCTCTCTCTCTAAAGTCAATAAAAAAAATATTAACGAAAAAAAAGAAAAGAAACACACCTCTCAGCCTTCCCAGTGTAAGGGCCCCTCCCTCATTCACAGCCTCCGTCCCCACGCACCCCTCCCCAGGCTCATCAGCCAACTCAGACGCTCCCTAAGAGTGATCTCCCTTCAACTCCTCTGCTGAGACGGCTATCTTCCTGAAGACCCCCAGTCCCCTTCTCTCCCAGGGCCCAGGTCACGGGTTCACTGTTTACCTCCCCAGCTCCTTCTGGGGCAGGAGCGTGTGCATGACTTCCCATGTCTAAAGTAATTACACACCTATTCATGATTTACTGAATGGAGACATTTCTTTATGCCCAAACGTATGGCACCAATTTCCTTCTATTTGGCAGGATTGAGAGATAACAGAAATAACGGCCTGGGAGTCGGAAGTCTGGGTTGGTGTCTGCTCCGCTCCACGAGCTGTATGGCCAAGGCCAAGACCCTCAGCTGCTCAGCATCCTTTTCTTCATGACACAGGGTGGGTGGGAGGAGGGACGTCCTGCCTCTCCACCTCTCAAAGATAGAAGAGAATTAACAAAAAGAAGAAATGCCCTAGCCAGTTTGGCTCGGTGGTTAGAGTGCCGGCCCTCGGATCAATGAGTCACGGGTTCGATTCTGGCCAAGGGCATGCATCTCGGTTGAGGTTCTTCCCTGGCTCTGGTCGGGTCGTGCGGGAGGCAGCCAGTCGATGTGGCTCTATCACACTGATGTTTCTCTCTCCCCCCACTCTATCTGATCATAAATAGAGCAGTATCCTCAGATGAGGAATAAAAAATTTAAAAAAAGAAATAAAAAAATGGGCAATAGTTGGATAGTGCTTTGAGGAGGCAAAACATGCACGTACATTAAAGTACGAGTAATATTCAAAATAAAGATCTCACAGAAGGACTATAAATTATTAATATATATGTATATATGTAGAGGTGTCTTATTGATTTTAATGCATTATTTGAAAATAAAATAAATTCAATTTAATTCTCATAATACCCACCCCAACTACTTTATAAAGAGTTTTCATTAGACTCAGATTATAATGGAATTGGAATTAAAGGTTTTATTTTAATATGAACTATTATTGAACTCTCTTAATAATATGAGTATGACATCTGTACCATGAATTTTGTTTTATAAAAAAGTGTTTTGAAATGCTACAGCATGGCCCTGAGTTTGGCTCAGCAGTTAGTGTTGGCCTGCAGTCCAGAGAGACCCGGGTTCAGTTGCCTCAAAGGGCGCGAACCTCGGTTGCAGTTTGTCCCCGGCCCTGGTTGAGACGTGCAGGAGGCAGCCACTCGATGTGTCCCTTTCACGTCGATCTTTCTTTCTTTCTCTCTTTCTCTCTTTCTCTCTTTCTTTCTTTCTTTTCTTTTCTTCTCTCTCTCTCTCTCTCTCTCTCTCTCTCTCCCTCAATCTCCCTTCCACTCTATCTGAACAAAAAATGGAAAAAATGTCCTCAAGTGAGGATAAAAGAAAAAAAAAAAAAAAGAAATGTTACAGCATGGTTTGGACTATTTAAGGTCCAATCTTAAAGGGTTTGTTTTGTTTTGTTTTGTTTTGTTTGGTACGTGCCCCTAGCGGCAACCAAACCCAGGACTCTCTGGTCCGCAGGCAAACGCTCCAACCCGCTGAACCAAACCGGCCAGGGCCCATCTTAAAGTTTTACCTCAGGTGCTCCTTTAAAACTATTTAGAAAAATTAAAGACAAAAAAAAAGTTTTGAAAGAGAAAACCAGTGTAAGACCTATGTTCATGGCACTAATGTGACATGCCCAAAATGGTGCATTTAGATTTTCTTTTGAAAAGAAATCAAAACTAAAATATGCATTTAAAAAAATTTTTTTTTCTTTATTGATGTTTTAGAGGAAAGGAGAGGGAGAGAGAGATAGAAACATCAATGAGAGAGAACATGGACTGGCTGCCTCCTGCATGCCCCCACTAGGGATCAGGCCCACAACCTGGGCATGTGCCCTGACCAGGAATCGAACCAGTGCATGGGTCGATGCTCAACCACTGAGCCACACCAGAATTTTGACTGATGAAAACTATCCATAATATATTTCCTTTCTGATGATGTGAAATAAATGGCCTGTTGCTGGTGACTGCTGTGGCCCCCTGAAAACACAGTAAAAACATGTTAGGTGCCCAGAAACAACAATTTACCTTTCAGAGAGGAGCTGTATGGACCAGCAGAGCGATGTCTCCGGTCTCCCACCAACAGATTTAACCATGTATCCCAGGTATGTCCACCGCCCTCACTGCTCCTCGAAGCCTGTCCCACTTGCTGGGTTAGGGCCCCATGGTGGTGGGGCCTCTGTCCTACTTAGGTCCTCCTTACCTCCCACAGGCACCTCTGCAGGACGTAGGCCTTTCCTCTGGTCCTCCAGTCTCCACGACTGTCCGCAACCATCCTCCACCTGTGCCCCTTTTATTTCGTGTTCTGGTTATTCTGCTGTCCTCTCAGGCCTTTGTCTTCTGTACATGCCTGCAGTGCCCATGCCACTGATGACCACTGGCCAACTCCTATTCATCCTTCACGTCCCGGCTCACATTCTCCCTGTGAAGCCTTCCCCTCAGGTGCTTCTTCGCCTATAATGCCCACTGCACAAGTTGATTTTCAACCTTTTTCATCTCATAGCACACATAAACTCATTACTAAAATTCTGGGGTGCACCCCAAAAAATAATTTTTTGCAGATCTGAAAAAAAATAGGTGTAATTTTGATTCATTCACACTAGATGGCTATTGTTGTGTTGGCTGTTGTCATTTTTTATTTGACAATCTAAGGGAAAAGAGGTCACTGCCCCTGACTAAATAGTCAGGTGTTGCATGCTTTAAAAATTATTGCATGCTTTAAAAATTATTGCTCTCCCTGCTATACGGCTACAATGTTCCAGTTTATGTTACTTGTCGCTCTGCCCACTACAGTGTAAAGCTCCTTTGAGGGCTATGAATCTTTTATCACCTCCCACTGTGTCTGGCACATGGGAGATGTTCTAATAAATTGTTGTGGAATAAATGAATGAATGGAATGAAAATGTCAGAAGAATAATAGCAAACACTTATACGGTATTTATCACATGCCTCTAGGTAGTCTAGGCTCTTCACAAATATTAACTTTAAACTTCCCAACAACTATGTGGCGTTGGCACTATTTTTTTCTTCTTCTTCTTTTTTAAATTCTCACCCTAGGTTATATTTGTCTTTATTGATTTTGAGAGCAAGAGGAAGGAAAAGAGTGATAGAGAGAGAGACACATCCATGTGAGAGAGAAACATCAATAGGTTGCCCCCTGCATGCACCCCAAACAGGGATCGAACCCACAACCTTTTGGTGTATGGGAGGACGTTCCAACCAACCGAGCCACCCGACTGGGGTGGCACTTCTTATCATTGTCCTTATTTTACAAATGAGGAAACAGAAGCACAGAGAGATTCATTAACTTTCCCAACACTACACAGTAAATCACAAGAGCCAGGAAGTAACCTGAAGCAGCCGGCCCTAGAAACTGAGTTGTTAACCATTATGTCCTAAAAAAATGCACTCGAAGACTAAACCCAAATATTTTTCAATAATATGCAACTCCAGATACGCTACTGCAACACTGCTTTGCTACTGCAACACTGCTTTGCTCCATTAACAAAGACAATTTGCAGTTGGCCCTACGGAAGCAATTAGTATGGCAAAGCTTCTCAGTTCTTTGCTACTAAGTTTATTTGTAAAGCAGATTCCGGCACTCTCCAAGAGAAGAAACGTGACTGCCACATAATCTGAGTGGCATCCATCAGACAATCCAAGTGGGTGTGTAACCCAGATAAAAAGTGATCATGAACCCCACGGGCCTCTTTCATCTTAAAGGGACATGCTCTGCAGAACTGGTATACTGAGCCATCCAATGATGAACCCAGAGATAAGGTCATCACCCTGCTGGGGGAAAGCACACTGACACTGAGACCAGTCGCCAATTCTGCATGCTCTCTAAAAAACCTTTCCCTGGTTAACAAAGTAGAGAATTAAGTAAAAATCTCCATATTTAGAAAGTACATATAGTTTGGTACCATCTGATGACCTTTATCTGAAGGCCAAAGAGAAGCACTCCAAAGCACTGGTGTTCCCTGGTCTATGACAAGGACCCTACTGGAATGGACCACAGACACAGATTAGCAGATTCCCTGGAAAAACACTGGATGTAGAATTAAAAGTCTCCACTATGGGTCTTTAGGCAGATCATTCAACCTCTCTCTGCCTGTGTCCTAGTCCATGAAACAGGAGTACAACCTCTACAACCTCTGACACTGTCCCATTCTATCATTCATCTTGGCTGAGTTTTGCTTGGTGTGGAAGGTCAAGCAATATGCTGAAATCACCAACAAAGGGAGCCTGTCTCATCACCCGGGTCACTGCGGGGCTCACACGGATGGCAGGAAGGTGGCCTGCTGCTTGTTGGGCAGAGAACAAAAGATCAGCAATGTCCATCGAAGAGGGCAGAAGAAATGCTTCCAGAATCCACAGAAGCCCAGCTCACACATCACTGCATAACTGTAAAGGGCAAGAAGGAATGGCAACCCAAATGCCAACATGGTGTCCATGTATAAGGACTGGACCATGGCTCGAGCAGCCTTTGGTCTGACCAGAGACAGAGGTGGTGTTGCGAACAGCCTGAGACACCGCCAGGATCTCCACAGTCATCCATCAAGGGAGAGGCCGCTGGGCCCACGCCGATCTTCCCACCCACATCTGCCAAGTCTGTCACTGTTTACAAAGTCACACTTTAAAGAGTGGCACCACGGGCAGAATCCTATTATTAGCTGAGATAATTTTAACACAGACTCAGATTCACCCAGGTCAACACATTCCCTCTCTCTTTTTAAGAAAACTTAATGGACATAAATAGCATCTTGATATCCCAAAATGGGAGATCTGATTTAACACTTTTTTTTAATCCTCACCTGAGGATATCTTTCCATTTATCCTCAGATAGAGTGGGAGGGAGAAAGAGAGAAACATCAACATGAGGAGGACACATTGACTGGTTGCCTCCCACACGACCCCAACCAAGGCAGGGGATGAACCACAACAGAGGTACGTGCCCTTGACCAGAATCGAACCCGAGACTCATTGGTCTGCGGGCTGACACTCTACTACTGAGCCAAACCAGCTAGGGCAAGATCTGATTTAATAAATTATAAATCTATAAAATAGGATACGATTAAAATAGAAGAGTAATAAAAGAAAAATCTATAAAATAGGATACTATGCACATATTCAAATGATGATACAGATATATTTACCTTTATTGTTACAGAAAAATGCATGCGAAATATGTGTACTGCATTGTTTCTTCACTGTGGTCTCCCCTGCACTTGGAACAATGATTGACTAGCACATAGAAGATGCTCAACAAAGATTTGCTGAATAAGTAAAGGAATAAAAGATACTGTTATAAGGAAGAAGCAAATTAAAAGTATGTGTTCCACTTTCATAAACATATACATATGGTACAGAAAAAGCATGGAAATGCATATCATCAAAACATTAATATTGGTAAGTGTTAGGAATATGGGGAATTTTACTTTTCTTCTAAAGTAGATACTAACATTATACTACTTTTTTTTTTTAATTTTTTTTCTTTATTGATTTTAGAGAGAGAGGAAAGAATAGAGAGAGAGAGAGAAACATGGATGAGAGAGAACATTGACTGGGGACCTGGCCCACAACCTGGGCATGTGCCCTGACCAGGAATCAAACCAGCGACCTCTTGGTGCATGGGTCGATGCTCAACAACTGAGCCACACTGGCCAGGCTAACATTATACTACTTTTAAACAATGAACATTTACTACTTTGTAATTGGAAAAATAGTTATTGCTATTCCACAAATAGAAATGTGACATAAATATGTAAAAATTGGTAAAACATGATTAATTAGTACAATGGGTGTGAAGACACACTCCGTGGGAAAAAACAACGACAACAAAAAAACCCCTCAGCATTATAAAGTAATACATACTTATTTACATTAGTCTGTGTATTTTGAGCTCAACTAGTTAGCATACCATGCTAATAAAATTATTTTCAAGAGTAACCTAGTAACTTTCACGAATGTAAGCTAACAGTCATGGGGGTTTGAAGGGTAAGAAATATGTAACATCTGTTAAGGCTGCAATCCTGTTCTCTTAGGTGGGGAAAGCCAGTATACACAACTGTTGTCAAAAGACCTCCCACAGCACACAAACCCAAATGGCCTTAGCAAGCAAGTCCATCCCTGACCATGTGGGTACCTGACCCTGTCTCTAAAAAAGGTGAGGTACATATGTGTGCCACAGGTGTGCCAGGAACACATGAAACCTTCTGGGCTCGGTGACCTTTCCCCCTCCGGCGATTTCCCCTCCAACTCCCCGTGGTATTGACAGTAGAAAGAAAAGACAACCCTGTGCCCTGGGGAAGACGAGCAGAGTGGATTTCCTGAGTGCCCTTTTCTCTTTCTCCAGCTGGAATTCTCTAGTTGGAATACCTGAAATTCCTCCCTTCCTCCTTTTTCTTTCTACCCTTTTCCCATGTACATGTATTTTTAAAATAGACTTTATTTTTTAGGTTCACAGCAAAATAGAGACAGCACAGAGAGTTCTCATATACCCCTGCCTCTACCTATGCATAAGTCTCCCCCACTACCAACATCCCCGCCAGGACGGTGTATTTGTTACAATCAGTGAAGCTACACTGATACATCACTATCACCCAAAGTCCATAGTTCATACTAGGTTTCACTCTTGGTGGGGTACATTCTATGCATTTGGACAAATGTCTAACAACACGTATCTGTCATTACTGCATCATACAAAATAGTCTCACTGCCCTAAAAACCTTCTGTGCTCCCCACTAACCCCTGGCAATCACTGACCTTCTTTACTGTCTCCATAGTTTTACCTTTTCCAGAGTGTCCTATAGTTGGAGTCATATAGGATACAGCCTTTTCAGACTGACTTCTTTCACTCAGTAATATTTAAATTTACCAGTTTTATTTATCCATTCACCTACTGAAGGACATCTTGGTTGCTTCCAACTTTGGGAAACTGTGAAGAAATCTGCCATAAACATCCATGTACAGGTTTTTCTGTGGACACACATAAGTTTTCAACTCATCTGGGCAAATACGAAGGTGCATGATTGCCGAATCTGCATTTTCTTTATTGTTACTCCCTATACTTTCCACACGTCAGCTAATCTCCTCACTTCGTCAGGTACCCTTTTCCAAATTCGGCATTACAGACACAGAACGCACCTCCCACATGCAGTAAATAGCATCTGTGTTTCGTTCCAGTGGGAGAATTCGGAAGAGCTGGGAGGTTTGGAAAACAGTGAAGCAGTCCAAGGTCAATTAGCAAGTTAAATGGAGATGATCACTTTTCTTCAGAGACCTCTTGTTTGGGTAAAGGTGAGCTATCTGAAATGCCTGTTAATTAAAGCCTAGAGACAGGAGTCTCCCCGGACTTTTCCCAAGGGTGTAACTATCAGCTTCACTGGTGTGGGCTGGCTTCAGGAGCACAGCCTCTGAGTTTGGTCTAGCCTTTCTGCTGCAGGGAGCTCCATCATCAGCTGCAAACCTGCTGGGACCCCGGCCAGCCCAGGTGAACCCTGAAGAGAGCAGCAGATTTCCACTGGCAGGAAATCAATCCTGGAATTGTACTTTCCATAGCAGAAGAATCTGGTAACAAATCAAGTTCCGGTTGGAGCACTATATTAAGGAGTGCGGTTTCCTAGCTATGAAAAGTTAACCTTTTTGCAGCTAAAGCAGTGCACTCCCTGGGTGGTCCCCAGACTAGGGCTTTGTATTTGCTACTAAGAAACAAGCAAGTCACTTCATTCTTAGTTTCTTTTAGATATATATCCTTAAGGCTTTAGTTCTATTCCCCTCTGGCCATGAAGAAGCCTTCTCCAAGTCCCCCTGACCTCTTTGCTTCCCGAACACTTACCTACCCAGCCCACACGTTTGCGATCAGAACACCCGGACTTGCGTGTGGCCCCACTGCGGTGTGTGCAGAGAGCCTGGTCTCTCCTATGGATTGAGTTGCAAGGTCCTGAGATAGGAAGACTAACTTATTCTCTGTTTCTCCTATCAGCAACTATCAGAGTAAAGGTGCCCCAGAATGTGTCTATAGAAAACTGTTGAAACACAAAGTGAAATAAGACTCTCCTTTGGCCCTCTTTGCTTCTAAAGCCAAGACTGGTGAGATCTGAGATAATGTGAGGCGTTTTTCAAAAGGAAACATTTGAGTTGGCTGTTGTTTATTGTGTGTGGTCCATCTGTGTGGTAGTATCCTTGACAGTATTTAAATTGTTAACTGTTTTGCAATCATCAGCTCACTCTGGCTTTATCTCCCCCTGCCACTGGTACTTTTGTGCACAGTGCCTAAGCAGAGACGCAGGAAATAGAGAGGCCAGGCAGGGGGAAAAAAAGTAAAATAACATTGGAGCAGGAGTCAGGAGACCTAGTTTTTCATTCTTTTTGTACAGAAGGTGGCAGAATAGACTGTCCTGGTTCCCCGAACAAGCCACACACATCACAGTGCCAATGTTAACCAATACCCATTTATGCCTGGCAAAGCCTGTTCTCTTTCCCACTCAGGCTGAGATAGAATCTCCTCTGTGAAGTTTAGCAACAGCCTCAAGCAGAGCAAGACACACCTGTTGTACTAAGCACATCCAATGACCCCATGGCATCATGTTGTAACTGACTGTACGTGCTTTTTCCTTGACAAAACTTTAAAAATGTGTTTAGACTTGGGGTATATTTTCTTTTGTCATTATTATTTTGCTAATCCTCACTTGAGGATATTTTTTCCATTGATTTTTCTTAGAGAGAGTGGAAGGGAGGGAGGAGGAAAGACAGAGAGGGAGAGAAATATTAATATGAGAGAGACACTTGGATTAGTTGCCTCCTGCCCGCACTCCGACCGGGGCGCCGGGGAACAAACCCACCAGGTATGTCCCCTTGACAGGGAATCGAACCTGTGACCCTTCAGTTCATAGGCTGACACTCTAATCACTGAGCCACACAGACCAGGGCAAGACTTCGGGTATATTTTAAGACAATACAATATACAAATGATATATATGTAACTGTACACCTGAAACCTATATAATTTTATTAACCAATGTCACCCCAATAAATTTAATAAAAATAAAGTTTTTAGTCTGTGTTACTTGATTGTGAGAATAACAGGAGCACAGAGAAGGTAAGTGACCTACTCAAAGCCCTAACCCAAATCAGCCCTAAGGTATGGGCAGACCTCTCCTCTGACTCTGTGTCCCAAGAGCCCAGCCACCTGTGTCTCAGAAAAAGAAAGTCCATCAAACATGAATGAAAGAGGAAGAGATGGCTGACAAGTGAGTGCCTGTCTGCCTCTGAGCTGATGGCAGACTAGGAATCCTGCTCACTGTAACATGCTAGGTGTATTATCCAAGCTCCCTCGCCCCAAATCTTCCAGAAGGGCTCTCCCTCCTACGGGTACCCCAGAAGACCTCACTCCACTTCCCAGTGTGGCCCTTTTTACAATGTCAAGTAGTGATTCACAACCGGTAGCTGATCTGGCTGAAAACCATCCGTTCCTGCATGGAGGAGCTGCATTTGGAAAGTCAGTCTACCCAGTTCAATGACCGTGGACTGCCACACCCTCCAGCTCTCACTTCTAATGTTACAACTGCCCACCCAGCCTGCGAGTTCGACCACAGTGGTGATTACTTATCACTCAGGATTACTCTAACTCCAAGATCTCAGATGTGAGGGTCCTCCTTCCTGATCCCAACGCTCCTGACTCCCATCGGCACCATTTCCGCACACCTGTGAACACACTCTGGGTTCCTCATAAGCTCCAGTCTTCTGCCTTTCTCCTCTCCTCGTCCACCTGCCTCATCTGGCCCCTCTGCTGCCAGCCACTTCTCCTCTGGCCTGGCCAGCACTCCTCATCCTCCACCCCTTCGCTGGGTCCGCCTGCCTGACCCCGCCTTGCTTACACCTGCCTTCTCTTTCTTCTCCGCCAGGTGCTGTGTGCTAGTACAGACCATAAAACATTGTGAGACCATTGTGAATTCATCTTTTAGTCGTCAACTGAGACTTCACCCTACTCATCTGGATGTCCCATCAGCACCATAAGCCCTGTGTGAATGAAACCAACCTTCTCCTGCTGTACCTAGTTCCAGTTATTGGCGGGACCGATCTCCCAGTCACCAAACCTCAAAAGCAAAGTGAAATTTCTCCTTTTCTTCCTCCTTCTCTCAAATCCCAGACATCAAATCCTTTAAAAAAAAATGCAGCATGTCCCAAACCTATTCCTCCTTTGCACATCCGCGGCAGGCCCGTGTGCTGTCCCAGCTACACTTCCTAACTGACTGCAGCTCCAGTCTCTGGCCCCAGTTCCGTCTGACTTCACTGGGCTAAAGCTCAGGTCTGAGGATACTTTGTTCACAGCCACCAGTAATCTTCTCCTCTGCCAGCTGAAGCTCACACTCCTGAGGCTGGCAGCTGAGCCTTCCAGGCCCTGGTCCTATAGGGCAGCTTCAAACATCACCCACAGCTTGATTTCATGCGGAACAAAACAGAGGAAATGGACTAGAACATGTCGGAGCATCGCACTTGCTAAAGTACTGTCATAGATCTCCTGCTTCCTAAAATAAAATATATTTTTAGCAAGGGTCATGTTATAGCTTAAAAACCATTAAATTACCCCATTTGTTATTTCTAAACATGCTCTCTTTCATTTTGAACTTATGAAACTTCCTCTTTCATTTTGAACTTATGAAATACTTTAAGCACACAGAAAAGTATGGAGGATAATACAACAAACAGTGGTTTGTCAACTCTTAACATGTCATGTTTACTTCAGAGTAAAATGTATATGTGTGTGTGTGTATACAGAAATGCATGCATATATGTGAGTATGTATATATATATGTGTGTGCATGTGTATATACACAGCGTCTGCATGTACATGAATGTGTATATACATGAATGTATGCATGCATGTATATGAGTGTCTGCATGTAAGTATGTGTATATACGAGTGTCTGCATGTATGTATGCATGTGTATGTATATACGTATCTATGTCTGTAAAACAGATACAGCTGAGACCTAGCCTCCTATTCCCTTCCCTTGCTCCCCAGCAGCAGTCACTATACACTGTGTTTTTCATTCCCACTAATGTTTTCACATGAAAACATCATGGCACTCTTACAATTACATAACTACATGTAACAATATCATAAAATCATGAAATTAAGTACAGTATCCATAAACATACTGTTTTGTCTATTTTTAACCTTCATATAAATTTTGTACCTAACATTCTGCAGCCTTTCTTTTGCTTTTTGTGCTTTTCCACATGAATGTCGACATGACTCTCTGATTCATTTCTCTGCTGTATTTTTTGGAATGCCACAATTTATCTCTCCATCCTTCTGTGGCGTGTGGGCTGTCTCCAGTTATTTTCTGTGACAAGCAAGGCTGTGGTATAGTTCGTACATGTCTTCTTGGGTATATGTCTAGAAGGGGCTTCCTCTGCAGGTTCTGCCCAGGAGGCTGTTCCCTCCGCCCTGTCCCTGCCTCAGAAAACTGTACCCATCCCTGGAGGCACCTCTCAGAAGCCTACTCTCCCATGCATACCAATTCACACAGTTTGAGCAACAGCCTCCATCCATTCTCCTGCAAACTTTAGTCTGGATCACTAAAATGACGCCATTATATACAACTCTGTCCTACAGTGGCTTGGATATTTTCCATACATCCCTAGCAGGCCTAAGTTTCTTATGAGCAAGTCCTGTGTAAATGGCCTTACATTCCCTCTCCCCGCCACTTAAAGCCTGGCACACATTTTTCCCAGAATGGGCCCTCAGTGCATATCTGTTGAATCCACTGAGCTTTCCTTCTTTTGACACTAAGTACTGCTATCACCATCTAAGAACACTGATCTCATGAAAATAGTACATGCCTAATGGCTGTGACATTCCCATGTATTATCATTACACCATGGGGGTGAGGAGAAGCCTGTTTTCTGTCAGCCACACTCTTTTGGGAGAAAATGGAGGTCAGGGGATACTCTGATGACCTCCTTGGCAGCTGCTTACATGTAAAGACCAAAGAAAACATTCTTCCTCCTCTATTGTCAAAGAACGCAAAATGTTACATGCATGCCAAAAAATGGTACAAGAATTTTGTTCAGAACTAAAAGAAATCAAATATTGGGCAGATAAGAATGTTACTAAAAAATGAGGGAAGGAGGGGCATTTTCAAGATGGGCACTGTGCTTGTTTATTTAGTTAACCCATGTTGATTGCCATCCGTGTAGACAGGACTTAAAGAGAAAATCCATTCCTCCTCCTTGCACCTCGTCCTGTGATTGTAGCAATTGTTATACAACTTGATCCTGGGGATAGAGTCACAAACAGCCATGTGTGTGTTGACTAGCTGTAGAAGACCTTCAGAATCCTTGGCCAGGGACAGGCTCATGGAGGGGCAAAGGAGCCGGCTACTCATAGACGCCCACCTCTCCTCCAAGCTTAGTGGGGTGGGGATAGGTGCATGGCGAGAGACTTCTTCCTGATTCCAAAGTAGAGATTCATGCTCATTACACTTCTTCCTTATTAGATATGGAAAAGGTTAAGAAACGAGATGTGGAAAATCAGTTCAAGAATCCAGTACCGCAAACCGTCTTTTAATTCCTTTATGGTACAAAGTATTGGCTTAAATGATCACAAGTTGATGTCTGTTTAACCCAGCCTCATACATTAGTAGTAAAACATGTCCAGGTCACAGGATTTATTACGAGCAGCTGACCATCCCATGCCATGTGACCTACCAGATGGAGAATAACTGAAATAAATAGCCTTGAGCTGCCCTCCCTACTTCTGGGTTGACGGAAAGGTCAGCCGCAGCCGTGAAAATCCTAGTCTTTTTTTTTTATCCTCACCCGAGGACATTTTTCCATTCTTTTTGTTCAGATAGAATTGGAGGGAGAGAGAGGAAGAGCGAGAGAGAGAGAGAGAGAAACATCGACGTGAAAGGGACACATCGAGTGACTGCCACCCGCACGACCAACCAGGGCCGGGGACAAACTGCAACCATGGTACATGCCCTTAGTGGGAACTGAACCTGGGTCTCTCAGGTCCACAGGCTGCCGATCTAACCGCTGAGCCAAACCAGCCAGGGCAAAAATCCTAGTCTTGAGAAGGCGTTTAAAACTCCTATTGGAAGAGGAAGATATAAAAAAGTGGAAGCACATACCTTGTTCATGGATTGGAAGAATCAACATCATTAAAATGACCATACTACCCAAAGCAATCTATAGATTCAATGCCATCTCCATCAAAATACCAACGACATACTTCACAGAACTAGAACAAATACTTCAAAAGTTCATATGGAACCAAAAAGGACTTCGAATAGCCACAGCAATCTTGAAAAAGAAGAACAAAGTTGGAGGGATCATATTACCAGATTTCAGGTTATACTACAAAGCCACTGTAATCAAAACAGCCTGGTACTGGCACAAGAACAGGCATACAGACCAGTGGAACAAAACAGAGAACCCGGAAATGGACCCAAGGCTATATGCTCAATTAATATTTGTCAAAGGTGGCAAGAGTATACAGTGGAGTAAAGACAGCCTCTTTAATAAATAGTGTTGGGAAAATTGGACAGCTACATGCAAAAAAATGAAACTAGACCATCAACTTACACCCTACACGAGAATAAACTCAAAATGGATAAAAGACTTAAATGTGACTCATGAATCCATAAAAATCCTTGAAGAAAATGTAGGCAACAAAATTTCAGACATTATATGCAGCAGAATTTTCACGAATACACCACCTAAGGCAATAGAAACAAAGGAGAAAATGAACACACGGGCCTACATCAAACTCAAAAGCTTCTGCACAGCAAAAGATACAATCATCAAAATGGAAAGGCAATCCACTGTATGGGAGAGCATATTTTCCAATGATATATCAGATAAGGGGTTAATTTCCAATATATATAGAGTGCTCATACAACTCCACAAAAGGAAGACAAAGAACCCAATTGAAAAATGGGCAGAGGAACTAAATAGACACCTCTCCAAACAGGACATACAAATGGCTAAGAGACATATGAAGATATGCTCAACATCATTAATCATCAGAGAGTTGCAAATTAAAACAACAATGAGGTATCACCTCACACCTGTCAGAATGGCCACCATCAACAAATCATCAAACATCAAGTGTTGGCGAGGGTGTGGAGAAAAGGGGACTCTGGTACACTGCTGGTAGGAATGCAGACTGGTGCAGCCACTTTGGAAAACAATATGGTGTTACCTCAAAAAATTAAAAATTGAACTTCCATTTGACCCAGTGATCCCACTTCTAGGACTATACCCCAAGAAGCCTGAAACACCAATCGGAAAGAATATATGTACCCCCATGGTCATAGCAGCACTATTTACAATAGCTAAGATCTGGAAACAGCCCAAATGTCCATCAGTAGACAAATGGATAAAAATGCTGTGATACATATACACAATGGAGTACTATACAGCTGTAAGAAAGAAAGATCTCTTATCCTTTGAGATGACATGGAGGGACCTGGAGAGTATTTTCCTAAGCAAAACAAGCCAAGCAGAGAAAGACAAATATCACATAATCTCACTTCTTTGTGGAATATAATGAACATAACCGTTTGAGGAACGGGGTAGTCCCAGAGACGTGGAAGTGGGGTACAGACTGACAATCCCCTGAAGAGGGGGCTGGGAGGAGAGATAAACCACACAACTTATATGCATGTATGTATGAACAATGGACATGGACAACAAAGGTGGGGACAGGGCAAGGGAGGGAGAGGGAGGGGGAATCAGTGAGGTAAAAAGGAAAAACATCTGTAACAAAAATAAATGAATTAATTTTAAAAAAAGATCAGATGTAAAAAAAAACAACAAAAAAAACTCCTATTGGAATGGGTTAAGCAAAAATATGCAAACTGAGGACTAACGAAAAAGCCAAACTCCTGATTGTCATTTGTAGGTCATCAAATTTCACTTTAGAAAGGGCCAAGAATAAAAACAGCCATTTCTATTCCCTGTAACAGAACCTCAAGTCTCAGATGACATCTGATTAGAATCTGTGCAAGCGCTACCTGAGTGCCTGGATTGTTTTTCCAATCAAGTTGAAATGCCCATGGCCCTGGCTTCTGCCTCAGCTTGCCCACTCATGTAAAGGTGAAGGATACACACTCCTTGATCCCTGCCTCAGCACTGCCACCCACCACCTGTGGGCCCTGGCAGATTCAGACACTGACCATGATGGCCAAGAGATAAACAACTCCTTCTAGCCTTTGCTCAAATCTCACCTTCTCAACAGCCCTATTGACCTACAAATGCATTTGCACCTTCCGTAGCTCTCTAGAAACCCCTTCCTCTGCCCTTTTTGTTTGTTTTCTAAAGTACTTTTTACCTTTTGACTTATTATTTTCTCATACTTTTAAAAACTTATGGTAAAATACACCTACCAAAATTCCCCATCTTCACCCCCTTTATGCATACAGTTCCGTCGTGTTAAGTAAATCCACATGGTTGTGCAACCAGTCTCCAGAACTCTCATCTTGCAAAACTAAACCTCTGGCCCTGGCCAGTTTGGCTCAGTGATTAGAGCGTCAGCCCATGGACCAGAGAGACCCGGGTCTGGTTCCCACTAAGGGCACGTACCTCAGTTGCAGTTTGTCCCTGACCCCGGTTAGAGTCATGTGGGTGGCCAGTCGATGTTTCTCTCTCACATCGATGTTTCTCTCTCTCTCTTCTTCCTTCTTTCCGTCACGCTCTATGTGAAGATAAATGCAAAAATGTCCTCAAGTGAGGATAAAAATAAAATTAATTAAAGAAAATAAAAATTTAAAACTCTGCACCTATTAAACTCCCTCTTCTCCCCTTCCTCCAACCCCTGGCAAACACCCTCCTACTTTCTGTCTATTCATTTGACTTCTGGAGATCTTTCATACAGGGGAATCAATCACTCAGCATTTGCCTTTTTGTCGCTGGCTTATTTCACTCAGCATAATGTCCATCAGGTTAATCCATGTCGTAGCATGTGTCAGAACTTCCTTACTTTTTAAAACTGAATAATATTACATTGTATGTATATACTATATTTTGTTCATCTACTCATCTGTCGATGGGCACTTGGGTTGTTTCCACCTTTTGGTCACTGTGAATAATGCCTCATTTATTGAAAATCACTCTAAAACATATTTGTTTACTTTACTAAATGTGTAAGTGAAATTAATTTAGATAATTCAGAATTGTCTAAACCCTTCGTCTCCTTCTGGATCTCAGTGGTCATGACGCAGCTTGGATAATGGAAGTCAAGAAGACTGGATGATGTTTCTGGTGAGCCTAGAACCCTACTGGGAAGTTGAACTTAAACAAAAGTTCCAGTAGGACTTTATTTCCTGTGATTTGATGTGTGTCTTTTTTTTCAAAGTGAGCAATGTCAGCAAAAATTAGCTTAACTGAAGACTTTGATTAATCAAAGCTATATTGTCATTGATATACTGTAATTAACATCAATAAGGCACATCCATCATAAAATCCACTTAAAAATCACAACTTTTTCTTCTTTGGGGTTGTATTGATCTCGAAGGCAGAGCAAGCTGGAAGGCATAAGTCCCAGGTCCTGCTCTCATCAAATTTAATGAATCACATACTTGAAAATAAACCACAATCCTTCTGGCCCCAGCAGTGCCGTCTGTAAACCGAGAGGAACAAAGGCCAATGACTTAAGATTTCTGAACCAAAGTTGAAAAGAAAAAGAATGTAGTTACAAGCCTGAGACAAGATGACTGCAGGCCCACAAAGTATCACTTTCTAGTTTTAAGCTTATTCAGTATGTAAAAGCCAACACTAGGTAAGTTCACCATGAAGTTAACATTCAAATAAGATGCTTTTCAGTGAGATGATTTTAACCCTAAAAGCCTGCATTTTAAAGTTCTGCGTGTCTTTAGAAAACAAAAGATACAGTACCAGCCAGAAGCTATTCCAGCAAGTTCCACAGATCACATGGTCTTGGGAACAGACAAGCGCTTATTGTTACCAGAAAATTCAAGGTCACTAGGCACAGTTTCATTTCCAATACCCAGTACTCCCTCGGACAAAGGATTATCATATCTACTGCAAGTTGCAATTATTCCTCAACTTGCCATTTCAGCCTCATCAGCCATCCGTTCCCTTCAGAGAATTCGACTACTTCGAACTACTTGTCATTCCAATATAACAGCAAATGATGGTTTTTTAAATTTTTTCCTTTCTTTTCACGTGACATCCAAAAAGGTGGAGAAAGTAAAGAATAACGGTAAGCTGTAATGATTTCAGCTTCTGTATGATTATTAGATGAGCACTGCTAGATAAAAATACACATTTGGGGGGGGGGGCACCTAAATCTAACCTGATTCTTTAAAAATGCCCTTAAAATACCCGGCCAATCTAATGTTCCCCCCTCATCGTTCCTCCTCTACCCCCAATATCCAGTCAAGACCTCTGACATGGAAAAGGACCCCCGCCAGTCCTTCCTGGTAATCAGAGCATTCCAGAATGAGCCTTGATTTGACTTTTTTTTTTGGTGGCAAAAGAATGTCCTGTCGATTAAAACAAGAAAACCACACTTATGCACACATCGTCTGATCCTATCCACCCAGACAGCAGCCTGGCCTCCTCTGCCCATTTCCTGCGGGCAGCCAGGCCGGCAGCGGCCCCCACAGCTTCTGCCAGCACAAGTTATCGGCAGGTAATGATGACTACAGACCGGGCCAAGCCTTTCATACAGCCCAGTGCACTATCTATAATGTGGTCATGAACAGTTAAAACCTCTTTTGTCAAGGAAATCCTGTTGCTTCATAGATATTATCTTCACACCCTCCAAATGTCTTCAAAAGTAAAGAGAATTGTTAGTCATCTGAGAGTTCATTATAAGGAGGCACTAAAGTTCTTGCTTTTGCATCTCATTAAACTACACTGAGTCTAAATTCAGCCTAACGCAACCACTATACCAGATTAGGAACTCCTCAGGACTGGCTTCCATTTCCTTCATATTCCTCTTAGGCACTAAGCATTCCACTTCTCCCATAAAAGAATGAATTTAATTAGCCTTATTGACGAACCAAACAAGCTACAGACCAACTGTGGGTTGAAGAGGGAAAGTGACGACCTCCAATCCTCCAAGAACCATCAACATGTAAAACACGTTCCCCTGTCATCTGCTCTACAGAAGGGTTTAGCATTCTTGGGTGGTAACATCTCCCCTCCTCTCCCCTCCTTTTACCTGATTCTTCGTGAAAGAGGAGAGAGCTGGTCCCCAGCTGTTAGTGACCTAATGTGACCACAAGAAAGGCTCACAGGATTTTAGTGCCGGAAGGGCTCTCCAGACCACTTACCTAGGAAACAGCAAGTCAGTTTCAACCCTCACGCCAACCTGTTTGGTAAGGCTTCCTGGAGTCCTGTATTGAGAGGCCTTCCAGGCCTGGGTCTAGCTCAGACGAAGAGGTGCTGTGATGGACGCACCATGTCATCTGCCACAGGCTCTTGAGGACACCAGGCTCAGGAAAGAGCTGAGGCAGGGGGCCAGGTATTTGCCATCCCTGGGCAGACTCTACAATGGAGACCTAAGCAACGTGCAACCCACTGTTTTTTCCCCTTGACTTTTTAAAGGAGTAGAAGTCACATCAATCATAAAAAAAAAAAAAAACTATTTTGAAAGATTTACAATAAATGTAAAAAAAAAAAAAAAAAAAAAAACCACACAATCCCTGAAAAAGAATAAATTCTGGCAAGTCCCAGAGAGAACCAAAGGTGGAATTTCTAAGCTCTTCCTGACAAACACCTCAACAGCCCCTCAACAAGTACCACCTTTTAGCATAGCATTCCATGGGCAAGAGGGTGAAGGAGCTGGGTAGTTCTCCAACAGTTACATGGCTTCTGTGATGAGACTGTGTGGGGGAGGGGGAGGGAAAGAGACGGAGGGTTGAGAATCAAGCAAATGTCAGTGATCCCAAAGACAAAGGAAAATGCTAAGCAGATAAGTCAATGCAATGCTTGTTTCAGCAGGGAAAATGGAGACTCAGTTTCTTGAACTTGAACTAGCAAAGCTCTCTGGATCAATCAATAGTATCCACCTGCTTTCTGCTTTGTTCTTAACACTGATGGAGCAAGTGGGCGCATACAAGGCAAACGACATGGTTCCTTTCATCACTGGCTTATAGAATCTCTCCCCCTCTCCCCTGAGGTGCACAGAGATAGCAGATTCCAGGTCAAAGCTCTTGCAGAGGCAGAGTTGGCCTCCCAGCATCTACCCTGTGTTGTCAGCCACCTGGCTCCCAGGTGAGGAGAACATATTTGGCAGTCACAGTAGTACACAGCAGGCAAGAGACCTTAGAAAAGGCAAGGGAGGAGAGGCAGACATATGATTCTGGAGACAAATAAACACAATTAGCTGTGCTCGAACCAAACTGAAAAAGCTCAGTGGGAAGGCTTTGATTCCTTCTGCCAAGAGAGAAAACCAAAGAAAAAATCATTCTGAAAGAAGCCTTTTACTTCCCTTGGCTGCAGTGGCTCAGTGACTGTCATATTCTGTCAAACCCTTTTCATTGCGGGTTTCTCCAGCATTTCAAACACTCTCACCATTGTGGTGCTTTATCCATTTTGCTGCCCAAGGAGGATTCCCTAATGTTTCAGGTTTTCATTCTGGGTGATGACAATCCCAAGCCTTGCACAGCCATTCTGTCCCTATGTACCTAAACAGACCCAACTTGCTGCAGTGGTCGGGGGCTGAACTCACAGAAATCAATAGTTGAGTTTCTGGCAGTGTCCGTGCACTTCTAACTCCAGGGTCTGATTCCGTCCCGGAGGATCAGCTCCAGCAGAGGGGTTGGTTGCAACCATCTAGCATGGTGGTTAACAGGATGGGCTCTGGAGATAGGCAACTTGGGTTTGAATCCTGACCCCGCCACTTACAAGCTGGGTTACCTTGGGGATGTATTTATTTTCACCTCCTTATGTCTCATTATCTTCATCCACAATATAAGGACAGAATGGTACCTGACTGACAAGAGTTGTTGTGAAGTTTAAAGAATTATCATAAGAGTCCTTGTCTTTTAGAAATACATTCTGAAATGCTCACAAATAAATAATGGTATGATGTCTGCAGTTTACTTCAAAATCATCTGGAGGTAAAGTATATACAAAGAAGTTGGCCTTAAG
This sequence comes from Molossus molossus, assembly GCF_014108415.1. Taxonomy (NCBI): domain Eukaryota; kingdom Metazoa; phylum Chordata; class Mammalia; order Chiroptera; family Molossidae; genus Molossus; species Molossus molossus. Next base: position 22,553,814 of record NW_023425402.1, on the reverse strand, counting down.
TTGGTAACTGTTTAAGTTGAGGGATGGAGAAAAGGTGGGGGGCAGTTATTATACCATTCTATCCACCTCTGTCTGTTTGAAATTTTCGACAACAGAAAATTTAGGAGTGAGAGAACATGATACAGGTAAAACTGCTAGCACATACCATGTGCTCAATAGTTGGCATCTGTTACAAATCAGAGAGGGTCTGGAGGGCATCATGCCTAGGTTAAAAAAGCACCTGAATAGTAACCTGCCTCTCTAGAGCCTGGAGTGGTTCTGGGGCAGCAAGGGGGGCAGGAGGCTGCACTGGGAACTGCACTGTCACTCGAGGCCATCCATTAATGCCCCATCTTTCCACCATCAAAACTGTTTTAAATTATGATTAGTTCTCTATGCTTTCAAAGTTTTCTAAATGAAACACATCCTTTAAATAGCCATTCATGACCCCGTATCTTTTCGTCAGAGACACAAAAGCACAAGTCAGAATTCTGAGTCAGCGTTTACATGAGGCAGTGAGTGGCTCCGAACTAAGCTTTTATCTCCCCAGCCAAAAGCTAAACACCACCATGTTCTAATGGCCTGTGCAACTATTTGACCCACATCTGTGCAGTTTTGTAGGCATACGAAATTATGAAAAATAGCTCAATGCATCTCTCGTCATCCCTGCCCCCAGAGTCTATGCTTCCAATAGGTACAGGGAGCTGCATAATAAATCCAGAGTCAGTCCCAGAAACTCCCGGCTTCTGGAATCACTTAGACAAGATGATGAGATGAAAGAACAGGAAATCCCATCCTGGCCCAACTCCAGACTGGATATGTACTCTGAGAGAATTAAATCCAAACTCATCTGCCCCCTCACAAACAAGGAAACTGTAATGGCCTTGGGCTAGCCACTTCATCTTTGTTTTCTCCTGGCTAAACTGGAATGATCTCCCTTCCACGGTTGTTTCAGGGAAGAGAGTATATAAATGTAGTGTAAATGCCTGACACACAGTAATTGCTCATTGCATAGCAGCAAGGTTATGTCTCTGTATGCCTTCATGTACAAATGTATTATATAATTGCCTCCTTCGGAATTCGGTTATATATTTAGACACAGTGGTCTTCCAGGTCACAAGACATATCACAGACACATAATTATAAATGGTTTATAACTTTTTTTTAATGTGAAAAAAAATTTTCTTTAATCCTCACCTGAGGATTTTTGCATTCATCTTCAGATAGAGCAGGAGGGAGAGAGGGAGGAAGAGAGAGAGAAACATCCATGTGAGAGAGACATATCGACTGGTTGCCACCCACACAACCCCAATGGGGGCCAGGGACAAATTACCACCGAGGTATGTGCCCTTAGCTGAAACTGAACCTGGGTCTCTCTGGTCCGCGGGCCGACACCAACCGCTGAGCCAAACCGGCCAGGGCTCATGTGAAAAATTTTAATGCAGATGTATTAAATCTTCTTCACAGAGCTGATGTATAGATAACTATGTCACTGTCATCAACATCTACATGGACTCTCCTATGTGGTTCCCTCTTCTCCTTCCATAAATGTCTTGTGGCAGTATCTTTTTTTTTTTATTATTATTAATTAATTTTTGTTACAGAGGTTTCTCCTTTTCCCCCCATTGACACCCTCCTCCCAATCCGGCCACGCCCTCTGAGCACTGTTGTCTATGTCCTTTGGTTATGCCTATATGCATATAAGTTCTTTAGTTTATCTTTTTCCTCTTCCCCATTTCCCTCTTCTGATGTTTGTCAGTCTGAACCTTACTTCTATGTCTCTGGGTCTATTTTTTATCGTTAACTTTATCTAAAATCGGCACTCTCTCCACCCTTATCCTGATTTACTGTTCTTCATAGCATTGTTTACTACCTAAATTATGTATTCTCTGATTTACTTGTGTATTGTCCGTCTCCTCCCAAGAGGACATATGTTCTATAAAAGCAGGAATTTTGATCATCTGTGTATCTCCACACCGAGGACTGTGTCAAACACACAGCAGGCCCTTGAAAAAATATTTGTAATGAATAATTTCATTTCCTTTTCTCCACACAGTCAACGGCAAAAAAAGAATCTAGATCTGAAATCCTGCTGTAGGTGTTCCTCACGTACCTGCTCACTATGACCCAGTGCAGGAGACAGAATGTAAACAAATTAACCCGTAACATGTGAGCTGGTGCCTTACGACATGGAGAGAAGTGGAGCAAAATGAAGCAACTTCCCCGGGGCCTCATGTACACATGCCATTCTGATTCCTGCCTCTGTGCTGTGGCTTACGTCGTTTCTCCATGAGAAATGCCCACCTCTCCCTCTAAATGTTACCCCTCTCTCAAGATCCCATGCAGGCTGATTCTCCTGAATCATACTCTGACTGCAGGAGCTCACTCTGATTTGGACCTTGTCTAAACTGAGCGGCATATACCTACCACCTATGTGACAAGTCCAGCTCTTACCTATAAACAGTCTAAAGTTTTCTTTCTCTTTCATGTGAGAAAAATTGGATGCTCCAAATGTATTATGGGCTCCTCAGGCACAGAAACCAGGCTTCGTGCTGTTCTTGTATCCTTCCACATGTCTAGCACAGTGTTGGGCTTCTCTAGGGAACTTGATTAAATTGTCTAAAAGCCCTACGGATGAACTGACAGATTCCCTATTCGAACCCCACCTCTGCAGCTCTGGCATGATTCCATTTACACCCCCAAGAACAGAACACCTACTTCTTCTTTCTCCCTTTTCCTCCCAAGTGCTCCGCTGTCAGAGTTACTCTCCAGCTGCAAAGATCTAAAATGATTAATATCCCAGATGAGACAGAAAATGAGCAGGGACCCTGTGAATTAACAGCCGCAGCTAAAACAGTGGCATTACTTCCGGGGACGTAAGCCACACACAATAAGCCATCAGGCAGGATGTTTTAAGGAGAGAGAGGAAGAGAAAAGGCCGTGCGATCCACGAGATGCCTAAAGCACTTTAGGAACTAAAATGAAGCTCTGCACCAAACTGAGATTTGATGAATCAGTTTCCAACTTCCTGAAATGCTCTCCAACTTCAATTTCATTTCTGGAGCTTTACCTGAACCTGTCTATCTGGGTGACATTCAAGTAGTGCAGCCAACTCCAACCTCAGCATTAGCCCGGCATAAAACTGACTAACTCCACTTTATAAAGTGCTCACGATTCCTGGCAACCCAAGAGAATACTACTAATGCCTTTATTTTGCTTAAGTGCAGGAATAGAATAGCTAAGATGGGACCCCTGGAATGAATTCTGTGAGTTAAATATACCATGGGGAATATAAATGTTTACACTCCAATGCTGATTTTCTTCCCCTTCCATATTTTATACAACTTTACTAATTCTCTTTAGACTGAGCCTAAAACAAAAATGAGAAGATGGTTTTCACAGCAAAAAGTTTCATTTCTCACATAAGTATCATCTACCAGCAATATTCAACAGAGTGTGTTTTAATTGCATCTCCAACTTGTTTGGGCAAGGGCAGCCTTCATCCAGTTTCCTGACTGTAAACTTTTATTGAACTTGGATATTCTCTTAGACTCCAAAGAGCAGGTGCTACTGATAGGGCAAATACATAGTTTCAAGCTACTGATGAAAAGCTACTATTTTTTTTTTCTTCTTTGCTCTTCTTAATCTTGGACTTTATCACCCTAGAAGGATAAATGTCATCACCCTTAATGCTATCTGTGTCTCATGATAAACAAACACCTCTTAAACCAATAACCCTACCTCTGATCGCCTTCAAATTCTTGCAGTCCTAGGAACTGAGGATTGGTTATAGTCAGGAACTGGCTCAGCCTGGAAAAGGGGGAGAGCAAGCCTTGGTTCTTCTCTGGGTGTACTCATCCCAAAATGGTGGCGTTTCCTATTACCTCTATTATATATTAACATTCATCACAATTATTAGTGCACTCATTTGACAAATAGCAGTGAATCTGATCTAGTGGTGAGTCCTCCTACATAAGAAAATTGGGACAGTTATTAATTATCTAGACAGCTTGGAAGTCTGTACCCTCCCAGACAGGCGAAGAAGAAAAGGCTTCCTGAAGCCCCAAGCTTAACTCAATCTGATCATCCAACCCAGTTGACTTATTACAGTAGAGAGCAGTTCCCCACCTGGTTAGAATTGTGGTATCTAATTGTGATAATGTGAAGTCTAATTCTTTCAGTCTAACTTTCTGAACAGGTAACCAATCAGTGTCCTCCTATTGACATGTGGCCTGAGCTTTGCTTTGGCCCTGTTCACAAGTATTTAAAAGCCATGATAAACCCTTCCCTACCTGTCTTTGAATTGGAGAGTCACCTCTAAAATTTACCTGTAAACTATAACCTCCATAAGGGTAGGGACTGCATTTTTGCCCATCATTCTATTCCCAGTGTATAACGTAGACCCTGGCCCTTAAGATTTGATGAATAGCTCAGCCGGTGTGGTTCAGTGGAAGGAGCATCGTCCCATGGACTGAGAGGTTCTGGTTCAATTCCTGGTCAAGGCACATGCCTGGGTTTCAGGCTTGATCCGCAGTAGGGGGCATGCAGGAGGCAGCAGATCAATGCTTCTCTCTCACATAGATGTTTCTATCTCTCTCTCCATTCTTCTCTCTAAAAAAATCAATAAAACCATAGTTGAAAAAAAAAAGATCTGATTAATGAATGAATGAAAAAATGAGTGAATGAAAGATCACACGAGTGAACAAGATATCCTTTGGTTCCCAGACCACTGAGAAGCCCACCAAGATCTCATTCCACAAGGATTAGTCCTTAGCCAGGACTATCCAGGCCACACCATGAATTTCAGTAATTCATGCCATTAAGTATCACAAACAGCCTGAGCAAATTTCCATAAAGTAGGTGTGGGCAACAGAGAGAGCTTTCCTTCCTTAATCACTGAGTGGGGGGTTTGGGCCAGGCACATGAGGAAAGGTGAGTGAGCAGAAGCTACAGGTACTAGGGTGTTATGAACTGAATGTTTGCATCTCCCCCCCCCCCCCCCAATGCCTTTGGGAAGTAATTAGGCTTCGATGAGGTCATTAGGGTGGGGTCCCAGGACGGGTGTAGTAGAGAAAAAGGAATAGAGAGCTAACTCTCTTGCTCTCTAGAGCATTCACTCGGCCCTCTCTGTCTCTCTCTCTCTACCACTTGAGGACAAAGCAAGAAGGTGGCTATTGGTCCTGGCCGGGTAACTCAGACTGTCATCCTGATACACCAAGGTTGCGGGTCAGGGCACATACAAGAAACAACCAATGAATGCAAAAATAAGTGAAACAACAAATTGATGTTTCTGTCTCTCTCTCTCTCCCCTCCTCTGTCTCTCTAAATCAACCAATAAATACAAAATTTTAAAAATAAAAGAAGAGCCCTAGCTGGTTTGGCTCATCGGTTAGAGCATCAGCCAGCAGACCAGAGAGACCCGGTTTCAGTTCCCTCTAAGGGCAGTTGCAGTTTGTCCCCAGCCCCGGTTGGGGTTGTGTGCGTGGCAACCACTCGATGTGTCTATCTCACATCGATGTTTCTCTCTCTCTCTCCCTCCTGCTCTATCTGAAATGTAAAAATGTCCTCGAGTAAGGATAAAAAAAAGAAGAAGAAGGTAGCCATCTGCAAATCAGGAAGAGAGCCCTCACAGGACCTAAACCTACTGGCACCTTTAGCTTGCATTTCCCAACCTCCAGAACTGTGAGAAGTATATTTCTGATGTTCAAGGTCCCCAGGCTGTGGTATTTTGTTATGACAGCCTGAGCTGACTGACAAAGGGCCATGTCCCTGATATTTAAACTGTCCCTAGAGACAGGAGTCTAGAATCTAGAGAAATGCCAACAAACTAGTACTGGGGCAATATAGAGAGCACAAATGAAGAATGTGACCTTGCTGTCAGAACTCTGCTCCTTGGGCAAGTCAAAACCTCTCTGCACCTCAGTTTTCTCGTCTGTGAAAGGGGGCTAGTAACAGTAATCTCCTTGAGTCGTTCTGGGAATCAAACGAGGTAACATAAATACATTTCCTGACACTAGTAAGTGGTCCCCGTCAGTAATTATTTTTGCAATGCTGAAGCCAGACTCATGCTCTATTTGCAGTTCCTTTATACAGGCTCTGCTAAATCAGAAGAGAGAGAAAGATGTGGCAGACAGAGCCCTGTGGCAAGCATCAGAAGCCATGGGTTTCAGTCCCTGTTTTTGCTGTTTTCTCATTGTGACTTTGACAAATTTCTTACCCTCTCCGACTCCAAGTTTCCTGTAAAAAAATCAACATGATGATATCTCCTCTCTATGCCTCATGGGATAGTTACAAAAACCATATTGCAGATGCTCGTACAGAAATATTGCAAGAGGTAAGTTGGTCAATATTTATTAAATACCTCTAAGGCTCTAACAGAATGTTCTTCAAACTTCTTTTACTGGAACTCATTAGAAGAAGCATTTTACATTGTAAACAGGCAGACATTGATCACTAAAACAAAAGCTTAACAAACTATGCCCTGGCCAGTTTGGCTCAGTGGTTAGAGTGTTGGCCTGCAGACCAGAGAGTCCAGGGTTCAGTTCCCGCTCGGGGCACATACCCCGATTGCAGTTTGTCCCCAGCCCCAGTTGGGGTCGTGTGGGCTGACAGCCAGTCAATGTGTCTCTCTCGCATCAATGTTTCTCTCTCTCTCTTCCCCCCTTTCTCCCTCCCGCTCTGTCTGAAGATAAATGCAAAAAAAAAAAAAGTCCTCGGATGAGGATTAAGGAAAAAAAAAAAGCTTAACCAAATAATACTATTATTTTGATATTTTTCATTAGGGTCTCTTTAATTTTTTTCTGTGTGTGTGTGGTGTGTGTGTGTGTGTGCGGGCGCATTAATGCAGATCATTCATTTCATAAGGCAAGGTCCTGACCCTCAACTCTAACTGGGCATCAGAATCATCTGAGAAGCATTTTAAACATCTGATGTCCTGGCCCTATCCACCGAGACTCTGAATCAGTGGTATGAGGTGGTGACTGGGCAATTCTTACGCAGCCCCAGGTGACTCTATTGTACAGCCAGGACTGAGGACCACAAAACTAATGGTTTCTATGGAGCTCACAGTTAAAACACCCGCTGGGTCAATTCTTTACATCGCTGTCTGCTAACACTCTCTGCACCAGGGATGTCGCCCCACCCCCACCCTTCTGAAGCTCTACTGGTAACTGTGAGTGGATTACTCATGGGGCTTCATTCAGTGTGCTAGGGAAAACAGAGAAAGGAATGAAGATTAAAGTGGAGCCTGGGCTTTATTTGAGGCCTCCTTTCTCCTCCCAGATGTCTGGGTAATTCCATGCAGAGCAAGATCTGGAATGGATTTGGAGGATTTTGCTAAAAGTGACGGGACTCCTACAGAACTTTTTGCTTGAGTAGGAGGGGCTAAGGAAAAGCAAAGGGAAACTGCCAGACCTCCTTGCCTGCTCTGACCATGGATAGACGGAGGTTTCCGTTGAACTTGGAGGCAAGTTCAGTCATAGGGAGCTTCATGGCCTAGCAACCTCCTTCTAGGTGTAGCCCAGTTGAAGCAGAAAGCTCCTCCATCCTCAGTTCATCTTTGCTCTATAGAAGAGAGGTGCGTGGAACTGACCTGTTCACCTGGTTGAATGGAGTGATCTGCAGCCTACACTTAGCTGCCTAGCAGAACCAGGGCAGAACCTGGGCCAGAATGCTGAAAGTGCCACAAATGCTGGAGGCCGTTAGTCTTTGTCCCTGCCTTTTGGTTGGACACACAGATGGGATCAAGAAACCTGTGTTGGTTCTGTAGACAGTTAAAAAACAAAGCCGTGTCTGTTTGAGACATACAGTCCCTGGATTTACTAACCAAACATAATAATATTGAGAGTTACCACTTACTGGGTGCCTTCTGTGTGCTGAGTATCACATTTAATTCCACAGTATCTCCTCAGACATGCATTGTATAGATTCTCAGGGGTAAGGCATTCACCCAAGGTTGTGCATGTAATAACTGGTGGTGCTAGGATGCTAATGTCGGTTGATCCCCCACTCTGGATGGCATGCTCCAGTCTAGGGTCTCTCAGCACAACTGACATTTGGGACTGGATAACTAACTCTTCATTGTGAAGAGTTGTCTTGTGCATTAGAAGATTCTTAGCAGAATCTGTAGCCTCTACCCATCAGATGTCAGCAACATCCCTCCCCCTCCAGTTGTGACAATCAAAAGTGTCTCCAGACTTTGCCAAATGTCCTCTGGTAATGAGGGGCATAATCACCCCTCCTCCACATTAAAAACCACTGTTACAGCCTAACCCACTGTGCTGTACTGTTTCCTGGTACTTTATAAGTACAACAATAATATCAACCTATCTTATACTTAGATATCATTTTACAGTTCTTTTATAGCCATTATCTCCTTTCAGAGCATTTGAGTGCATGGCAGGGTTTAATCCTGAAAGAGTTAATCCACTTCAAAATTATGAACACTATTAAGAGATCTAAAATATTTAGCCTTCTCCAAGAAATTGAGAGAAAATAACAAGAGTGGAATCCATTTAATCTTTGGCTCACAAGCCATTATGAGAAAAATCTTGTGCTAATGCTTAGTCCTAGAAGAGCACATAATGTGAGTTTCTGGAGGACAAAGTCTGTTTTTTTTTATGTTCCATTTTTCTGTTCAGATAGAGTGAGAGGGAGAGAGAGGAAGAGAGAGAGAGAAACATCAACGTGAAAGGGACACATCGAGTGGCTGCCAGGGGGGAAAAACTGCAACCGAGGTACATGCCCTTAGCAGGAACCGAACCCGGGTCTCTGGACCACAGGCCAACGCTCTAACCGCTGAGCCAAATCGGCCAGGGCCAAAGTCTGTTTCTTACACATCTCTCTATCTCCTGCACATACCTGCTTAAAACACAGAGAGCTCTCACTAAATGTTGAACACTTCCTGGAACATCTACTTCATAGTAACCCTTAACCATTTGATGAAAACCAAATTAAGATTATATTCCCACAGCTTGTATCTTCCTAATTTACATATATATTTAATAAAATTCATATTATGAAAAAATGAATGGTTATTGTTCCCTGTCATTGAAATACAAAGCAGAGCAAAACTCAAGTTTAACTGAAACAAACACTCATCAGATCATCCCTTTCAATACAGGCCAAGAGAGCTGTAGTTATTTCATTGGAGTAATATTTTATTGGATCAAGGGAAAAAATTCTAGGAGAAGCTTTTATACTTTTCTCTTTCAGATTTTCACTAAACTATTATACCTACTACACAATCAAAACAGGAATGTTTGTTTTCAAGAACATCTGAATTAAAGTAGCTAGCTACAGTTAATTGCTTTTAAGGTTGCTCTTTAAAAAACCCTAGGCGTTTAGGAGAGTAAAAACAGAATGTTCTCACTCACATAACCATTTGCAAAGTCTAGCTGAAGGGAACAGTGTTACCAGCTACTCGGAAATGATAAACACGTGCATGGCTTCTGTGCATGGCTTCGAAGAAATTTTAATATAACTATCAATAAGCAACATTAATAACAAAAATAGCTAGACTCTATGGAGCACTGATGGGCCAGGCCCTCAACTCAGTGTTCTACAGTGTAAATCTTACTAAATCTTCATTCCAGCGCCATGAGGTACATACTCATTAGCATCCTCTTTTTAAGGTTAGAAAACTGAAGCCAAAAGAGATGTAATAACTTGCCCAAGATCATAGCCAGATCAAGATTCAAGTGATGGCTATAAAACTTTAGATTATAGAACCTGAAAAAAAAATTGGGAATTTAGAAAAATAATGGAAGAAAAAGGAGATGGTAAGTCAGTTTTTCACCCTGTGTACTATGGAATCCCAAGACTGAAATGGATTTTCAGAAACCATTCTCTTCCCCTTGTTTCTATAAAGATCCTTTCACATAAAAGCTCAACTACCAGGCATCAATTACACACATGGGTTAAGTGACTTTGTGGGCACCTTCTTTTAGTGAGAAAACAAATCTTTAGTTTGTTTGTTTTCTGAAAAAAAAAAAAAAATTGCACAGTGATGAAAAGGACCTGGTAAAGAGTACCTGCAAGGGAAAAGAAAGGCTTATTTTCTCTAGCTCAAAAGGCCACTAAAGTACAACAATAAAGCGATAGGCCCAGGGGTTTTTTTTTTGCACACATACCAGAGCATAAACACCCTAAGGAAGGCTGCACTTTGATTACTTTCAATCGTAAACACATCTACAAGCCTTTACTGGATGTCCATCTTGGAACTGCCTGTCCTTCAAGAGGGCTCTCATTACATTAATGGGCATGCTTCCTATTTCAACCTCGACTCCCCAACTCACAAGACTCCCCAACTCACAAGACTCCCCAACTCACAAGCCGCAGTTGGCCCCACAGGGTGTTTGGCTCTTTCCCAACTGAGGAAGGTTTGGCATCAGGGGGCAATTCAGTTAAATGTGTTGCAAAGTCTGAAGGCAGTGCCAAAGAACCAGCTCCCAGATTATTCTCAGCAGTGACAGCATCCCAGAATTAGTACACAGGTTGCCAAGATGAGGCTTTTGAAAGGGAGAAATACTCACTTGAATATATAAGTACTGACACATTTCTTTTAACATTTGGATAAAGAATTGGAAGAATCAGCCAGCTTTATGTCCAAGTGAATAAATATTCTGCCCCAATAATGATAATGCAGATTTTGAGCAAGTTTCTGACCACCCCTTTAATGAAAAAAAAAAAAAAAAAGCTTGTCCTGAAATGATACTTGTCAAAAGCATAAATCACTTTCCCGCTAACCTGCATAATTATTGAAAAGATTTCCTTCTTATGAAGAAAAAAAAAAAAACCGGGCCCAACAAATGCTAGTTGCCAACCTAGTCCTGGATCCTCCCAAGAAACTCAAATCTCAGTGTGTGTCAGAAGGCGGATCTATATCCAGGACAGAAGGAATTGGGGGCATCTCTCTCCCCTGACCCCCCAAACCTAGGAACCTTGCAACAGAATCCACATAGTAGAATCCCGGGCCCTAGGACTTCCTGAATTAGCTGTTATACCAAATAAACTAAGTATTATAAAGAAAGGGAGCTGGTACCGAAGACAAACAACAGAAAACAAACAGACACTGTACTGGTCATTTGTTTATCCTTTAGATGCACACTTAGATAGCCACCCAGTGAGGTCCTAAGCAGCCTGGCTTCCCTCCCGGTGACCTGGACATCTCAGGGTTGGTTACAAACTGTGGACATCTTAAGAGGGCAAAGGCAGTCCACCTTCCAAGTAGATAACTTCTTATTAACTTCAGTAAGGAAGCCCTCCTCGGCACAAACAATCCAAAAACTGTACAATACTTCTGTTTACTTGGCTGAGGAATGCAGTGTATTTGTTGTGGGCGGTGTGTGTGTGCCCGTTGAACAGTCTCTCACACGGTATGGGAGCGTGGGGAGCAAGTAGCACATGTGGATCAAAAAATAACACAGCCATTATTATGAATTATGCCTACGGCGCGCGCGCACACACACACACACACACACACACACACAGATAGATCTTACCTGTACATCTGAAGTATCACTCCTTAACTACTCTTCTAAACCCAGGCTCTTCTTATGCGGTCCCTGACCAAAATCACTTCTAACCAGGTTCAACAATAGAGGGTGCAACAAAGAGCCCCTCTGGGTCTCGCCCTTGTCAGTTGGTGGCCGAGGGACCACAGCTGCCTTCAGGTCCCTGCACGAGGTCAGCGAGGTGGTCCGCTCTCTAGTCTCTCGGGCCGGCCGAAGTAGCCAACACTCCCGAGCATGCTGGGTGCAGAGTCCCCGCCTGCCCCGTCTGCAATTGCCGGGTCTAGCTCTCTTGAGCCCCTGCCCTCTTGAGGTCATGACCCATTCCACCGAGGGGGCTGTCTGTGTTCCCTTGGTCGAGCTGGTCCCGGGTCTCTGCCCCACCACGCACCCAGCCACCTCGGATCCCCCACCGCGGCGTTCCATCCCTCTGACCCTCTATTCTCCATACGGTAATCAGCCGCACCCAGGCTCCCCGCACAACGCCGCGTCCCGCGCCCACGGTCTCAGAGAAGCCCCTTCCATTCTCCCCGGGAGAAGCCACAAGCCCCGCCCCACCCTATCCTTTCTGGGGATCCCTTCCCTGGGTCTCCCCCTCCCGCCCCTCCAGCCCCTCCCGCTTCGGGTTTCCTCTCCTCCGCACTGCCCTGCCGGGTTCTCCTCTCCGCCCAGCAGAGGGCGCCGACAGGTCACCCCCGGTTCCACCCTCCGGGTGCCCGAACCTGAGATACCCTAAGTCGCCGTCCTGACCCCTCCGCCCTCCAGGTTCGGGCTCCGAAACAGACTCCCCCCTGTTGCGATTCTGACCCGCTCTCTCGCTGTCTGGGTGGGGGTTCTGGGAGTCCCCAACAAAGTAGAGGCACTGACACTCCGCCCCTGGGCTCGAGTTTCTCAACCTCGCAATTTCGAATGCCCCTCTGGGCTCGGGTTCTGGGGCTCCCCTATGTCGCAATCCTGACATCCCCACTCCGCGTGCTCGCGCCCTGGGGCTCCCCAAGAACGCGGTCCTGATCTCCGGCCCGACCCACTCCACGCTCCCCGCGACGGGACTCACTGTCAGGGCCAGCGGCTGGGTCCGTGCGCGACGGGACTCGCTGTCAGGGGCGGCGGCTGGGTCCACTTGGTTCCCGGCTACCAGCTTCCCGCAGGCGGCGGCGACCCCGGCCCGCGCTGCACTGGGGAGCGGCCAGAAAAAGGGGCCGGCAGAGGGCGGGCACCGCCCGGCTCCGCCCCTGCCCGGCCCTGGGGGCCGGATGAGCAGACCCGGGCACCCCACCCCCACCCCACCCCGCCCCCACCCCCATCCCCGGCTCGCGTCCCGCGCAGCCGCGGCGGAGGAAGTTGGCTGACGCCTCTTCCTTCTACCCGGGGCTCCGATCCAAACAGCCCCCTTTCGGCTGCTAAAGGCCCGAGGGGTTGAGAGAGAAAGAGATACGATCACCGCTGTCCAATTCTTCCCAATAACCCACCCGGGGGCCTTTCCCCAGTCTTTCAGGAGCGGAACAAACAACTGCAAACTTCACTGTTGATCCCAAGACTGATTCAAATCCTGCTCTTTTCTCTCCACTGGCATCTGCACGTGCAGGGTCATTCTGCCTTTGAAATCATCTTATAACACACCCAGGAGGGCCTTGCAAACACAGCCGCTTTCGCACCCCTGAGATACACTCCTGAAGGACTCTCCCATGACTTACCAACCACACAAACATTCCTCTTCCAGGGGCACGCTGGGAACCCATTTCTATACCACTGTATTCTCATTCCACAGCACTTCAGCCAGTCCTTATATAGCGATGACCTACACATACAAGCAGCAGGGAGGAAGAGGAAATTCCGCATCTGGTCCCAGACTTACTCCTGACCCGCAGTCTATATTTTACCATGAGAAGGATACACTGCAGCTGGAGGAGCATCAGTTAACAAATCACATTGTCTCTGGTGCTAAAAAATCGGTTTTCATTATCTGGAAAAAGAGGAACTAATCAGATCGTGGGAAGATGGCCAACATAAGTGCTGCTGTAAGAGGATCATTTAATTCATTTCATTACATTTCTGAGACAATCAGGCCTATTTCTTGTCTGTTGATACCTGGCACTTTCCCATTACACCACCCTGTTTCAGTGACATGTCCAACAACACCTCACATTTGTATAGCGTCTTCACTTTTCAAATCATTTGAAAATTCATAATTTTGTTTATCCCCAGCAAAACATCATGTAGCAAAGTTAGTAGGTTATCCAGTGGGGGTTATTTTACTAAGAAAGTCAAGGGCCCTGGCTTTTTTGGCTCAGTGGTTGGAGCATCAGCCTGCAGACCAGAGAGTCCTGGGTTCGGTTCCTGCTAGGGGCACGTACCAAAAAAAAAAAAAAAAAGAAAGAGTCAAGGGCTTGGTCTTCAGGGCCACTGTTCTTTTCACAGAATCATGAGCCCACCACACATATACTGGTGGAAATGTCCCAGCAGACCTTTGAAGATTTGCCCTCTCCATCCCAACATGTCAATGAATTCCCTCATATTCACAAAATCTCGAGCCACCACTACTAACAAGCATTTATTTTCCAGCCAGAGATCGTAATTATACAACAGAGCTGATTGAGAGGAAATGAAAAGTCCCTTTTCTTCCTCTCTCTGTCACTCTCGAAACAAAATTACAGATCAGCGAATATGAGGTTCCAACCACAGGCTCAGTCCAACTGAAATGAGCTGTTGTTTGCAACCTGATAAATCTGTGAAATACATGTTAATTATTCTTATAGCATTTTTTCTGCCTGGAGTGTAGAGAAGGGTTCTCTTGTTTTATTATTTATTTATTTATATTCTTTGAAACTTATCTTTATTGTTCAATGTATTACATATGTCCTTCCCTTTCCTCCCTTGGCCCCCACTTCCCCCCCTCCCACACCTCTCTTTCTTTCTCCACACTATTGTATGTGTCAACTGGTTATACATATATGCATAGAAGTTTTTTGGTTTCTCTCTTCCCACCCCACCTCCCCCCTTCCCTTTGAGGTTCATCAGTCTAACAACCAATTTGTACTTCTTGATCCCTTCATCTTTTTCATCTATCCCTCCAACCCCCCTCCCATCTGGCAACCAACAAAAAACTGTGTATCTATGAGTCTGTTTCTATTCTGCTTGCTCATTTTGTTTGTAGATTCAATTGTCGATAGATTATGTATTTATTGCCATTTTATTGTTGTTGTTTTTTTGTTTTTTTGTTTTTTTTTAATCTTCTTATTCTTCAAGAAGACTGACTCCTTAACATTTTATATAATACTGGTTTGGTGGTGATGAACTCCTTTAGCTTTTTCTTGTCTGGGAAACTTTTTATATGGCCATCAATTCTAAATGATAGCTTTGCAGGACAGGGTAATCTTGGTTGTAGGTCCTTGCTTTTCATCACTTTAAATATTTCTTGCCACTCCCTTCTGGCCTGAAAAGTTTCTTTTGAGAAATCAGCTGACAAACTTATGGGAGCTCTGTTGTAGGTAACTAACTGCTTTTGTCTTGTTGCTTTTAAGATTCTCTCTTTGGCCCTGGCCGGTTTGGCTCAGCGGTTAGAGCGTCGGCCTGCGGTCTGGAGAGACCCAGGTTCGGTTCCCGCTAAGGGCATGTACCTCGGCTGCAATTTGTCCCCGGCCCTGGTCGGTCGTGCGGGTGGCAGCCACTCGATGTGTTCCTTTCACATCGATGTTTCTCTCTCTCTCTCTCTTCCTCTCTCTCCCTCCCACACTACCTGAACAAAAAATTGAAAAATGTCCTCGGGTGAGGATAAAAAAAAAAAGAAAAAAAAAAAAGATTCTCTCTTTGTCTTTAACCTTTGGCATTTTGATGATGATGTGTCTTGGTGTGGCCCTCTTTGGGTCCATCTTATTTGGGACTCTCTGTGCTTCCTGGACTCGTATGTCTGTTTCCTTCATCAAGGTAGGGAAGTTTTCTGTCATTATTTTTTCAAATAGGTTTTCAATTTCTTGCTCTCTCTTCTCCTTCTGGCACTTCCATGATGTGAATGTTGGTACGCTTGAAGTTGTCCCATAGGCTCCTTATACTATCCTCATATTTTTTTATTCTTTTTCCTTTTTGCTGTTCTGATTGGTTCTTTTTTTGCTTCCTTATATTCCAAATCAATGGTTTGCATCTTGATTTCACCTACTCTATTATTGATTCCCTGTAAATTATTCTTTGTTTCAGTTAGCGCATCCTTCATTTCTGACTGATCCTTTATTATGCTCTTGAAGTCCTCACTAAGTTCCTTGATGTTCTCACGAAGTTCCTTGAAATTCTCACTAAGTTCATTGAGCGTCCTTATACGCAGTGTTTTGCACTCTGCATCTGTTAGCTTGCTTATCTCCATTTTGTTTAGTTCTTTCCTGGAGTTTTGTTCTGTTCTTTCATTTGTGACATGTTTCTTTCTCTCCTCATTTTGGCTCCCTCCCTGTGTTTGTTTCTATGTATTAGGTAGAGTTTCTATGTCTCTTAGGCTTCCTAGGGTGGCCTGTTGTAGTAGGTGTTCTATAGGGTTCCACTCTGGTGGCACAGCCTCCGTGGTCACCCAGTTGGGGCCTTGAGGTGCACCCATCATGTGGACTTTACACCCTTCTGTTGTAATTGAGTCTTTATTGCTGTTGGTACATCAGTGGGAGGGTTTTACTCAGGCTCATCAGCTGCAAGGACTGGTTGTGCCCACTAACCACTGACCTCTGACTACCTAGGAGAATCAACTGTGCAGGGGCCCACCACACAGAACAAAACTTACTTCATCAGGGCTCTGATACCCACTGAGTCCATTTCTTGAGTGTGTCACTTGTGGAGGTGGTTGGGTGGTAGTGCTTCAACGTGGTCTGACACTATTCACTGGGTGTGTTCGCTCTGAGGCAAGGTCAGCCCCTGCCTATGTTCTACCTGGGGCCACCCGGCATAAGCTACAAAGTGATCTGCTGATGGCTGCTTCTTGTACTGGGCTTGAAGGTGCCCAGACAAGGCCAAGCTCTGAACCAAGGCTTGCCACTCCTAGTGCTGGGCCAGGGGCCACTTAGTGAGAGATATGGACTTGCTGAGGCCAGATGCTGCTTGTTTGAGAGAATTTAGGAAAATCTGAAGCAGGATCCAAGACAGGCCTTTCCTATGGTAAAGCAACTGGTAATAGCTTGGGTGGGCCCAAAAGTTGGGTAGGGCGGACCTCAGGGAATCACCAGGGTGGGGCAAACTGTGTGAGCCAGGTTGCTGGAGTCCCAGATATGGAGCCTATTTGCCTGGCCTGTGAAGGAAGGGCTCATCAAAAGAACAATGGCCTCTGCCAGCACATCTGTCCAGGAGAAAGCTTCCTCCCCAGCCCTCATCCAGATGCCAAACAGCTCAGTTCTTCCCAGTATGTCTCTGGTGCTTTTCAAGCTGCCTCCCCTCCATGCTGGAGCTCAAAGGGAGCAAGTCGGAGTAAGTCCGTGCTTGGGCCTTTAAGAGGAGGTGCCTGGGACTCCAGCAGCATCAGCCTCCCTCAGCCTCAGTTCCTGCTGGTTTTTACAGCCAGAAGTTATGGGGAATTCTCTTCCTGGTACTGGAACCCTGAGCTCGGGTGCCTGATATGGGATAGGGACCCCTTGTTCCTCAGGGAGGGCCTTTGCAGCTGAGGTATCTTTCCTGAACTGTATCTACCACATGTGAGTGTGGGACCAGCCTAGCCATGCCTCTATCCCTCCTACCAGTCTCAATGTGCCTTCTTTAATTTTGTAGTTGTAGGACTTCCATTCAGCTCAATTTCTGGCGGTTCTTGGGTTCTTTTGTCTTAAAAGAAGATCAACAAGTTTTTAAATGCTTTTTCAATGTCACAGTAAGAAAATGGTAAATGTTCCTTTCCACTGAAACTTCATCTAGGGGCCAGGTGTGAACGTGTTAATGGGTGTTAGGCATTTTTAACTTGGGGGAGCCGTGCTGTCCAGAGCCACCTAGGTAAGAGTGGCAGATTCATCCTTCATAATTTTTTTTTTCTTTTTAAGTGTGGTAAAATACACATAACATAAATGTTACTATCTTAACTTTAAATATATATATATATTTAATTGTGGTAAATATACAGAATATAAAATTTACCCCCTTAATCACTTTGTTTTCATCCTCACCCTAAGACTTTTTTTTTTTTTTTTGCATTTATCTTCAGATAGAATGGGAGGGAGAGAAGAAGGAAGAGAGAGAGAGAAACATCAACCTGAGAGAGACACATCGAGTGGCTGCCACCCACACGACCCCAGCCAAGGCTGGGACAAACTGCAACCGAGGTACGTGCCCTTAGCGGGAACTGAACCCAGGTCTCTCTGGTCCACGGGCTGATGCTCTAATCGCTGAGCCAAACCAGCCAGGGCCCTTAATCACTTTTTAAATGTACAGTTCTGTAGTATGAAGTACATTCACATCCTTCATGCCTTTTAAAATTGCTTGGTTCTCACACTAGCTTCTTCCATATTCTACTCTGAAGTGACGGCCCACTTCAGTTTGGGCAGAGCAAATGATATTTTGGTGATTGGAAAACAGAGTCCTAAAATGACTACACTATTTTTGAATCATGATCAAAGACTCTTGGATCTTTCATAAAGGACCATCAGCTTGACCTTCAGTATATGGAAATTCACAGCCAACTTCCTTCCATGAAACACTCATCTGACAACACAATTTTGACCTGTGTTTTTTAACAAAAACTGGAAACAGGCAGGATCTTGAATATTGCAATATTTCCTCTAAGAGGAGATTGCTAAACTGCTAATCCAATCTACATTCTATCAGACATATTTCTCTTGAAAGCCAAAGACACGGGGCAATAATACAACATGATTTAAAAATAGACATGTAAGATTAAGAAGCTATTTTTGTTTCAAACTCTAACAAAATCATCTGATACATTTTATGTTGTATACACACCACACTGACATTGTTTGTCTATCACTTCTGCTGCATGCATTTTTTTTATCCTCACCGGAGGATATGTTTATTGATTTCAGAGAGAGAGGAAAGGGTAAGAGAGGGAGAGAGAGAGAGAAACATTGACGTGAGAGAAAATCATTGATTGGTTGCCTCCTGTACTCGCCCTGACCAGGAATCGAACCTTCAACCTTTTGGTGCATGGGGCAATGCTCCAACCACTGAGCAACCTGGCCAGAACTCTGCTGTGTGTTTACATAGCATTTTTTTTTTTTCACGAAGCTCAAAGTGCGTGTGATGATATCATGTCACTAAACTTCATACATTTTATGTGAAAAATGAATGGGATGGGAACTATTAGCCTGCCTGTAACATGGAGAAATGGCAGTGTGAGTTCGGTTGAACCTTTTTCCTGAAACATCTTATACTGGTTTATACAGCTCTATCCTAAAAGACCTACTTGTGAAAACTCATACAAGAAAAAGTTGTTTAAAATTCCTAGCTATTTGCTTTCTTTTTACATCTTATGGAAGAAAGAGGGCTGCTTTTCACCATCTTAGCAGAGAAAAGGAGAGGACTTCGCACTGTGGACTTAGAAGTCAGACCATCCTGAGTCTGCACCCCAGAACCACCACTTAGAGCTTTGGTAAGTCACTTAACCTTTCTGGGCTTCAGACTTCTTATCTGTAAAATGGAAATAACAATCACACCCACCATTTCTAGGATTAAATAAAATAATACACATTAAACCCGGCTGGTGTGGCTCAGCGGTTGAGCGTTAACCCATGCACCAAGAGGTCACCGGTTCAGTTCCCAGTCACGGCACATGCTCAGGTTGTGGGCCCAATATTCAGTGGGGGGCATGCAGGAGGTGGCCAATCCATGTTCTCTCTCATCGATATTTCCCTCTCTCTCTCCCCCTCTTCCTTCCTCTCTCTCTAAAAATCAATGAAGAAAAAAATGTTTTAAATAATACACAGTAAGCACTCAGCATTGTGCCTATCACATACTGAAAGCTTGCTTGATAAATGTGAGTGAAAGGTATGTGTGTTGCTTATAGGAGCCTTGTTCTAATGCGTTCTATGTGAAAAAAAGATGTGCTATATCTGCAGGCTGCATGGGAGGAATCTGGAGACTCTTGAAGATTTATATATCTAACCCTTAAACCAAATCTCTCAATTCCTTAACATTTCATCACAAGATAGCCATTCATACTTAGCTTATCTGTTTAGACCCCCTGCCAGCTGGCCAGCTTGGAAAGCATCCATGACACTTATCCCATCCACAGGAAGCTAATGAGTTGTGGTTGAATCAGATTAAAAATAAAAATAAGAAGAATGGTTTTCCTGTGTTGTATGTCTATGTCATCTCATTTAATGGTGAAATGGTAAGGGTTCATTAAAGGCTAATTTGATTCCATCTAGAGTGGTGCATTCCTTATTCACTTTTTCCATTTTATTTCTTAATAATAATAACTAATTGACAATTCAAGGAGTAAAACCGATGAACACACAGAAGAGACAAAATGCAGAAGTTGCTCCTGGGCCTTCAGCAACCCTGAGCACGTGTGAGGTTGCACCACCCTGCATCTGCTCTCCTGCAGTCTGAGGTACCTAGCTCCTGATTGAAGAGTGGCAGACAGTGAGCTGTAAGGGTGAATGATAAAGTGATCAACCAGAAACTCTTTATATTACCAACAAAATGACATGAATTACTAAATTCCAAAAACATTTAATACATAAAGTGTTAGGCTTAACACTTACTTGTTCCTGAACAAGACCTAAGTTTAGGAAATAGAGTATCTAATTGCATCATAGTAATTTAATAGCAAGTAAAAATGTGGATATTAAAATATGAGGCCTTTCCTTATTCTTTGTTTTAAATCCTCACCTGAGGTTATTTTTCCTTTTATCTTCAGATAGAATGGGAGATGGGGGGGAGAGAGAGAGAGAAACATCCACATGACAGAGACACATGGACTTGTTGCCTCCCACACAACCCAAGTACACGCCCTTGACCAGAATCAAACCTATGAATCTTTGGTCCACAGGCCGATGCTCTACCGGCTGAGCCAGGGCCCTTTCTTTATTCTTTAGCAGATATTTGCAAGTAAAACCACAATTAACGGCCCTTGTTTCCCTTCCTCTTCAGAGGTCCTGACAATCTGTTTCTTTCTTTGGCTTTGCTCATTACGTCCTTGGGGACACTGTGGTCAATTCCTGAGCAGAGAATATCAGAAAAATTGAACTTCTAAGACGAATGTCAACAATTTTGAGAAGTAAATATTTTTTCAGTCTGCCCAATTCCCATTCAATGTGGACTGTGCTACAGGAAGATTTGTGGAGGGAAATTCCTCTGATGTAGGACTACAGAAGGAGAGCCCTGTGTGGGGTCCAGGGTGGTGTGGAGGAGGAAATAATAATTTTACTTCTACCCTTCTAAGTTCTTCTGCCTGTCTAATAATAAAATTAACATGAGATAGACTAACAAAAGAATATAATCAAATGTATTGTGAAAGTACATACAGGAGTTTCCCAACAATATGGGACCCCAGGACAAATAGGGCAGTTAAGGTTTATATGTCCTTCAGGACTAGGGTGGGGGTGGGGCAGGGAAAGTAGGCAGTTCAGGGTAGATGAGAAAGATCAAACCTTTGGTAAACAAAGTGTTGCCTGGCCACCCAGAAACAATGGGGCACAGAGGAAAGTCCAACAAAAGTGTTGTTGGGCTCCTCCCTGTCTGTCACTCAGTTTATTTATGCAAAGGTGAAATCTCCCTTCTTTAGGTGGGTTTTTCTAGCTGGATTCCTTTAGGCAGGTAAGGGGGAGGGTTACAGAGTCTTTCTGAGCCCAGCTGGGTGACTCAGTGGTTGAGCTTCCACCCATGTTAATTCCCATGTCAGTTGCCAGTTGGATTTCAGGTCAGGGCACATGCCCTGGCTGTGGGCCAGATCTCCAGCATGGGGCATGCAGGAGGTGGCCAATCAATGTTTCTCTCTCTCTCTCACCGTCTCCTTCCTTTCTCTCTAAAATCAATAAAAAAAATTTTTTTTTGAAAAAAAAAAAAAAGATTCTTTCTGAGTCTTTTGTTTCTTAACAATAACCAGCTTAAAATAATATCCCAAAAGGACATATTTTGGGATGGCAAACTGTATTCTCCCTCAATGGAAGACCGAGGCTTGAACCTCTGGGCTGGGCACAACCCCCGCTGGTGTGTTGCTCAGGGAAGTACAAGATCCCGTACAGCTCACTTCTATCATCCATCATCTACATTAGGCCAATGAGTGAAGGCACAGACCATCCTCTGCTGAACAGCTTGGGCCAGATCCCTAGCAGTGGCAGAGGGTTGTGTCCGTAGCTTTTTAGTTGATGTCTCTCTGGAGGAGACATATCTTGGCTTTCAGTTCTTTTAACTGGGATGGAAAGATGAAAATGGCAATCTTGGACAACATGAGTCACAACTGCATTATTCATGCTTGATTCTGGCTTGGTTTCAGCGTTTTAATGATTTAAAAAGAAAAAAAAATTAATTAACAGTTGACCAGTTTAATTCAATCCATGTTGCCTGGCCAATGTGGCTCAGTGGTTGAGTGTCAACCCATGTACCAAGAGGTCGCCACTTAGATTCTCAGTCAGAGCACATGCCCAGGTTGTAGGCCTGATCCCCAGTGGGGGGCATGCAGGAGGTGGCCAGTCGATGTTCTCTCTCATTGATGTGTCTGTCTCTCTCTCCCTCTCTCTTCCTCTGTCTCTAAAATCCATCAATAAATTTTAAAAAATCAACCCATGTTTACTGAATCAGTTTCAGTGCATAGGGGTGAGCTAGGGGGACAGAACTGGCTTTCCCTGTGGCCATCTGGAAGGCCTCTCAGAAGAGAAGAGACCTGGGCTGTACTCCAGCCTAGACCTCAGCACTGGGGAAGATAAATTGGAGTCTTCTCCAGTTCATATGTATACCTCTCTGAGTGAGCTCAGGGACACAGATGCTGGGCCACGTTTTAAGTTTAAAGTTTGTCAAGGGTGACCATTGCTCTTATGAGACACAGCATCTTAAGCTGACCTCTCTTACATCATTTCATCATTTTGTAGTCCCCTATTTACTTCTTTGGGTCCTCCACTAGACTGTAAGCACCTGGAGAGCAAGTTTTGTGTACATGCTACTCATTGCCATACCCATACGACCTAGTACATATTATGAGCTTAAAAAATATAGTTGAATTAATGAATCTAGCCATGTGAATGCTTAGCGTATTTGGAATCGAATTATTCCAGGAGTTCATGATCATCTGCTCCAGTACCCCTAGAGGATGCTGGGATAACCTAGAAATGGACTAGAAGAGAACGTGCTAGGGGTGGAAATAATGAGGATAAGGAACAACAATGAAAGAGAAGCATGTTTTCCGTCTGGGAGAGGGAAGAGAGAAGGAAAAAGAATGAGCAGGGGTAATTCTGAATTCCCAGAAGGATGTGCTACAGAAATCCACCACTCATTTTTTACTTTTAATGTCGAAATGAATTGAACTGAAGTAAACTGAGTTGCAGGAATTTGGCCCACTGAAGGGGCACCCTGCAGAGTTCAAACCCCCTCTTCATTCTCCCTCCCAAACAAATGGAAAGTCTCGGATTGCCCTTCCCGCCAGAGCTGGGGTTCTTACCTCTGAGGACACCCAGAAAAGACTCTGGATGCTACCCTGGGTATAGAGACCCAACTTTCTTGGGTCTTTCTCCCCAACTGTTCCTGAGAACCTCCAAGAATTACCTAACAGACTGGGGGTTTTGATCAGAGACTTAGAATCCTGCAGGAAGCTTACGAGGCAAATATTCCCTGGGGTAAGACACGATGGCTGAGGCCTGACAAATGAGCGAGGATCCATGCATGAGATGGAATACTGCACAGTCCTTAAAAATTATAAAGACCACATGGCATAAAGAAACATGCAGTGTGATCCAAATTTTAAAAAAGTATGAAGGCCCTGAAAAAAAAAAAAACAAGAAAGAAAGAAAAGAAAAATGAAGTGGTGTATTCACACGGTTTATTTCTAGATGTTGATATTCCAGGGGAGCTTAATTTTCTGTTTTTAAAAATAATTTTTGCCCTGGCCGGTTTGGCTCAGCGGTTAGAACATCAGCCCACAGTCCAGAGAGACCTGGGTTCGGTTCCCGCTAAAGGCACATACCTTGGATGCATCTAGTCCCCGGCCCCAGTTGGCATTGTGTGGGTGGCAGCTACTTGATGTGTCTCTCTCACATCGATGTTCTCTCTCTCTCTTCCTCCCTCTCTCCTTCCCGCTCTATCTGAAGTTGAATGCAAAAATGTCCTCGGGTGAGGATAACAAAAAACAATAATAAAATAAAATAAAAATAATTTTCAATGTTTTAAAAAATATTCTTAATACAATACACAGCTATGAATGGCTGTTGTTCATTGTTCTGTATCTAAGAGTAATTCTCATGCAACATAATTAACTGAAGGTTATTACAGGTGAAAGTATCATGCAGTAAATTATAGCCATCATGATGTGTGTGGTGCTTTGTGAGCACCCTGTGCTTCTGAGCTCATAACAACAAACAAGAATCTTTATTCTCTTTTTAAAATATATGTTAAAGGAGGTGACTTGCTCAAGGCAACAATAAATTGGTCAGGGTCACTCCATCATCAGTGGTACCGCAGGAGCAGGTGGCAAAGAGGTCAGACAGCGTGCTCAGGTTCCAGGGACCTGGTGTTCTTGGAGAAGACACTGAATGTGATAGGCAATTGCCCCTTCTCTTAATAGCCACTAATGGGCATGACTGGCTGCTTTGGATCTGAGCAGTCTCCCTTCCTCCCACGCTCCTCTGTAATGGCGCATTCAACATCTCTTGTCCCCTCTATTAAATCATAGCTGGAAGAGAACTGTGCAGCTGATCCAATTTTATTGAGATTGATTTCAGTAAACTTTGCACCAAGATGAGGTCTGGCTGCTTGACATCTCTCTGTCTGTCTTTCTCTTTAGACAAACCCAATTAGCCCTGATCCCTCTATATTTCTGACAAGGGGTCAGCAAATTGTTTAGGTCAGAAGCAAAACACCTTATAAGGAGGTTGTGAGGACACAAAATAAGATTTAGTCTGGGGACAAAGGGACATGTGGCTATTATTCAATATGCAATATTCTGTTATGAATTATTTCATCTATTCATAAAATATTTATTCTATATACACAGTTATATGTACAATAATGTACAATGGTATATAATAGAGTGCTACAGAGGTTGTAAGGGAGGTACCCTGGGTGCTATGGAAAGACAGAAGGCTAGTTCTGTGGTCACGTGGCATTTTAGTGTTGGGAACGTGAGCAAAAGTTCCAATGGGAGTCATGAAGGCTGAGGTCTAAAAAGCAGACAAGAGGGGAGTGAAGCCTTCCAGGCTGAGGGAACAGCAAGTTCATCAGCTCAGAGGCACACACCAGCGTGACTCTCGCAGGCAATGACAATGGCTTGAGTGCAGGGCACATATGGGTGCAACCCCTGCTTCCAGCCCTCCATGTGGAAGGAAAGGATGTTACTGTTCATAACCACAGGGTTTTACTCTTAGTCACTACTAGCACACAATGAATGTAGAAGAAAGTAAAAGAAGTCCTTTACCTTGGGTTCCAGGGGCATGTTCTGACTCAGAAAATCCTCAGGGGAAGAGAGATTCAGTAGAAGTTCTTCTTACTGCCCCCACAAGGGCCTCTCACTAGCACCCACATTATCATTGGCCAGGTGGTCTGCACCCTGAGTGAGCATGGGCTGGAGAGTTCTTTCTTCTCTGTAGGCTCTCTCTGTCTCCTCTCTGCTGCCCCATTTCTTTGGTCCATTTAAACTCTTTTGTTCTCTGCTTTGCCCAGTGTCCCATCTCTTCCCATGTTCAGTCTTAGGGGGGTTGTTGGTTACTCAGTTTCATCCACTTCTCCTGCTGGACTGAGTCGAGGGCCTTAAGTCAAGTAGGTCAGAGAGAGAGCTAAGTTCAGAAAGATCTGCCCTGGCCAGTTTGGTTCAGCGGTTAGAGCATTGGCCCACGAATCAGAGAGTCCCGGGTTTGGTTCCCACTAAGGGCACATGCCTCGGTTGCAGTTCGTCCATTGGCCCCAGTTGGGGTCAAGCAGGTGGCAACCAGTCGATGTTTCTCTCTCTCTCTTCCTCCCTATCTCCCTCCTGCTCTATCTGAAAGTAAATGCAAAAATGTCCTCAGGTGAGGATTAAATAAATACATAATTTAAAAAATCAGAAAGATCTTCAGACCTTTCACATGACCAAGTTGAGTTATCGGCAAACAAAGTGTTGGTGACAACTTCTGTGCTGTGGGAGCATTCTCACCTTGGTGCTGTGTAGGCTATGGGGAGGGGCGAAAGTTGGAGAAAGAAAGTGCATCCTACTACACAGGAGGGACCATGGCAAGGAATGCGTTTGGAGAATGTAAGTAACTAACAAAGGACTTGACTTGTCTTGGGAAGGAGCATAAATTACACTGTGATTCTCCACCAGAGTTGGTGGAGATGAGCAGATCCCCTTCATGTCATCAATCAGACTGTTATGGGCTCCTGTTCTGATGGGAACATGCTATACTCCTCAAGTGTGTTGGGTCACTATAGGAGATAAAAATAATTATAAACAAGCCCTGGCCGGTTTGGCTCAGCGGTTAGAGTGTCGGCCTGCGGTCCTGAGAGACCCGGGTTCGGTTCCCGCTAAGGGCGCGTACCTCGGTTGCAGTTTGTCCCCGGCCCTGGTCGGTTGTGCGGGTGGCAGCCACTCGATGTGTTCCTTTCACATTGATGTTTCTCTCTCTCTCTGTTCCTCTCTCTCCCTCCCACTCTACCTGAACAAAAAAATGGAAAAATGTCCTCGGGTGAGGATAAAAAAATAATAATAATAATAATAATAATAATTATAAACAAGGAAATTTCTTGAGGAGATGTTCTGTTTTTGAAGGATCTTTCTAGCAGTAGTGTGAAAGAAGGATTTGAACTAGTAAGGTGGGAGGCATGAGGGACTGGGACAAGGAGACCGGATAAGAAGCCGGGGCAGTCATGTGGGTGAGAGGCGATGAGGGCTTGAAGGAGGGCAAGGGAGTCTCTGATGAAGAACAAACACCAGATTCGACAGGCGTTAGAAGGCAAAACCAGCAGCACCTGGTGACTAATTGGAGGTAGGAGGTTGCATCCCCATGCCATGTGCTTGCATGTAGATACAGATCCCTGTGTGTCTCACATCACAGTTCTCACCTCACTGTGTTGAAATGATTCATTAAATAGTCTTCCTAATGTCTTCCACAAAGGCTGAAACCATGAGCATCTGTTTCCAGCACATAGTACAGTGAGTGATGTATAATAGGTCCTTAAAGATCATTAGCTGAATGAATGAATGACATAAAGAATGATCCTGCCTGGCTGGGGTGGCTCTATTGGTTGGAGTGTTGTTCCATACACCAAACGGTGGTGGGTTCAATTCCCCATCAGGGTAAATACCTAGGTTTCAGGTTCCATCCCTGGTCAGGGCACATGTATAGGTGTGTGTGTGGGGGGGGAGGGCAACTGATAGATGTTCCTCTCTCTGTTTCTTAAAAAAAAAAAAATGACCCACACATGGATGACTTAAATGAATGAATGGTCAGGTGAGCTATTAACTAAGGGAGTAAGACCAGGAAGGAAAAATGGTCGGAATACAAAATGCAGTTTTCTTTTTTTTTTTTAATTAATTTTTCTTACAGATGTTTCTCCTTTTTCCCCACACTGATTCCCCCCTCTCCCTCCCTCCCTGCCCTGTCCCCAGTTTGTTGTCCATGTCCACTGTTCATGCATACATGCATATAAGTTCTGTGGTTAACCCCTCTTCTGGGGATTGCCAGTCTGTACCCCACTTCCAAGTCTCTGGGACTACCCCATTCCTCAGACTGTTATGTTCATTATATTCCACAAATAAGTGAGATCATATGAAACTTGTCTTTCTCTGTTTGGCTTGTTTCACTTAGGATGATACTTTCCAGGTCCCTCCATGTAGTCTCAAAGATTAAGAGATCTTTCTTTCTTACAGCTGCATAATACTCCATTGTGTATATGTACCACAGCTTTTTTATCCGTTCGTATACTGATGGACACTTGGGCTGTTTCTAGATCTTAGCTATTGTAAACAGTGCTGCTACAAAATGGGGGTACATATATTCTTTCTGATTGGTGTTTCAGGCTTCTTAGGGTATATTCCTAAAAGTGGGATCACTGGGTCAAATGGAAGTTCAATTTTTAATTTTTTGAGGTAACACCATATTGTTTTCCATAGTGGATGCACCAGTCTGCATTCCCACCAGCAGTGTACTAGAGTCCCCTTTTCTCCACACCCTCACCAACACTTGTTGTTTGATGATTTGTTGATGGTGGCCATTCTGACAGGTGTGAGGTGATACCTCATTGTTGTTTTGATTTGCATCTCACTGATGATTAGTGATGTTGAGCATTTCTTCATATGTTTCTTAGCCATTTGTATGTCCTGTTTGGAGAGGTGTCTATTTAGTTCCTCTGCCCATTTTTTAATTGGGTTTTTTGTCTTCCTGTTGTGGAGTTGTATGAGCACTCTATATATATTGGAAATTAAACCCTTATCTGATATATCATTGGCAATTATGCTCTCCCATACAGTGGGTATCCTTTCCATTTTGATGATTGTATCTTTTGCTGTGCAGAAGCTTTTGAGTTTGATGTAGTCCCATGTGTTCATTTTCTCCTTTGTTTCTATTGCCTTAGGGGATGTATCAGTAAAAATTCTGCTGCGTATGATGTCTGAAATTTTGTGGCCTACAGTTTCTTCTAGGATTTTTATGGATTCATGAGTCACATTTAAGTCTTTTATCATTTTGAGTTTATTCTTGTGTAGGGTGTAAGTTGATGGTCTAGTTTCATTTTTCTGCATGTAGCTGTCCAATTTTCCCAGCACCATTTATTAAAGAGGCTATCCTTACTCCACTGTATGCTCTTGCCACCTTTGTCAAATATTAATTGAGCATATTGCCTTGGGTCGATTTCTGGGTTCTCTGTTTTGTTCCACTGATCTATATGCCTGTTCTTGTGCCAGTACCAGGCTGTTTTGATCACAGTGGCTTTGTAGTATAACCTGAAATCTGGTAATGTGAACCCTCCAACTTTGTTCTTCCTTTTCAAGATTGCTGTGTCTATTTTGAGGCCTTTTTTTGGTTCTATATGAACTTTTGAAGTACTTGTTCTAATTCTGTGAAGTATGCCATTGGTATTTTGATGGGGATTACATTGAATCTATAGATTGCTTTGGGTAATATGGACATTTTAATGATGTTAATTCTCCTAATCCATGAACAGGGTATGTGCTTCCACTTTTTTATATCTTCCTCTATTTCTTTTTTCAAGGACCTGTAGTTTTCCGCGAATAGGTCCTTTATTTCTTTGGTTAAGTTTATTCCTAGGTAACTTAATTTTTTTGCCGCAATGGTAAATGGGATTGTTTTCTTAGTTTCTCTTTCTGTGAGTTCATCATTGGTGTATAAGAATGCCATCGATTTCATGACATTAATTTTGTATCCTGCTACTTTACTAAATTCATTTATTAAGTCTACTAAATTTTTGATGGAGTCTTTGGGGTTTTCTACATATAGTATCATGTCATCTGCAAATAATGACAGTTTCACTTCCTCCTTTCCAATTTGGATCCCCTTTATTTTTTCTTCCTGTCTGATTGCTGTAGCTAAGACTTCCAGTACTATGTTAAAAAAGAGTGGTGAAAGTGGGCATCCTTGCCTTGTTCCTGTTCTTAAGGGAAATGCTATTAGTTTTTGCCCATTGAATATGATGTTGGCTGTAGGTCTTTCATATATGGCCTTTATTATGTCTAGATATGATCCCTCTATTCCCACATTGCTGAGCATTTTTATCAGAAATGTATGCTGGATTTTGTCAAAGGCTTTTTCGGCATCTATTGATATTATCATGTGGTTTTTATTCTTCATTTTATTTATGTGGTGTATCACGCTTATTGATTTGCAAATATTGTACTAGCCTTACATCCCTGGGATGAATCCCACTTGGTCATGGTGGATAATTTTTTTGGTGTATTGCTGGAGTCGATTTGCTAGTATTTTGTTCAGGATTTTGGCATCTATGTTCATTAGGTATATTGGCCTATAGTTTTCTTTCTTTGTAGTGTCTTTTGCTGGTTTTGGAATTAGAATTATGCTGGCTTCATAAAACGAGTTTGGAAGTCTTCCTTCCTCTTGAATTTTTTGAAATAGTTTCAGGAGAATGGGTATTTGTTCTTCTTTGAATGTTCGGTAAAACTCCCCCGTGAAGCCATCAGGGCCTGGGCTTTTGTTTGCTGGGAGAGTCTTGATTACATCTTCAATTTCTTCTGTTGTTATTGGTCTATTCAAGTTTTCTATCTCTTCCTGGCCAGTTTTGGGAGACTGTGTGTTTCTAGAAATTTGTCCATTTTGCTTAGATTGTCGAATTTGTTGCCATATAGTTGTTCATAGTAGCTGTTAATGGTCTTTTGTATTTCTGTGGTGTCAGTTGTCACTTCTCCTCTTTCATTTCTGATTTTGTGTATTTGGGTTCTCTCTCTTTGTTTCTTGGTGAGTCTACCTAAGGGTCCATCAATCTTGTTTATCTTTTCAAAAAACCAGCTCTTTGTTTCATTGATCCTTTGAATTGTTTTTTTTGGTCTCCATGTCATTTATTTCTGCTCTGATCTTTACTATTTCCTTCCTTCTACTTGCTCTGGGGTTTTCTTTTTGTTTGCTCTCTAGTTCTTTATGTTGTGAAGTTAGATAGTCTATTAGAGATTTTTCTTGTTTTTTGAGGTAGGCCTGTAGTGCTATGAACTTCCCTCTCAGAACTGTTTTCGCTGCATCCCATAGATTTTGTGTTGTTGTGTCTTCATTTTCATTGGTTTCCATAAAGTTTTTGATTTCTTCATTGATCTCCTCGGTGACCCATTCATTGTTTAATAACATGATGTTTAGCTTCCATGTGTTCAAATGTCTTTGTGTATTCTTCTTGCAATTGATTTCTAGTTTCATGCCATTGTGATCTGAGAAGATGCTTGATATAATTTCAATCTTCTTGAACTTGTAGAGACTTAGTTTGTGCCCTAACATGTGGTCTGTCTTTGAGAATGTCCCATGTGCACTTGAGAAGAATGTGAATTCTGTAGTTTTGGGGTGTAGTTCTCTGTAGATATCTATTAAATCCATTTGGTCTAATGCTTCATTTAGAGTCTCTGTTTCCTTGCTAATTTTTTGTTAGAGGATCTATCCAGTGATGTCAGTGGGGTGTTGAAGTCCCCTGCTATGATTGTATTGCTATCGATTTCTCCTTTGAAGTCCTCCAGAAGATTTTTAATATATTTTGGTGCTCCTATATTGGGTGCATATATGTTTATCAAGGTTATATCTTCCTGTTGGATAGATCCTTTCAGTATTATGTAGTGGCCTTCTTTGTCTCTAGTTGTGGCCTTCATTTTGAAATCTATTTTATCAGATATGAATATTGCTACCCCAGCTTCTTTTTCCTTTCCGTTTGCTTGAAAGATTTTTTTCCATCCCTTCACTTTCAACCTATGGGAGTCTTTTGTTGTGAGGTGGGTCTCTTGTAAACAACAGTGATACCTCGGTTCTCGAACGCCTCGGTTTTCGACCAAATCGGTATTTGACCAGGAGATTCGAGAAACTTTTGTCTCGGAATCCGAACAAATATTTGGAACTCGAACTTCCGAGATGAGCCGAGTTGAGCCGAATGGCGTTCATTTGGCCCAGCGCGCCTTGCTTGCGTCATCAGTGTGAGTACAGAGAGAGAGTCACGCTTTGTGGAGTCACGCTTTCCTATTGGGTTTCATTGCTTTGGTTCTCGAACAATTCGGTTCTCGACCGTCCTCCTGGAACGAATTATGTTCGAGAACCGAGGTATCACTGTAGATGGGTCATGCTTTCTTATCCAATCAGCTACTCTGTGTCTTTTTATGGGAGCATTCAATCCATTTACATTTAAGGTGATTATTGATATGTACTTATTTATTGCCATTTGTGTTTAGTGTGGCTATGTTTTTTCCTATTTCTCCTGCTAATTACAGCAGTCCTTTTAACATTTCTTGCAGTGTTGGTTTGGTGCTAATGTATTCCCTTAGCCTTTTTTTTTTTTTTTTTTTTTTTTGTCTAAGAAGCTCTTTGACATTCTATTTTGAATGATAGCCTTGCTGGGCGGAGTAGTCTTGGATTCAGATCCTTGTTTTTCATGACCTTGATTACTTCATGCCATTCCCTTGTAGCCTGTAGTGTTTTTTGTGAGAAGTCAGCTGAGAGCCTTATGGGGTTTCCTTTGTAGGTAACCTGTTGCTTATCTCTTGCTGCTTTTAGGATTCTCTCTTTGTCTTTTATTTTTGGCGTTTTAATTACTATATGTCTTGGTGTGGGCCTGTTTGGGTTCTTCTTATTTGGGACTCTCTGTGCTTCTTGAACTTGAATGCCTTCTTCTTTTACCAAAGTAGGGAAGTTTTCTGTCACCATTTTTTAAAATATATTCTTTATCCCTTGCTCATTTTCTTCTTCGGGGAATCCTATGATGCGGATATTATTACGTTCCCAGTTGTCCCATAGCTCTCTTAAGCTGTGTTCCTGTTTTTTAATCGTTTTTTCCTTTTGGTTTTCTGATTGGTTGATTTTTTTCTACCCTGTCTTCTAATTCACTGATCAAGTCCTCAGCCTTCTCTACTCTGCTTTTTAGACCTTCCAATGTGTTTTTCATTTCTGATATGTCATTTTTTTATCTCTTCTTGATGGTTTTTAATTTCCAATTGGCTTATTTTCAGCATCTCTATGTCCTTACTCATGCTGTTGAACTTCCTCAAGATTATGGCTCTGAATTCTAGCTCTGTTAACATGACTAACTGCTCCACATTGATCTCATCTCTGGTGGAGGTCTCTTGCTCTTTCATTTGGCTTCTGTTTCTATGTTTCACCATTTTGGCTATCACAGTGGGGTTTGGAGCCTGTCAAGTTTTCCCTGTGGGTGTTGGTGTTCTGCTGTTTGTGGCTCCCTCTCCTGGGTTTGGATGCGGCAGGGAGGACCCACTTTAAACACCACTGTCAAGTCTTAACTTTCCTGGTTAGAGCTGCTAGCCCAGGGAATGGTAGTTATCCTCTAGCTTTTTTTTGCCTGGAGGCTATTAGTAGAGGTCACCTGAAGAACCTTGTTTTCTGAGTTGCCTGAAAAACTCCCTCAGGTGCTCAGTGTAAGAGGATTTCCTGAGGGTGGGGCAGATGCTGGTTGTTAATGGGCCTCAATTAGCATGTCAATGGGCACCACGTGGGGTTGAATCTCCCAGGGAGGGGCTGCCGCCTCTCCCCAGGGCCCTGGGAAGGAGTAAGATGACCACAGTCCTGAGTGGCTGCAACTCAGCAAACGCTCTGAGCACCCTCCAAATCCCGAGTGTCCCCACACAGTTCCAGTCCAGTCTTCCCTCTCTCTGCTGGGGCCCAAGGTCAGTGGCTGCTGCCAATTTAACCTCTGTCCAGACTCTGCATTGTGGAGCCACCTGGGACTTTTAACCCAAGGGCGCTGCTTCCAGCTAAGGGTGGCTGAGTCTGTGGCACCTTGGTGCCAAGGGTGTAGCACTCAGCGGAGTTCGCAGGACTCAGCAGCGGTTGCCGGGCGCAGCCTAGATTTCAGCAGCTTTTAGCCGAGTTCCCTGGTCCCAGCGGAGTCCGCTGGTCCCATCCCAGGCCGTTGCGGACCGTGGGCTCCCGGCCCCCTCTCGCGTCCTTGCAAGCCTACCAGGATTGAGTCAGTGTCCCTGGTCATGTGGTCCTCCAGGCTGCCTTTCGGTTGCCCCTTCCTGACTGTTTGTCTTTATTTTCGTTGTAAATCCAGTGTGGTCCTGGGAGATGGTCTATGTAGCTTCCATTCACTCCGCCGCCATTTTTTTCTCTCTGCAGTTTTATTTTTATCATGTTGGCTTTGAGGTGCCTCTGGATCTCCAGGCAAGATGTTCAGCTACAAATGGAGCCTAGGGGAGCATTCTAGTCTGGCATTATAGGTTAGGTAGTCATCAGAGAATAGATAAATACATTCACATACAGGTGTAGGTAGGACAAGTATATAGAGTGAAGCATTGAGAACAAAGACAAAGAGGTCATTTATAACCAGAAGGCTGGTATGTTTTTATTTTGTTATCATTTCTCTATATAGTTATACCATGCCTATGATAAAATTCACCATTTTAAAGTATACAGTTAAATTGCTTTCAGTATATTTACAGTGTTGTACAACCATGACCACTAATTCCAGAACATTTCATCATCCTCAAAAGAACCCCAAATTCATTGGCAGTCACTCCCTCCAGCCCTTGGAAACCACAGATTATCTTTCTGTTTTATGGCTTTTTCTATTCTGGATGTTTTGTATACATGGAATCATTCAATCTGAGACTTTTGTGTCTGACTTCTGTCACATAGCATAATGCTTGCAAGGCGCATGCGTGCTGTAGCATGGATCAGTACTTCATTCAGAAGGCTGGTGTTCAGTCTTTGGCAAAGCTCCACGCAGTTTCACCCTGACTTATGAGTCTATCTAGGATCTTCGAGTCCATTGTTCAGAGGCCAGATGATGGGCCCCTTCATTAATACATAGAATTTAAAAAATCTTTATGTTGGATAAAAATCAGGAGGCTACCTCAGCTGAAGTTCCTCCCTGAGAAGTCAGGGTTCCCCATCCCACACCAGGCTCCCAGCTCAGGGTTCTATTGCCAGGAAGAGAAGTCTCCATAACTACTGGTTGTAAAAACCAGTGGGAACTGGCGTTGAGGGAGGCTGAGGTTTCTGGAGCCCCAGGCAGTTCCTCTTAAAGGTCGAGTAAAGACTTACTCCGACTCATACCCTCCAGGCTTCAGCATGGGGGAGGCAACTTGAAAAGCACCAGAGACATACAGTGAAGAATTGAATTGTTTGGCATTGGGGCGAGAGCTGGAGGGGCAGCTTTCTCCCAGACAGATGTGCTGGCAGAGGCCATTGTTCCTTTGGTGAGCCCTTCCTCAGAGTGGCTGACAGCTGCCATATCTGGGACTCCAGCAACCTGGCTTACACTGTTTGCCCTACCCTGGTGAATCCCTGAGGCCCTGTGCTACACAACTTTTGGGTCCACCTAAGCTGTTTCCAATGGCTTTACCATAAGATTGGCCTGTCTTGGATCCTGCTTCAGATTTTCCTAAATTCTCTCAAACAAGCAGCATCTGGTCTCAGTGAGCCCTATACCTCTCGTTAAGTGACCCCAGGCCTGGCACTAGAAGCAGCCAGCCTTGGTTCACAACTTGGCTTTTCCTGGATACCTTCAAACCCAGCACAAGAAATGGCTATTGGCAGATCACTTTGTAGCTCATGCTGGGAGGCCCTGGGTAGAACAGCCAGTTGCTGACCTTTTCCCAGAGCCAGCACGCCCAGTGGACAGCTTCAGACCACACTGAAACATCACCACCCAACCACCTCCACAATTGACACACTCAATGAGTGGACTCAGTGGATACAGAGCCCTGCTGAAGAAAGTCTTGCTCTGGGCCCTCTACAGCTTATCCTCCAAGGTAGTCAGAGGCCAGTGGTCAGTGGGCACAGCCATTCCTTGCTGCTGATCAGCCTGAGTAAATCCCTCTTATTGACATGCCAAAAGCAATTAAGACTCAATTACAACAGAAGGGTGTAAAGTCCACACTAAGGGTACACCTCAAGGGGTCAGCTGGGATGATCAGGGAGGCTGTGCCACTGGATCCTACAAGATACCTACAACAATAGGCCACCCTATGAAGCCCTGGAGACATAACAACTCTGCCTAATACATAGAAACAAACACAGGGAAGCAGCCAAAATGAGGAGACAAAGAAACATGTCCCAAATGAAAGAAAAGAACAAAACTCCAGGAACTGAGCTAAACAAAATGGGGATAAGCAATCAATCAGATGCAGAGTTCAAAACACTGGTTATAAGGATGCTCAGGGAACTTAATGAGAACTTCAGGAAACTTAAGGAGAACTCCAAGGAACTTAGTGAGAACATCAACAACATAATAAAGGACCAGTCAGAAATGAAGGGTGCACTAACTGAAATACAGAATATTTATAGGGAATCAACAGTAGAGTCGGTAAAGCCAAAAAGCAAACCATTGATTTAGAATATAAAGAAGCAAAGAACATCCAATCAGAACAACAAAAAGAAAAAAGAATCCCAAAAACTGAGAACAGGGTAAGGAGCCTCTGGGACAACTTTTAGCATACCAACATTCACATCACGGGGGTACCAGAAGGAGAATAGAGAGAGCAAGAAATTGAAAACCTATTTGAAAAAACAATGACAGAAAAATTCCCTAACTTGGTGAGGGAAACAGACATACAAGTCCAGGAAGCACAGAGAGTTCCAAACAGGATGAACCCAAAAAGGTCCACACCAAGACACATCATCATCAAAATGCCAAAGGTTAAAGACAAAGAGAGAATCTTAAAAGCAGCAAGAGAAAAGCTGTTAATGACCTACAAAGGAGCTCCCATAAGTTTGTCAGCTGATTTCTCAAAAGAAACTTTTCAGGACAGAAAGGAGTGGCAAGAGATATTCAAGGTGATGAAAAGCAAGGACCTACAACCAAGATTACTCTATCCTGCAAAGCCATCATTTAGAATCGATGGACATATAAAGAGTTTCCCAGACAAGAAAAAGCTAAAGGAGTTCACCACCACCAAACCAGAATTATATGAAATGTTGAAGGGTCTTCTTGAAGGAGAAGAAGAACAAAAAATATGAACAATAAAATGGCAATTAATACATCTCTATCAACAATTATATCTACAAACAAAATGAGCAAGCAGAACAGAAACAGACTCATAGATACAGAGAACTTTTTGTTGCTTTTCACATGGGAGGGGACTGGGAGGATGGGTAAAAAAATGAAGGAATTAAGAAGTATATATTAGGTGTTAGACTGATGAACCTCAAAGGGAAGGAGGAGGAGGGCAGGATGAGATAAACCAAAGAACTTCTATGCATTTATGCATAACCCATGGACACAAACAGTATTGTGGGAAGGCAGGAGGAGGATGGGATTGTGAAGGAGGAGGTCAATGGGGGAAAAAGGAGACATCTGTAATACATTCAACAATAAAGATATGTTAAAATCAATCAATCAATCAATCTTTACACAGAAAGGAGTCGTAAAAAGAATTCTCAGCTGGCCCTGGTCGGTTTTGCTCAGTGGTTAGAGCGTCAGCCTGTGGTCCAGAGAGACACGGGTTCGGTTCCCGCTAAGGGCATGTTCCTCAGTTGCAGTTTGTCCCCAGCCCTGGTTGGTCGTGCGGGTGGCAACCACTCGATGTGTCCTTTTCATGTCAATGTTTCTCTCTCTCTCTCTTCCTCTCTCTCCCCTCACACTCTATCTGAACAAAAAATGGAAAAATATCCTCGGGTGAGGATAAAAAAAAAAACACCTCAGCTACACCCTGTTCTCTGAATCCCAAGGCACTCACTACGTGTGCTACACAGCTTCATTGACTGGTCACATAACATTTTCTTATCTTTCTTCTCAAATCATAGAAAAGCTCCTGCAGGCAGGGCATGAAGAATGTCCTGGGTTATATTTTTCTTTTATGGTTGCAACACTTAGCAACCTTATCTACAACCAAAAGGACACTTCAGTAATCCCTCTGATACCTACAAGGTTTCCAGGAACACTCTTTCTTTGTTTTTAAAATGAGTTTCACTATTTGTGTTTTTTTTTTTTTTTTCAATAGACTCTGTAGACCACTCTTGGATTAACTGTCCAAGTCACCATTATTTCCTGTTTTCTGGGAACTGGTCATTTTCCCTCACACCAGGCTGACCGCCAGCTGGAATGCCCCGTCCAGCTGTTCTAGGCCCATATGGCTGGTTTCCATTCTCAGTGGTTGATGCCTGTCCCATTCCAGTTGTTGAATATTTTCAATATTGCTCCTGTGCTCCCACTCACACTGTGATGGCAGAAGGCTCCCAGTGGTTATTTCTTTCCAGTGTGACTATGCCTCTTGGTCACAGCCAGATGGTCCAGGAAAAGTCATCTGCTGTGAGCTTTGCCAACGAGACCCCTTTCGAGAGGAATCTGGATTTGGTTTTCATAGTTTATGTGATATTTTGAAGAACACAAAAGTAAATTCAGGAGCATGTAACTGGAAAGCCAGACAAAACCAGT
The DNA here is from genome assembly GCF_014108415.1 of Molossus molossus. Taxonomy (NCBI): domain Eukaryota; kingdom Metazoa; phylum Chordata; class Mammalia; order Chiroptera; family Molossidae; genus Molossus; species Molossus molossus. The sequence goes on along the minus strand of NW_023425402.1, from coordinate 22,516,192 downwards.
GTGAGCAGACAAGAGAGGAAAACAGGGGGGGAGTCCTGCAGAGAAGAGCAAGCCTCTGGAGATGGATCTACACGGGTCTTTGAGCCATTCCAACCCCCCGATTCCAATTCATCCTGCAGGCTGCCTGTGTCTCTGCCCTTCGCTTCCATTAAATGCCTATGTATGTTCTGTGTTGAGTTAATTTACTGAGGCACTAATAGCCTCCTTTACTGGGGGAAAATAATTGGAAAGGAGAAGACCTACTTGTGTTTTATTCTTTTCTCCTCATCGCCCCTCCCCCATCATTGTACCAACTCCCAGCCCCTTTCACCCAAGCTGATGTTCAGCTGGTATGCACCTTTGTGGCTGTAGCAGTTGTTAATATTTTGAATATCATCCCTGCTTCTCAAAACCCCATCCCGTAACTGCACATACCCTCTCCTGCTCGCTCCTGCCATCATAAGGGGACGTAGGATCAGAGCCAGGTTTTGTCTGAGTTGAAGGAAGCTGACTAATGTGCCATTCTGTGTGCACTAGAATGTCTAATAAACGTCTCCTTTTAACTTTAGCTAGCACAAGTGAATTTCTGTTACTGATAACCAAGAGTTCTATTTAGAATGCTTTTAGCAGACACATTAACATTTTTTTAAAATGCAGTTGGAAGAGAGTTTAGCAATCACTCCATCATCTGACAGATGTGAAAATGGAGATAGTAAAAGCTAAGGGAACCTATCTGAAATCATACCGATGGGTATTCACTCCAAGGGTCTCTCCCTTTCAACAGTCTCTCTCCTTCTCAGTCTTACACCTCTCTCATCATGAAAATATAGACACATTATTTAAGGGCAGGAGAACTATTAATTACTGCTTGGACTATTTACTCTGATAATTGTCACTCATAAGGAGAGTATACCTGCGTTTTGGGGAGGGTGTGTGGCCACTTTGAATCTATCCTTGTTGAACTGCTAGGAGATTTTGACTGTGGCTGACAAGCAGGAATTTGCTGTGGTAGGGAGGTTTCATTCAGGAAGGATCAAATCCAATACAGACAACATTGAACTAGCTAGGGCGCAGGAAGGGGGTTCCCTGCTCTGTTTGCTGCTGCCAAGCCCGTTGACCACCACCATCTGATCATTCCAACATAGTATCACACACCCAATGATTATCTTGTCCTCTCATTATGATTCCCCTCTTCACTCTGTCCTGGTCTAGATTTGTAACAGGAAAGTGAGGAGACCTGGAATGTTTTGAGTCACCAGGATGCCCTGTATCGCCGGTTGTGAGAAGGTTCTCTGACTGGCTGCCGGTAGCATGTATACCACCTGGCCCAGGAAAGTGCCTCTCTGTAGCCAGATGCTGAGCCTGCCAAGGTGGGACGTGGTCACGGTCTGCAGACACTCCCATGGTTGCCAGATCCCTAGTACTTCTCATTCTAAGGGGCTACTCTGAAAAGCCAAGCTGGATGGACTCCGGAGCTTTAATCGACTCTCCTAAGGTAACAGTTTGCATCTTGATGCCACTTTAGTTACTACTTTCAGTGCAGCTATAGACGAATAATATAAATCTTCTTCTTTTCAGTTTGTTTCTGCAAAAGTATACCATTGACTTACTTCCAAGTCCGTTTTTCAGGATCTCACAGCTTTGTCCATGCTATTCATTTGGTTCAATATTTTTTAATTTGTTACCAAAAGAATTCTATTTAGCCAACTAACCATTGTCTACCGCAGGCTGTAATTTTCATGAAGGCAAATACTATTAATTGTTTTGTATCCTGCCCAAAATGCTGCCAGGATAGTCAGGTTTAAAAATCCACGGAAACCTTGAGTATAACTACTTCATAATCATCCTTCCATCCATTTGACTCCCTTCTGTAGTGGATGTCTATTACAGTTGGCATTTTTTCCTTTAGGGACTCACTCTCCCTCACATGGCAGTGGTGATAACCACATTGACCTCTTCCCTTGATCTGTAGGTCAGGAATGGCAGGCAGCTGGCCAATCAGACTTTTCTAACCTCCTGACAACAGGGATGAATCTGTAACCCAAACTGGACCATTTTGTGTTTTCTCCTGGACTGGCAGGAATTATTAGTAAAGAGACATTTTCTCGGCATCGTCTGCTCAGTGAGGACCATGTAAACCCATGGCACCATTGGGATATGGACCACTATCTTGAAAGACTCTGCCTGAAACTATACACCCAGCTTTGGGTCTATATGCAATTTAAAGAAAACCTGCTGGACTTGGCTCTGGAAAAACTTGTATTAGTAAAGGAGATCACCATGGCTCCTTTCATTTTTCCTCCCTTATGACTAGAACACATGTGCTATGATTAGAGCTGAAACAGCCGTCTTGAGACCGTGAGGGGAAGACAAAGAGAATCACAAAAATGTCAATGCTGACATCATCAAGCCTCCCAAACTACAACTAGCCGAGCTTTGGGAAACTACAGCCCCCAGGCCAAATTTGTGTTTGTATGCCTCAGGGACAGCAGCTGAGCAGGCCAGCCCTGTGAGCCAAGGGACCAAGCCAGGGCTTCTTCCTCTGCCCTTACTTCCCCTTGGCTCCCAGTACTTGGCTCCCAGGCCAGCAGGAAGCTACCTCCACGTAATCTCCAGTGCCTAGGGGTCAGCTGGTTGCCACCAACATGTTGGTGACTCCACTACTGGCAACTCATGGGGCCTGAGTGGTAGATTCTTTGTCCAGGTTGATGACCATGAGTCCCCGTGCCTCTGGCCCACTGACCAAGTTGATATGAGCAGATCTGACAGGCCTATGGGATGCAGTGGACTCTGAATGTCTCTGGGGCTGAGAGTGAAATTGACCATGGAGATTGCCATCCCCATTACCCACCTGGCCGGGCCCCTCCTTCTTGGTCCGGGAGCTGTTTCTCCCAAGAATATCTGCAACAGAAAGCAGCAGGAGCATAGCGTACCCACCACCCACATGACCCACCCTGCGCAAATGGCATAGGGCAGGAGATTCCGCTTCTGTTACACAAGTGCCTACATGTTTGATTTTGCCTCTTGGCCCACAAACTCTAGAATGTGTACTATCTGGCCCTTTATAGAAAAAAAAAATTGCCAGCCAGCAATATTTGTTATGGAGAAGGGAAAACAACAACAACAAGCCTAGCCGGTGTGGCTCAGTGGTTGAGCATTGACTCATGCACCAAGAGGTCGCCGGTTCGCTTCTCAATCAGGGCACATGCTCAGGTTGTGGGCCAAATCCCCCGTGGGGGACATGCAAGAGGTGGCCAATCAATGTTCTCTCTCATTGATATTTCAGTCTCTCTCTCCTTCTCCTTTCTTCTCTCTCTCTAAAATCAATAACAAAAATTAAAAAAAAAACAAAACACAGCTACCTTAAAAAAAATTTACAAATTTCTTGTGATTTATAGCCAAACACATTCCTAACTTACACTAATATGTAGTCCTTTACTAGACAAAGATGTTTCAGGGAGAGCATTTTTGACACAAAGTATATAGCCTAACCAGGAGTAGAGAAATAGGAGCTTGGAGCCATGTGTGAGGAAAGACCTCTGCTGTAGTTTGAGAACAAGGCCAGTAGAGCCAAGTAACTGAAGGCTTATTTTAAACATTGTGTCATAACCCACTGGGGGGTCGTAAAATCAGTTCAGTCGGCTGCACTGAACTAAATCAGTTTAGTTTGGCTTTATTTTTTGCACGAATGTTCATAGCAGCTTCATTCATAACAATCCCAAACTGGAAACAACCCAAATGTCCTTCAACCGGGGAATGACTCAACAAGCTGTCATACATACCATGGAGTAACATTCAGCAATAAAAAAGGAATGCACTGCTGATACAGGCAACAGCTTGAATGGTTCTCAAGGGATTATGCAAAGTGAAAAAAAAAGGTGATTTCAAATGGTTACACACTGAATGGTTCCATGCATATAACATTACTGAAATGGTGAAATTATAGAGATGGAGAACAGATTGGTAGATGCCAAGAGTTTGGGTGGGGGAAAGGGCAGGGGGTGACCGTGCCTTTGAAAAGGTAGTGCAAGGAATGCCTGTGATGGAACTGTTCCATCTGGGGTGGCAGATACACAATCCGCACCTGTAATGGATTGTAAGGAATGAAATGGATGCATTTGAATGAAATGGACACGTAAATGGATGCATACAAAACTAGTGAAATTTGCACAAGGTGGGTAGAGTGTGTTCCTGTGGATTTCCTGGCTGTGCTATTGCACTCTAGGTATGCAAGATGTTACTACTGGGAGAAGCTGGATAGAGTAATGAGCTCTCTATGTGTTGTTTCTTACAATTGCATATGCCTCTACAAGTACCTTAAAATAAAATGTTAAAAATATATGAAAAGGAGAATGGTAGCTTGAGCTTGGCAGGGTTTATGGGGAAAAGCGACAAGATGTCAAAGAAACATGGAGGAGTGTTCATAACAGAGGTTGGGACTGCTGAGAATCTGCCTATATGACAAGCCAACTCGATTCAACTAGAACTTGTATCAATACCATTGCATGCTTTCTTCATATTCACGTAATTCCATTTCAAGTATTTGAGGACCTGTTATAGTTCAGGCAACTTAACAGAACATTTTCTACTGGCTTCCCCTAAATTAAATTATAAAATGAGCTCTTCTTGGGGGAAAACTTTGAACCTACAAGTACATTGATTTATATTTAATATGATAATTTTTTCCTGTTTATGTATGTACAAGACCAAAACAGAGATTTTTCTAAAAATATTCAGTGTAAGTCACTGAACAACGAATTCTTGGAATTAAAGACAAAAGGGAACCCTCATTACCATTGTGTTTCTCAAAGTAAGGGAGGTTCTTTTAATGTTTTTGCAACAGTTGAGTATAAAAGTTTAAAATGTTGGCCCTGGCTGGTTTGAGTGTTGGCCCGGAGACCACCACGTCACAGGTGAGGAATAAAAAACAAGGTTTAAAATGTTGGCACTACTCAATCATAGCCAGCAGCCCTGTCTCAGGGCCTTTCCTACTTGAAGAAGCTGAAGGTCTTGAATTTTTCTACCTCAGTGACCTAAAATATTGCCTATATAGGGAATGCTGGTATTTTTAAAGATTATAATATTTCTTATTTATGGTCTATAAAATGGCTTTCGTCTGAACTTCCAAAATTTCCAATTACTCTACAGCATGATTTTAGAGGATGTTAAATATCAGCTTAAATGTTTCCCATTAAGAAAGTGGGAAAAGTGTTTATGTATAAATGCATATATTCATGATTACCTTGCAAATAAAAGAATTTGGGAAAGATATACCACAGCAAACATAAAACCTCTTTGCTAACTGAAGATATTGACTATATTTTGCTTTGCAAAGGTGCTTGTTGGTTTTCAATGTGATTGTTGTGCATTTTTATATTTCTGCCTTCCAAACCTGCTTTCTGTTTCAGATGGATTTCTCCATCCAGGTTGAAAGCACAACTGTTCCACTGAAGTCTTCTTCTTCTTTTTTCTTTATTGATTTTAGAGAGAGGAAAGGAGAGGGAGAGAGAGATAGAAACATTGATGAAAGAGAACATTGATTGGCCGCCTCCTGCATGCCTCCCACTGGGGATCGGGTCCACAACCTGGGCATGTGCCCTGACTGGGAATTGAACTGGCAACCTCTTGGTGCATGGGTCGACACTCAACCACTGAGCCACACTACCTGGCCCACTGGAATCTTCTTAAAAAACTGGTGGGGTGCTGAAGATGGGGGGTGGGTTAAATGCATATTGAAGGGAGGTTAAGTTCTTTTCTGCATAGGAAACCAGTTATTCAGGGGTAGATTATGAGACATCTCTCTATTCTTTTTATCCAGCATTGTTAAGAGGTTCCCAAGGAGTTGTTCAATGTTTGACAATCTCAATGAGTCCTAGGTAAACTATCCAAGAGAAGCTGCTCCTTGTAGTCTATTTCTGAAGCATCTGGGCTTGCAGAGTTCCTGACAAGGTCCAGCCTCATCCTCAGCAGCCAGATTCTGGTGGCAGGAAACCCAGGCTCTAGAGTCAGTCCCCATAAGAAAGGCCATGGGGCCTCTTGTGGAATAGGATATCTCGAACCCCCAGAGCCACAGCAGCAAAGCAATTGCATTTCTCACTCAGCCAGCATTTTTTAAAAGAATGAATGGAGTAGGAAAGAAGAAAGAAATCATATATTGTGCATAGTAGGGGTAAGTATCATTTTGTAAAACATTTGGTTTAGTTATATGTGTTGGGTTATAGGTAAAAAAATATATATATACTATATATTATAGAATAATGATAAATTAGGTATATTATATCATATGTTATATATTTTATAGTGTATAACTTTGTAGTATATATATAATTATACATTATATAATATATACTGTATATAAATATGTATATGTATTTTTTTACATTTTGACCCTATACATACATACACATATCTAACTAAAAGAAACATTTTACAGAACAATACTTACCCTTACTATGTCAACACACTAGCTTTTCTTCTTTAATATAATTTTATATATATTTATATTATATATAATATTTCTTGAGGAAAGAATGAAGAAATCAAATGGAATCATTATGGCCAAGTTGCTATTAAAATCAAGTAGACTGAGGCATGAGGAAATTCTGTTCTTGCTTTAATTAGCCTGGGAATGTAAATGTTTTGCCTGGAGATATAGCTATATACCTGTATTCTTACTGGTGTATAGATAACCCTCTGATTATACCCTGGAGTGCTAGGAAAAAATGTTCACTTGTGCATATTACCTACATCCATTTTCCAGAGCTCTGAACATCTGGGAGGTTATCATCTCAGATCAGATTAGAGCTAAGAATGCAGAACTAAATCTTCTCAAGCATGTACTTTGTAGTATAAGAATTCTCAGCTTGTCTTACTTCTTCAGAATGCTCTGGGTAGTGTCTAGTTTTGTTTCTGGTTTTCAAACCCTAAGGCCTTTAATAAATCTTTGTCATTTGTTTCTAGTCAAATCCTTCTGATTCTTTTGTGCTTGGTTGACATCTTACTGTGGGTAATGGTAAAAAAAAAAAAAAAGTGTAAAGTTTAAGAAGCAGAAGCAGTGTAATAGGAGATGGTGAAAAAAACAGAGGTAGGCTGGGGCTAGATTGTGAATGTCAATCTGAGGAATTCTGGTTTACAGCTGCCTTCCATGTGGTGCCCTGGGGACTTTTCAGGAGGGAAATGGTGTAACCAGATACAGAGAAAGAACAGACTGAGGGATGAGAGAGACCAACTAGTAGGCAGTAAATTAGGCATGGGAACTGCAGGTACTAGAAGGGCAGAAGAAAGAGTATATTAGTTGGGATGCTTTCAGCACAATAATACAAATTCAACTCAAACCCAGGTAAGCAAGAGTTTCTTTACTGGTTGACGTAACTAGGAAGAACGTGAGGTTATTTTAGAGAACCCAATGAAATGAGCTTCAGTAAACCAGAGCTTTGGTGACAATATGGGAATGCATTACTGCTATGTCTTTCCCTCTCTCCATGAATTTGGCCTCATTGTTTGCTGCACAGGGGTCCCTGAATGTGGTGGTAAAGGCAGCTTCCAGCAGTCTGTGATTCATTTCCTCTCCCAGCTTAACAAGCCTACTGGACTTTGTCCAGAATCAGGACAATCAATCCCAGCAAATGATTCTGAGAGACTCTGTTCTGATCACATGCTCATTCTGTTTTTTTTTTTTTTTAAATATTTGATTTTAGGGAGAGAGAGCGAGAGCGAGAGCGAGAGAGAGAGAGAGAGAGAGATTGCCACATCCCATACATACCCATCAGGGGACAGAACCTGCAACCTGGGCTCGTGCCCTGACTGGGAATCAAACCAACAACCCCCTGGTGCATGGAAAACACTCAATGGACTGAGCCACCCTGGCCAGGGCACATGCTCACTTTTTGTTCTGAACTTTGTACAAGGTTTCAGGTAGAGTGCTTTTGGCTGGGAGCTATAGAATACCCATTCTAAAGTGCTTTAAATAATGAGGATAATGTAAATGTTTTTGCTTACAAGAAGTTCTAGGCAGGTTACTGTTGGTTAAAATAGTGACTCAATGATGTTGGAGTCATAGAAGGGCTTGTTCTGTTGCTCTCTTGACTTGCCCTTCAAGGGCAAGATGACTGCTGCATCTCCTTACAGAGCAAGGTCCAGGGAAGGAAAAAGCATATCTCCACCATGCATCCATTTAGGGTAAGGAAAGCTTCTCAGGAAATGTCCTCCTAAGTCACAGTAGTTGTGATTGTGTCGTATATCCATGTTCAGCCAATCACTGGGGAGGCAAAGAGGATGAACAAGGCTGGGTTAGATAATCATACACCTTTAGGGCTGCAGATACACATGAAGCACATGAGTACCCTATATCTAAAACACAATGAGAGTTCTGAAAGAACATAGGGGAAAATGGTCAGTAGATAAGCAACTAACATTATCTGACATGCATACAAATTTACCAACTTGGTGGCTTAAAATAAAGCATGTTTCTTATAGCACCATTTCTTTCTTTCTTTTTTTCTTTATTGATTTTGGAGAGAGAGGAGGGGAGAGGGAAAGAGAGATAGAAACATCAATCGGCTGCCTCTTGCATGTCTCCCCACCGCACCCAGGGGATCAGGCCCACAACATGGGCATGTGCCCTGACCGGGAATTGAACCGGTGACCTATTGGTGCATGGTTCGACACTCAGCCATTAAGTCACACTGACTGGATTTATATCACAGTTTCTATAGGTTAAGAGTTTGGGCACAAAAAAAAATAGGGTTTTCTGCAGGGCTGCAATTGAGAGGTCAGACAGCACTAGGGTTTCATCTACAGGCTAAACTGGGATGGGTCTGTTTCTAAGCTTACTCAGGTTGTTGGCAGGATTTGTTTTCTTGCTGTTGTAGAACTGAGGTCCTTGACTTCTTTCTGCCTTCCCTCTGCTTCTAGAATCCACTCACAGTTCCCTGCAAGTGAGCTTCCCCAACATGGACATTTAACTTCATCAAACCAGCAAGAAGAATCTCTAGAGCAGTCTAGCAAAACAGGCCTTACATAAACATGGGAATGACAACCCATAGTCTCCGGCATAAAAGCAATTCATAAGTTGAAGATCCTAGAAGTCTAGGTCCCACTCACACTCAAAGACAGGGGCATGAACACCAGGAAGTAGGGATCATGAGGGAACACCTTAGTATCAGTCTGCCACAGACATGACGAGTAGCCAGGCCTGCATATACCCAACTCATATACCAGAAGAAGGGTGATGGGAAAGCATTTGGGAAATTGAAAATATAAGCTCCTTAAGTTCATAGGGAAATGAAAGAGACATTCTAAAAATATAATTGCTGAGATTTGGCAACCACTGAGTATAGTATAGGAAATGGAAGAGAGAAAGGTGACTCAGGGCTTACAGCCAGTGACTGAAGATAGGACAATGCTATTACTAAATCTGGGGGCTCAAGCAGAATGAGTGAGAAAGGAGGAAGATGAAGAAACTCATTTGAAGTTCCCATAGGTTGTCCCCCTGGAGTTGTGTATCTGGGATAAAGATGAAGGCCCAGGGCACAGATTTGGATGTCATCAACCTAGAAGTAGACATTTCCAGGTGGGGGGATGGATAGTGCATTTGTGTATGTAGCAGCAGATAACCATGTCCACCCATTCTCCTGCTAAAAGTCTTTCAGAGTTCCACTCAAACTTCTTAAGCTTGCAAAGCCCTTCATGATTTAGCTCTTGCTTACCTCTCTACACTCTTGATAGACTCTCTCCCTAGAACTCTATTACACTCCCTACTGGTCTCCAAAATGTCCCGTGCTCTCTGTTTTCACTGAGCCTTTGCTTACCATCTTCCCACCACATGAAACACTTCATCTCTCCCCCCATCATAGCCTGGCTCTGTATCCTTTGAGTCTCCACGTAGACTATATCCCCTGGACAGACTTGCATGATTCCCTGAGATAATTTAGGTATTCCCTCTTTGCGCTTCCCGAGCACGCTGTACAACCCCTTTCTGTAATTCTAATGGCACTATATTGTCATTACCTATTTACTAGTCTCTTTCTAGACTGCAAGCTTCTTGAAGGTAGATGTGGAGTCTAACCCACAATTGTATGTCTAGTTCCCAGCACAGTCCTCAGCACACTGAAGATGCTTCATAAGCATTTGCGGAACGAATGAATGAGTGAATGTTAACATTTTTCTCTCTGTTAAAATGTATTTGCTTACAACTATCAAAAAACTCAGTCCAAAAAGGAATGAATGCTTAAGCAGAGAGGAGATCTAATAGCTCATGTGAGTAAAGAAGTCCAGAAGTTAGGTTGCTTTTGGGTGTGATTTAATGCAGAGTCTTTCCCTATCCTTTGGCTTTGCTTCCTCTAGCTTAGCTTTATTCATGGGCTGGGTCTCCCTCATCATAGCAGAATGGCTGCATTTCACCTGGTCTTACATCTTTACACATTCAAGCCCAATGGGATAAAGTGCCTCAGGCCCAGAAACCTGAGTAGAAATCCTAGAGTCTCAGTGATTCTGAGAGGGGTCCCTGCCCCTTTCTGAGCCCACCACTGTTTGTCCAGGAGAATGCAAGACTCTGAACGGCTAGGCCTGGGTCATTGCCACGCCCAGATTTGCTCTGCCAAAACCACTCAGACTGGGGACAGAGAATGGAGCTGGAGGTTGGGAAGGGGTAGACTCTCCTGACAGAAATCTTGGACTTTCCCTGGAATTTTAGTACGGGCACTCCCAAAAAGCACATTTCCCTGAAGAAATGACTTAACAGGGAGATAAGAAGGACAAACATTCAGCATAGATTCAAAATGAAATAGAACTAGGAAAAAAAATGTGTAGTGTCCTTCAGGAAAGGAGACTGATATTTATTTAACATGTACCATGTGACAGGAACTTTTCTTGTGTTATCTCATTTAATTCTCACAATAACCTTGATACATAGACTTTTTAAATCCCCAGTTGACAGAGTTTCTGGGTAAACTGAGTCTCAAAGACTCATGTGAGTCTCCCATGCCACTAGTAAGTGGTGTAGCTGGAACAGGAGCTCTCTGTCTTCAAAGAATCATGTGTTGTGATGAGGGTTCAGCAAGATGTCTAATCTGGGAGGAGTGCTCGGATGAGCCAGTGCTAAAACCAGGACTGGACATTTGGAAACAGGAAGCCCCAGCGGACTTGCATGATGACTCTCAGAAATGCTGGAGTAATGAGAAGGTAGTTACTCTTCCAGGAAGTTTGAAAATGAAAGAAAGGAGTAAGGCGGCAGCAATATATACCTGCTTAAATGTGTCTCCCCAGGCACAAAGCGGGCTCCTGAAAGGCAAGGACCGCATCTGTTTTAATCTCTCCAGCCTAGGCGAGGCCGTGGCCACAGTGCCTGTCACTAAGCATTTGTTCAGTGAATAAGTAAATCATCGGCCGAATGAATGGAAGAAGAAAAACTACATCCCAAGAGGAAAGGAAGACAAAGAAAGGAATGCAAAGATGGCTAATTTAAACATATTTCTAGGGGAAGTACAAACAGGTTGACAATGAAAGAAAAAGTTGATGAATGCCCGGCTGGCATGGCTCAGTCATTGAGCATCAACTCATGCACCAAGAAGTCACTGGTTAAATTCCTGGTCAGGGCACATGCCCAGGTTGTGGGCCAACTCCCCAGGGAGGGGCATGCAGGAGGCGGCCAGTCGATGTTCTCTCTCATCAGTGTTTCTCTCTCTCTCCCTCTCCCTTTCTCTCTCTCTAAAAATCAATAAAGAAAAAAGAAAAGAAAGTTGACGAATGAAGCGAAGTCCCCTGTGAGGCTCAAATCTCATGGAGGAATAAGCCTTAGATAAGGTTTCAACTTTCCCTCCCCCAAAGCAAAGGGGAGGGAGGAAGGTGTGGGCTGGGGTCTTCCTTATGTCTGCAGAGAAGGGTGAGAAAACCAAAAACACTTTTGTGTATGGCCCCCAGTGTTCACTGTGAAGTAGTAAATGTGCTTATTTCTCTAACTCATTTGAATGTACCTTCAAGGTAGCCCCAAGATTTTATCCATGCCTCACCCCCACAGTCCCAAGGCATAGAACAGATGCCAAAATAAATGCATAAACTCAATGGGTGGAGTAGAATAAAATTAAATTGTTTTTTAAATAACTATCTGAGCACAGCCTGCAGAAAGAACAGCCACTACATACTTCTAACTTGGGCTTGGAGGGCGCGGCGAGAAGGTGGAGGAAGGCGGACAGTGTGTGTGTGATCTGCTCTGCAGAATCTTTGCTGAGCAAATTGCTCCTTGTCGTTTTCTTTTCTAAGCTGACACCTCACTCCTTCAGAACACCTGGACTTGGGCTGTGATTATTAGGTGTAGCATTTGTAATCACAGCTCTATCTTGGGAAATTATACACTGTGAGGGCCCAGAGGTTAGCAGGCAGCAGGGATTTACTAAGCCTTCTCTGGGCCAGTGCCCAGGCCCTCCCTCAGCAGACTGACTCAGCCAGCGCTGACCCAGCTCAGCAGGTGGCAAAATTGACCACACCACCTCTACCCACACGCCCATCCTGCCCACTCCCTATGGATCCCTGCCAGCAGCTGGGAAAGTAAAGCCTAAGGCTGCTGGGGTGCTAGGGCTGCAGAAGGTAGCCAGACCTTGAACTCTAACATGGCTTTAAATCATTCACCTCATAGAAAGAGGTAACAGGGAAGATGGATGGCTACTAATTAGAATAATGGTGAACTGAAAAAATAAAATAATCCACAGTGAAAAGCTCACTCCCGTGTCTATGTTTAATCTCTAACAGGTATAAGGATCAAGTAAATGGTGGTGGTGAGGTGGTGGCATCAGTAGGCCCCCTTGGCTACCCTTGGGCCCCTTTTTGGATGTGTTCCGATGAGGGGAAACATAGGAAGAGTACTGGAGAGAATGGAGTTTAATTCCGCCTCTTTGTGGTAGCAGGGCGCCAAGCGCAGGCTTGGTCAGGTAGGGAAGCAAGAACTCACTGCTCACCTCCAGGGATTCCTGGTCTTCCTACTTGTGCAAGCAGGTGGTTTATCTCCACGTAAGCTGTTTTGGATTCTTACTTTGCGCAGAGTTGTTGTGTGCTTTCTGCTGAGGCCCAGAAGGGAGGGGAGGGAAGTTCGGCATTGGAGCCAGCCAGAATGAAGCGCTTGATGCAGGACTCTTTCACCTACTCTCAAGCAAATATATCTGTTCTCTTTACTCCTTCCACTCACCCAGTTCCACAGGCACAGAGTGTCCATCGTTACCCACAGGTGTAGGCCCCTTTATAGTGGAGGGTCTATCATTGCCACAAGAGCCAGCCCTGGGCAAAACTCTGTAACAGCGGAAATCAGTCTTCAGCTCCTCTTTCTCCTGGTCCTGCCCTCCCCACCAAACTCCACAGCCCAATCTAGTTGTCAAGGAAATCGGTCAGTTTCTCTTTGAAGGGGTGACCTTCTCCTGGTGTATTTTTATTCTAATAATAGGCCTATATTTTGATTTCCCGTACATCACCTCATATGGCCAGCAACCCTGCGAGGAAGGCAGTGATGGTCATTCTTTCCCAAAAGATATTTTTTGACTACTTATAAAATGAACTATCCTTTCCTGAGTAATTTACATGCCAGGCCCTGAGCATTGCAATGCCTTACGTACCCCAATTAATCATCATAAACACGCTGGAAGGTTGGTGATGTTATTTCTATCTTAAGAGGAGACGTTAGGTCTAAATAACTTGCCAAAGGCCATACAGCCAAGTGGCAAAGCAGGATTAAGACCTGGGTCTGGCCAAATCCTGTGCTTTTACCTCCTCCACCATTCTGCCTGTGCAGATAGGAGGCTAGACTCGTATGCCCATTTTCTAAAGGGTGCTCCCTCTTTTATTTAAAAAATGTTTTATTGATGTTTTTAGAAAGAGAGGAATGGAGCGATAGAAACATTGATGTGAGAGTGTAACATCGATCAGCTGCCTCCTGCACGCCCCCCATCAGGGATGGAGCTTGTAACCTGGGCATGTGCCCTGACAGGGAACCAAACCGGGACCTCTCAGTCCATGGGGCGATACTCAGTCCTCTGAGCCACACCAGCCAGATAGGCTTTTCCTCTTTCATTTTATTTTATTTATTAATTTTTAATAAATAATTAGTGATACATTAAAAAAATTTTTTTCTTTATTGATTTTAGAGAGAGAGGAAGGGAGAGGAAGAGAGAGATGGAAACACCAATGAGAGAACATTGATTGGCTGCCTCCTGCATGCCCCCCACTGGAGATTTGGCCCACAACCTGGGCATGTGCCCTGACCGGGAATCGAACTGGAGACCTCTTGGTGCATGGGTTGATGCTCATCCACTGAGCCACACTGGCCAAGCAGCTTTTTCTCATTTATTTATTTATTTATTTATTTATTTATTTATTTATTTATTTATATTTATTTATTTATTTTTGATATGTGCCCCTAGCCGCTAGGGCCTAGCAGAAACCGAACCTGGGACTCTCTGGTCCACAGGCCGATGCTCCAACTGCTGACCAAACAGGCCAGGGCTGCCTTTTCTCTTTTAAAAGTAGAAGTGCAGAGAACTATTTTATAGAACCAACAGAGTTGGGGCTAAAGTCCCCTCGAATAAATGATGCCAGAAGACAAATCCCTGCATCTGGAGAGACAGAATTGCCATGTTGTATTTTTCAGGTAATTTAATAAGAATGTAACACTCTCCCTTGTCCCTCTCAAACCATATTGCAACATAGGTTCCTCCTGCTAGCCAAAAGCTCAAATGGTGTAAAATGAAGAAGCAATTACCATTAATTTATATGGCAAAAGTCTTAGCATTCCCAGACCCAACGAATAACCTACCAAATCACACCAAATATGCTAACTATGTCAAGTTTTATGCTAAGCATAATACCCTTATGAGCTCCCTTAGGTTTCTCTGATACTTTACGACACATCTTGCTGTTAGATGCACAGAGTGAATTGAGATACAGCACAGATGCTCCCAGACACAGCTCAAAGCTCCTGCAGCTTGATGCTGAGACGCTGAGTGTGGTTCCCAGGAGGGAGCTTGGTGGGACCACTCTTGCTGCTTGGGTGCGTGCTGCCTATATAACAGCTATTTTTTGGCTTTGCACCTTTTTTTCCATAAAAGCAAAAATCATCTTCAGATTTCTTTCAATTAGCAAAAACAGGTACCACTGTAGGTCTCTTGTAAAAGCCAAGTGGCAAAACACAAACTTTTGAAAAGGGGGGGGGGGGGTTCCTGTAGCCAACTATAATAGCTGACTCTTACTTCATAAATTGAATTCAAATGAGATGGAAGAATGTCCTAACCCCCACTCCCACCCCCTGAAGCCTGGCTTCCTCCCCTACTAGTCACCGAAATTGCTCCTGTTGAGGTCACCCGTGACCTCCTGGCTTAGTTATTTTACTTTACACTTGCATCTGTCTTGGCCCCTCTGCAGCATTTAATTGCTGACCTCTTCTTGAACCTCCCATCCCTGACCCTTGATTTCCAGACAGCGGTTTGTGTTGATTTTAGTGCTATTTCTTTGGCCTTTCCTTCTCAGCCTCTTTCAAAGGCTCAGGCTTCTCTGACGATATCAGTCATGGTTTAGGTGCGAAGGCAGAATCCAGCCTGGCTAGTGTAAGCAGAAAGGCACAATTACAGGTATTGATTGGCTTCCAGAATCCAGGGGATTGCTGAAGAGGCAGACCCGAGGCAGAGTTACTAGGAACAAACAACACTCAGCAGCGAGTTGCCAAGGGACTTGCTACTTCTGCTACGACTGCGAAGTGCCTGCTGACCTCGGAAACCACGGCCATGCTGCCCACCTGAGGTCTGGGGCAGCTGCACTCCACACCAGCACACGGAGGCCACCTGCCCTGCCTGGCCCCCTCCTTACTCAGCCCTGAAGTTGGAGTCTTATCTGAGTGTGTCTAATGGGAAGAACCTAAATTACATCCTAGGAAACCCTAGCTTTAAGGAGTTTGGGAAATGTCTTTCTGAGCTTTGCATAGAGGAAGGCACACTAAAAGGAGATTGAAATAGATATTGAGTCACACAGTCCATTTAGATTTTGGTGTACTTCAAAGTTATGTCCTTAGCTCTTTTCTTCCCTGATGCTAAGACCATCTTTCATCAACCTCGTGGCTTCAATCACCACCTGGCTGCTGGTGAGCTCTACTTCCTCTGAAGCTGGCATCCTCCTCCTGTATTTTTTGTGTCAGCAAAAAATGTTACTACCATCTACCCAGTAATCCAAGTCAGAAACCAGGGACATTGCTTATCTCTCATGTGCCTCATATACTTGGTTGTTGTGGTATGTAGTGGGTCTGTATTTTTCAGTCTTCCTGCAATTAGGTAGGGCCATTTGATTACCTCTTGGTCAGTGTAATCTGAACAAAGGTAATGTGAGCAAGTTTGGGTAAAACCCATGGAAGTTGTAACCTTTCATACATTATCTGTATTCTTTTGCCATCTGCCAACTGAATGGAGAGCACTTCAGGGACCTAGAGGAGGGCAGAGCCATACAGGTAAGGAGCCTGGGTCCCTGAATGACTCAGTGGAACTCTGAAGCTCCCAGAACGGATTTGCATTGTACTGTGAAGTGGGGGTGTGGGGTCACAAAAGTGTGCCGTTCAATTCTCCTGCTAGAGGGAACAAGATGAACTATTGCCCCAGCTGCTACCCCACTGGATATGTCACTTGTCTGTGTTTGTATTAGGGATACACTTTCCGTGGGCTGCTCCTAGTCAGTGACTGACACAAATTTGGACCCACTCCTACAAGACACTGGATGCCTCCAGAAGGTGACTCTGATGTATGGGTTCTCCACTGGTGTGGCTGAATTTTTCTGGGAATCACAATAAAGTCCAAGACTCTTTCCACCCAAGCTTCCTTTTCTGTTCTTCTCCTTTGCAGGTGTCAGACCTGTGTGGTGGTCTGAAAGCTCTCCTCACCTCCCTTAGCATCCTTCTATTTATCCTTCACAGCTGTTTCCCCCAGTACATCTCTTGAATGTATAATCTCATCCTGGTATCTGCTTCTCAGAAGACTGAACTCAATGGGGGGGGGGGTGATAAATTTTTTATGTATTATACCATAGAGATTTGTGTGTTGTTCTGCTAGTGAGCCTACCCTAATGTGATCATCAAGTTTTGAATATGTCTAAAAGTTACTCTTTCTCCTCTTTGCAACTGCCTTAGTTTAGGCCTCCTGAAAGAACTATCCACTTTCTGTATCTAGTCCTGGTCAGCAGCCCAGCTTCAGAGCACGCTCTCAGCGACTGTTCCACTACTGACCACCAATTGTTTAAAAACATTTTTTTTTCTTTATTGATGTTAAAGAGAGAGTGAGGAAAGGAGAGGAAGAGATAGAAACATTGTTGAGAGAGAACATCGACTGGTCGCCTCCTGCATGCCCCCCACTGAGGATCTGGCCCACAACCTGGGCATGTGCTCTCACTAGGAATCGAACCGGCGACCTCTTGGTGCATGGGTTGACAACCAACTACTGAGCCATACTTGCTGGGCCTGACCACCAATTTTGAAACACCTACACCAGCACCAAATACACGTTCTTTCACTTATCACAGAAATCTTGCAAGGAAATAACTATTAGCTCTGTTTTACATAAAGAGAGCTGATTTAGAGAGGTTAAATAGTTTGCCCTATGTTACGTGTTTGGTAACTAATGGAACTGCAATTTAAACCCAGATCTGTTAGCAAAATTTGTGTTCTCTTCACTATCCCAGCGTTGCCTGGATTTAAAGTGTTTTTCTCATGTTGCAGTCTATCATAATGCATGACTTTCACATACATTACCTACTCCCTCGAGTTTATCAAAGTTCTAAAGCAAATGTAGCCGGAAAGTTGAGCAGATCGACCACAGATTCCTTGGGGAATACTGGGATACTGGGATACTTTTATATTCATAAAAGTATATTATAAATGTGTGTGTAAGTAAAGTATCCACTTAATGATATTGATGCTCTATAAATGTTTTCTTCATTTATACTTTCCCTCTTTTTTAAATTAAAAATGTAGTCATTGGAAAAAATATAAAGAAAGTGGAAGTAATTATAAAATTATAAGCAAACACAATATTTTAGTCTCCTGGAATGAGAGGTTGTATCAGGTGCCTCTCTAAACGCATGAACAGAGATAAGCTGGGAGGCGAGTTATGTGTGCTAGTCGCCCAGCTCTGGCGATAACCCCATTCAAAACAACATTGAAAAGGAGTGGCTCAGTGTGCTATTGTATGAAGGTACAACAAGGTACCTGTTTTAATTTATTAAAAGCAAGTCATCCATAATTTCAATTTTTTATTATTATTTTCAAATTTTAAATGTAACTGAGAGAGATAAATATACCTCCACGCTTGGGTGTCTGCCCACCACACCTCATGACACTCCATCCAAATGTGATAATGTCATGCTCTGCTTAAGACCTTTCAGAGGCTCGAAATCCCATCGACAATAAGGAGTAAATTCCTCAGCCCAGTATTCCAGGCCTTCTGTAAACTGGCCCTTGCTTTACTTCTGTGACAGTCTCCACACCCACACTCCACTCCTCCAGCCCTAGCAAACAAGAAATAAGCTCTCCAACGCACTGGGCTCCCTCCTGCCTCTGGGTCTTCATAAATGCTATCGCTTCTGGAGGGAGCATCTTCCTCCCACTCTTGCCTTCTGAAAACTCTAATAATTTCTCCAGATACAATTTATCTGCCACCTTCTCCAAAAAGCTCTCCCCAAAATCCTTCTCAGTCATACCTAACTCCCAGGCTGAATTAGGCACCCTCCTCTCTGCTACCCTCTCTTCACCCCTTTCTTTTCTGAGGCTCTTACGACACCCTTTGACGTAGCACACCATTGTCATGGTCTATTTCCATTCAGTTCTCCCCATGAACTGGTTTGACTCTTAAAGTTGGAGATTGGCTTTCATGTAAATGTATTACTCTAAAACGGTAGGTGCTTAGCAAACACGTTTGTTAAATAAATGTGTGACTAACACACAGAAGAAGGAATGCATGATTCAAATTTAGCTTCTGTCGTACAGGGTCTATGTATGCTTTACGCCGTCAATAAGGACTCTTCATTTGCCAGTGAAACAAATGGACTTTGCGTCCTGTTGTGGACATGAAGAGCATTATTATTTTAGCTAACATTTTGGGGCCAGAATTTTGGGACCTGAGACTTAGGCAAGGAAACCCATTAAGTGGTTACTCACTGGGACTTTCACAGGGGTCCATGAACTCACTGAAACCACATGCAGACGTGTGTGTGTGTGTGTGTGTGTGTGTGTGTGTGTGTGCACCTCACGTCATGTGTTCTTCCCTCCAGGGCAGGCCCACAGGGCTCTTGGAAAAGACACATGGAATACAGCCAGGTCGATTTCAGACGGAACACTGTGGAAACACCCTCATGAGAAATGAGGAGGCTGAGGATGGGATAGGTGTCATAAGAATAAGATGGCAGCACAAAGAAGGGGTAATTTATACATTTTTATTTATTTATTTTTCTTTATTGATTTTAGAGAGAGAGGAAGGAAGAGGGAGAGAGAGATAGAAACATTTATGAGAGAGAACACCGATTGGTCACCTCCTGCATGCCTCCCACTGGGGATCAGACCAACAACCTGGGCATGTGCCCTGACCAGGAACTGAACCTCTTGGTGCATGGGTCGACGCTCAACCACTGAGCCACACCAGCTGGGTGACACATTTTCATTTATTATTAGATTCTTGTCATTGAGCGAAGTGCGTCACCATAGAATACAGCATTAAAAATTATAATGTATTTACCAATTCAAGTATGACAGGGTCAAAATGTATATCCCCTACCCCCCACTCCAGGCCCCTCTTAAGGAGTCTGTGCTTGCCGTTTGCATGCTGTGGAGGGTAATGAGGACAGGAGAATGGAAAAGTGCAAAGAAAACTAAACTGGTTTGCACACATACAACTGATTTGCATATATACGTGTGGAAGGAAGGACTAAATCCAGAGGTGGGGTTTTGCCAGCAGCAGAAAAGAGAAATTCCAAAAGCAGCAGCTTGAAAGAAGAAAACCTAGGAATGAGCTGTCCAAACAGGAGTTTTAGGGAAATATAATTTTTTTAAGGAAATGTCATGAACTGTCCTGGGCCACATTTCCACCAGGCTTTGGGAAGGACACAAGCTTTTGCAAGGTCCTGGGTGTCCGATTTATGTTTGCTAGCATGGGTGCCTCCAAGCAGACGCACGCAGGCCTCTGGTGACTTGTTCAGTTTATACAGGTTCGCCTGTTTGTTCTGGAGTTGACTTCTGACACACCTACTTTTGGTCTGGGTTGGGTAGGTGGAGCGGAGGTGAGTCATGGGAAACTAACTGACCCTCTATCAGCAGTTCCACTGACCAAGCCGCTCCCCAGTTTCTGTTTGTTTTGTTGGAGGTGTAGGCCATTCTTCAGGTGGGGAAACTTCCCCAGTAAGAACCATTGAGTCTCTGGGCAAAAGGACACAAAGGGTGTCACTATTTTCTCCTGAGCAATTTTTAGAAAAAAAACTTGGCTCAATTGGTGTGCTCAGTGGTTGAGCCATTGACCCATGCACCAAGAGGTCACTGGCTTGTGCTTGATCCCCAGGGGAGGGCATCAGGAGGGAGCCGATTGATGTTTCTCTCTTATCAATGTTTCTCTCTCTCTCTCCCTCTAAAAGTCAATGAAAACATATTTTTTTAAAAGAAAAATGAAAAGTGACTTGATTTCTTTTTAAAAAATGCTCAACCAAGGATATTTTTCCATTTATCTTCAGATAGAGAGGGAGGGAGGGAGAGAGAGAGAGACATCAATGTGAGAGAGATACATCGATTGATTGCCTCCCGCATGACCCCAACTAGGACGGGGACTGAACCACAACTGAGGTTTGTGCCCTTGACCGGAATCAAACCCGCAACCCTTTGGTCCAAGGGCTGATGCTCTAACCTCTGAGCCAAATCAACCAGGGCATGATTTGATTTCTTTTACTATTAAAATATAATTATAACAACTTTAAAAATGTTTGTGGTGGACACTGTAGTGTGGTGCCCAGATCCAAGTCTGTGTTCCTTCAGCTGCTGGGAGGGTAGATGGCTGAGTGTCCCCAGCTGATTCCCTCCCCTTGAAATCATCCTCTGCTGATGTGAGCCACTTTACACACAGTAGTGTGCTCTTCCCAGGGGTTTTCTACATTCAATGACTGGTCACCATCCTCAAATTGAGGACAACTTCTCAGGGTCATCTCCGTTCCAGAGACCCTCATTGAACCTGCTGAGGCTGATGTTGTGACAGCATCATAGCCAAACTTCTCTCTGTTCAATCCTGCTTCTTCACACTCCCATAGGTGCTGATCCAAGAGCATACTCCAATAAGGCTTCTGTGCATTCAATTCCACGGCAGAATCTGCCTCCCAGGAAACCCAGCAAGCAGATGCTAGAGCTGGGTCACCATCAGCTGTCTGGAAATGAGGACCCCACTGTGGGAGGCTGGTAGAGCAGGGACTGAGCCAGACACCCAGCAGCAGTGCAGCTGCTAGCATACCTTCGGAAGGGAATACCCCGGCCAGGCAAGGGAGCCAACATTTGAGAAGTATGAGGAACTCGGTAATTAGAAGGACAATGGTATCAGGTGACTGTTGTTAGGAGAAAATGGATGTTCTGGAGATAGACAAGGAAAGGCTGAGTAAAGGTGATTAATCAGCTATGAAAGGCTAAATGTAAAAGCCAGGGAGTCTCGCTGGCAGAGTGCAGTGAGTCTCATCACCTGTAGCTGGAGAGTAGCTCAAGTTGAAGGCTCAGGATTGACGCATGGAGGAACAGAGCTCCAGAACAGATTGAATCCCTTGGGGCAGGTCTGCTCTACCTAGGTCCAAGCTCTAACTGGGAAAGAGTGGGACACTGATAAATGGGATGTGGAGGTTTGGGTGGATGCAATGAAAATCTTGTATCTGCATATTTCCCAGCAGCCTCTAGGCCTGCAGAAAGGGCCCACTCCTCCCTGTCAAAGGCCAGTGCTCATCACTCACTTGAGGACAGTGCCTAGGCCTCTGCCTTGTAAGACACGTGCTACCATCAGATCTGCTACCATCATTCCCCCTCCTGCCAGTAGACCCATTATAATCCACTGTAACTAATAACAAGCTCAGTCAGGGATGCATGGGGTCTGCTGAAGGAGGAAAAGGGACTGTGCCCTGAAGGAGCTGCAGCACCTGGTCAGTAGTCTACTAGCAGAGCTCAGAGACCAGGGATGGGATTAGATTCTCGAGGGTGTGGAATCAAGGGGAAGTAGAACATAAATGTGGTCAAGGGAATGTTGTTTTTTATGGGAACATTCTCCTGGGCTATACAAGTATTAAACCCTGGCTGGGAGCACACACTGCTAGGAGGCTCCTAGACACTTGCAGAATGCAGTGTTCGCACTCAATCAAGAGTAAATGCCAGACGTCTTTTGCAGACGGTGGGAAAAGAACCAAATGTTTCATAGAAGGGGGTATGCATAAATGGGTTTACTAGATGAGACTGCAAACCCCATCAGATGACTATTTTCCATGTGAGGGCTCAGAAGACACTCCATTTACCAAAGCTAAAAGAAAGGACCTAGGAAAAGCGCCTCAGATTCACTGATAAATGCACTGGTAGCTGTCTCTAGTCCAGAGCTCATGGTAAGAGATGTCACTATAGAACTGACTCTTTGATAATAATGAGGCAGATGACAGCCTGAAATATTAGAGGTCAGGTGGCAGTGCTTAACCATGATAGAAGCAAAGTGGGTTCAATGATCTATAGTGAGAGGCAAGGTTGGAGAGGCAGCAAGAGGGGCCTGACTCACAGAGCTACAGAGATGGTTAAGAACAGATACTCCTTATGGATGATATAGATGGACAACCAAGAAGAGCATTGTTCAGTCTACTCAATCAAAATAATCAAGAATGGCCCTGGCCAGTTTGGCTCAGCAGTTAGAGCGTCGGCCTGCGGACCAAAGAGTCCCGGGTTCAGTTTCCACTAAGGGCATGTACCTCAGTTGAAGTTTGTCCCGGGCCCGGTTGGGGTCGTGTGGGTGCTGGCCACTCGATGTATCTCTCTCATGTCAATGTTTCTCTCTCTTTTCC
This sequence comes from Molossus molossus, assembly GCF_014108415.1. Lineage (NCBI taxonomy): Eukaryota > Metazoa > Chordata > Mammalia > Chiroptera > Molossidae > Molossus > Molossus molossus. The sequence goes on along the minus strand of NW_023425402.1, from coordinate 22,493,158 downwards.
TCCCTCTCTATTTGAAGACAAATGCAAAAAAAAAAAAAAAATAAAAAGTCCTCATGTGAGGATAAAATAATAATAATAATCAAGGATAAATGATCAAGAAGCTGAGGGCAGCTGCCCCAATAAAAACTCATGATCCTTTGCTCAGTTTCCAGATCTGAGTCCGTTTTCACACCCAGAACTCTCGACTGAACCACAGAAGGCCCTAAGCAATAGGCAGACAGAATGACTCAGCCAGTTGACAGTGGCCAGCCTCTGTGTTGTGCTTCAGTGTTGCCACAAAAAAAAAAAAAAATAGCCCTGGCTGGGATGGAGGATAGGCATGGGCTCAACAGAATGGGCTCCCATTCACCAAGACTGCTCCAGCTACTGCTGTTACCGAATTTCCAAACTGCCAGGCAATAGAGACCAACTTTCTGTCCCTAATATGGCACCATCCCTTGGAGGAGACCAACCAGCAAGTTGACTTCATTGAACTCCTTCCACCCTGGAAGGGGCAATAATTCACCTTGTTATCTTGACCGAAATCAATAAATATTCCAACTCTGGGTTGGCCTTTCCTGTTTCTAGGGCCCCAGAGAGCACCATTTTCCAAGGGCTTCTAGAGAGTTTGATCAGCTCACAGGGGATCCTACGAAAGATCACACTGGAAAAAGTAATACACTTTATTGCAAACGAGATAGTGAGTACAAAACCACGGGGTCTGCTGGCCCTTCCCCATACTGCACAGATAGAGCAATGGAATGACTTGTTCAGGACTCTGTGCAGGTCTCAGATGCTACCAGCTGGAAATGCCTGGGCCCAGTGGGCTTCCCTCAGACCTCTCCCCGCTTCCAAACCAATGTCAGACCAACCTTATGGTTCTTATCATGATTCAGCAATAACAATCAGGAAACTTCGAAGGAAAGGTAAGTGTATTATTCACAAGCCCTAGAGTGTACGAGGCATGCCCAGCAAAGCCGCTCACAGGGAAGGTGAGCACAGGCCTGCGGTTTTATTGGGGCTGTAAAATAGCCCATAAATAGACCCACTGCCCAGTGGAGTGGGAGCTGCCATTTCGGAGGAACTGCCTGGCACGTCTTACTTCTCAAATCTTTGTAATGTTAAAATCAGCTTTGGACTAAAGTAGCACTGTATCAAAAACAACTATTTGCTATGACTATCCCCGCTGAACACTAAAAGCATTCTTTAAAATGAGCATAATTACTGTAATTACATTAGCTTATCTGCCATCATATTAGGTCGCAGGCTCTGATTCATTCTCCCAGCTGCTGGGATATGCCGTTTGCTAAAGGCTCTTGGCTGAGTTCCTCCCAAGGATTGTCCTCAGCCAGTGGGGACTACCTCATCCAAAATGATCCAGTGATGGGTTGGTGCAGGCCCTCTTCTTTCACTGTAAGACAATTCTGAAAGGCCAGTTCAGTCCGGAGCTCGTGGAACTGGCTGAAGCGTTGTCACTGCATTTGAACTCTAGGTCTCCCTCCGTCCCCTTTGGCTTCCTGCGCTCCCTTAGGCGTGATTCCTGAGAGCACTCCCAGCAAACTGCTTGCTCTCAAGTGTCTGTCTCAGAATGTGTCTCTTGGGCACCTCGATCATCAAAGTACCTTTCTTCTTTTGCTGAGGGCAAACCTCACATATTCAACTAGAATATATTTTAACAGAATCAAAGCTTTGAATGTAAAATTAAAAAAAAACCAAAAACTATACATGTAGTAGAAGAAACTAGAGATTTCTTTTTTTAATATTTTTTATTGATTTCTTTTTTTTGAGAGAGAGAGAGGAAGGGAGAGAGAGATAGAAACAGTGATGTGAGAGAGGAACGTAAATTAGCTGCCTCCTGCATGCCCCCACTGGGGATCGAGCCTGAAACCCAGGCATCTGCCCTGACTGGGAATTCAACCAGGACTTCTCAGTCCATGGGAAAATGCTCAATCCACTGAGCCACACTAGCTGAGTGAGAAGATTTCTTTATAGTCTTGATTGGTCTAAGTATCTGAGGAAAGAATAAAGAAATGAAATATATAAAATAGAGTCACTTCAAGCAAGATGCTAAAAGTATTGACAGTGAAGTTTGAGTCAGGGGAAAAGATTCCATGCTTGTTTTAAGTAGCCTGGAAACTTAAACTTTTTGAATTTTTCAATCCTGAGTCAACACCTGAATATGCTTCCAGGTAAGCCTCTAATTATCCCCAAGTACTCACATACCCAGGCCACCTGATTACTTCCCCAAGGACTCACGTATACAGGCACCTGCCATTCATTATCCAGATCACCAGGAGGTGATGACACCAACCGCATGCACCATCCTGACCGCCTGACATCTGACTGATGACCATCTTGGACCAACTTTAGGGCTAAGAATGCAAGACTGATAATTCTCAAGAATGTACTTTTTACCATAAGAACTCTTAACTTTTCTTTCTCCTGTGGAACACTTCCTGGTCTTTGCATAGCTGTGTTTCCAGTTTACAAACTCTGAGACCCTTGAATAAAAATCATTTAGCAAAGCCTCCAGACTCTGAGTTTGTTTGACATATCAGAACCCAGTAAAAAAATGGGTTTTTCCACATTAAAATAATTCTGATGAATGGATAAACAAAATGTGGCATATATAGACAATAGAATAATATTCCGCTTTAAAAAGGAAGTAAATTCTGGCACGTGGATGAACCTTGAAGACATTATACTAAATGAAATAAGCCAGCCACAAAGGACAAATGCTGTCTGATTCCACTTATATGAGATTCCTAGAGCAGTCAAATTCATAGACACAGAAAATAAAATAGTGGTTACTAGGGCTAGGAGGAGGGAGAAAAGGAAAGTCATTATTTAATGGGTACAGAGTTTCCTTTTGGGATTCCTAGAAATGGGTAGTGGCAATGGTTGCACAATATGGTGGATTATATACTTCAGAATGATTAAAATGGTAGTTTTTACGGTTTATTTATATTTTAGCACAATAATAAATTAAAATTCTGTTTGGCAAAACCTGCCAAAGTGAAAAGAAACAAAATATTTGAAACTTCCATCAGAACAGAGGGTTAATTTATCTATAAAGCAATAAGCAAAAAAACCTAAAGCACAACAGAAAAATGGGAAAATGATTAACAACAGAGAATTCCCAGAAGAAATAAAAATAGCTCCTAGAGCCCTGGCCGGTTTGGCTCAGCGGTTAGAGCGTCGGCCTGCGGTCCGGAGAGACCCGGGTTCGGTTCCCGCTAAGGGCATGTACCTCGGTTGCAGTGTGTCCCCGGCCCTGGTCGGTCGTGCGGGTGGCAGCCACTCGATGTGTCCCTTTCACATCGATGTTTCCCTCTCTGTCTGTTCCTCTCTCTCCTTCCCACTCTGTCTGTACAAAAAATGGAAAAATGTCCTCGGATGAGGATTAAAAAAAAAAAAAAATAGCTCCTAGATATATAAAATATGCTCAATTTCATTCATAAAAAGAAATACAATCCAAATCACATTGAGATACCACCTTACATCTATTAGGTTAGCTGAGATAAAAAAAAAGTTTGTAAGATAGTAAATGCTTATTGTTTTAAGTAAAAAAAAAAAAAAAAGTAGTGCCCCGGCCAGTTTGGCTCAGTGGTAGAGCCATGACCCACAGACCAATGAGTCACGGGTTTGATTCCGGCCAAGGGCACGTAACTTGGTTGTAGTTCAGTCCCCAGCCCTGGTCAGGGTCGTGTGGGAGGCAACTAATCCATGAATCTCTCTTATGTCAATGTTTCTCTTTCTTTCCCTTTCTCTCTCCCTCCCACTCTATCTGAAGATAAATAGAAAAATATCCTTGGCTGAGGATTAAAAAAAAAAAAGTAGTGAGATTGTGGAATGGGAAACATCAATGGGCATTTCCTCTTTTGTAAGTAGCAGAAGAGTGTCCACATTCTTCATGAATATCCTGAGAAACTGGCAAGTTAGACCTGAAGGGCAAGACCAAAACCTACTGGTGGATATCCAAAGACCATCTATGTCTCACCCTCTCTCTAATTCTGAAACCAGCTAAAGTAAAGGCATCTTGGAGATTTATAACAACCATCTGCAGAGGGGACAAAAGTGCTTTCTGCTCTCATCAGAGGAAGAATTAATGAGCTGTTTTGAATTGCATACTTCTCAGTCAGGATGCCAGGATGGCTCCTTGCCTTGCGCCTGAACTGTGGCCAGTGATCCATTCTAACCCCTCTTAAATTCTTAATGGCAGCTTCAATGACTGTGAGAGTTTAGGGCCAGCTTTTTTGAGCCTTTAATATACACAAATAAATTAAATGGTTATTTAATATTGGGCATGTTGATCTTTATTTGTAATATAATAGATAGGATATATGCATTATTTACAATGACTTGTTAATTCAATTTGGTAAGATTTATGAGAAGGTGGATATGTTTGTGCTTGAATTAAAGAAAAAATAGTGGCCATGTCCCACCAGTGTGGCTCAGTGGTTGAGCGTCGACCCATGCACCAAGAGGTCGCTAGTTCGATTCCTGGTCAGGGCACATACCCAGGTTGTGGGCCTGATCCCCAGTTGGGGGCATGCAGGAGGCAGCCAGTAGATGTTTTCTCCCATCGATGTTTCTATCTCTCTCTCCCTTCCTCTCTCTCTAAAATCAGTAAAGGGGAAAAAATGGCAGTAGTATCTAAATACTTAAAAAAATAAATAAGTAAAAACAGTGACCATCATATATCATTTACACTTAATTTAGACTTTAAGGCCATACTTTTCATTTTTATAGCAGAGTATGCCTTTAATCCCTCAAGATCATGCCAAAGTCACCACACTGTGCCTTTGCTCAGCCAGGACATTTTGTTTCCACTAGGTGGTTCCACTTGGAAGGCTATCAAACCTGAATTTCATCAAGGATGTCAGTTCTGCAATGTGGCCTCTAAGCCCAGTTTTCATACATTGAAGAATTCTATGACCTTCCCAAGATTTAAAAAATAAATCCCTTTTGTGCTTAAATCAGTCAGAATTGGCTTCTGTTGCCTACTCCAAAGAATCCTGATTGATATACACATCATTCATCAGTGTTCTCATGTAAAATATGAGTAGTGTTAATTACACTTTACTACGGGTTAATATGTTAACATGTTAAATAAGTGGTTTAAATGATCTTTCTTGCAAGTAATTACCGAGAAAATTATTTCAGCTTTAAAAATGAAATTAATTTGTATGGAACCACAAAAGACCTCGAACAGCCAAAGCAATCTTGAAAAAGAACAAAGTTGGAGGCATCACCCTTTGTTGATTTCAAACTTTGTATGAAACTATAACAATCAAAACAGTATGGTATCAGTATAAAAACAGTACATAGATCAATGGACCAGAATCAAGAGCACAGAAATAAACCCACAAAAGCATGGCCAATTAATACACAACAAAGGAGCCAAGAATATATACAGTAAAAGGACAATCTGTCTAATAAGCAGTGTTGGGAAAACTAGACAGCCACATGAATAACCCTGGTCCACTACCTTACACTTCAGCGGTTCTCAACCTGTGGATCGTGACCCCTTTGGGGGTTGAACGACCCTTTCACAGGAGTTGCCTAAGACATAACAGTAGCAAAATTACAGTTACAAAGTAGCAACAAAAATAATTTTATGCTTGGGGGTCACCACAACGTGAGGAACTGTATTTAAGGGTCACGGCATTAGGAAGGTTGAGAACTACTGCGACACAAAAATGAATTCAACATGAGTTAAAGGCTTGAATATAAACCTGAAACCATAAAACCTCTAGAAGAAAACAGAAAAAAAGAAGCTCTTTGACGTTGATCTTGGCAATGAGTTTTTAAATTTGGCACCAAAAGCAAAGGCATCAAAAGCTAAAATAAACAAGTGGAACGACATCAAACTAAGAAGCACAATAAAGGAAACTATCAACAAAATGAAAAGGCTACCTACTGAATGGAAGAAAATATTTACAAATTATATATCTGATAAAGGGTTACTATCCAAAATACATAAAAAATGCATACAACTTAATAGCAAGAAAACAAAAAATCTGATTTAAAAACGGGCAGAGATTCTGAAGTCACTTTTTTTTTTTTTCATCCTCACCCAAGGACACTTTTCGATATTTTGTTCAGATAGAGTGGGAGGGAGAGACAGAGAGAAACATCCACATGAAAGGGACACATCGAGTGGCCGCCACCCACACGACCCAACCAGGGCCGGGGACAAACCACAACCGAGGTACGCGCCCCCAGCGGGAACCAAACCCGGGTCTCTCCAGACCACAGGCCAACGCTCCAACCGCTGAGCCAAACCGGCCAGGGCTGAAGTCACTCTTTTAAACAAGACATACAGATAGCCAACAGGTACTTGAAAAGATGCTCAACGTCAGTAATCATCATGGAAATGCAACTCAAACCCACAATGAGATATCACCTCGCACCTGTCAGAATGACTGTTATCAACAAATCCACAAACAACAAGTGCTGGTGAGGATGTGGAGAAAAGGGAACCCTTGTGCACTGTTGGTGGGATTGTAAATTGGTGCAGCTGCTATGGAAACCAGTATGGAGGGTCCTCAAAAATTAAAAATATTAAACTACCATATGACCCAGCAATTCCACTTCTGGGTATCTATCTGAAGACAGAAAAACACTAACTTGAAAGTATCTGCACCCCCCCCCCCTCACTGCAGCATTATTTACAATAGCCAAGATATGGAAATAATCTAAGTGTCCATCGACAGATGACAGGACAAAGAACAGGTGGCATAGATATGCAATGGAAAGTTATTCAGCCATGAAAGGAATGAAATTTTGCCCTCTGTAGACCCAACAGCACTTAGAGCCTCCATGGTGATTGATGCTCAGCAGGCAGATGATGCTGTATCAGGCAGCACCAGGAAAATGACAACATTTGGGCAAGAGGACACAAAACACAGTCCTAATTTTCTCCCTTTTTGCACCTGCTTTCTATCCTTGCAATGGAGACTGAATAATTGTGTCTCAATTTAGAGAGCGGAAGAAAAAAAGTATATTCATGGTCTAATTACCCCATATTGTCAAGGATTAAAAAAATGGTACAAAATCCACTCATGGCTCAAATTGCTCCAGGGTTTTGATGAAAATGGATGCCGTGTTTTCACATATTTTTCCAATCAAAGATTGTTTAGTATATCCATGTCAGATTATCTGTTTTCTCACCTGTGTCAGCTATGGTTCAAATCTTGAATATCTAGAATTTTAATATTAGATATTAAATGTCCAAGCTGAAGCGATGGATATCACGGAATAAAAAACAGGATCCCTGCTTCCAAAGAGTGCTTAGAATTTCTACCATGGATGACTGTGAGGGTCTGCAGACTGGTCTCCCTGAAACTCCTCTCTGTTCTTTGCCCAGTTCACTGTCTACCCTGCAGTTCATCTCCCGTGGCTTTCATCATGTCTCACCAACTATTGTCAATGGCTCCCCATTACGATTAGAACAGCTTTCAAGGCTCTCTACAATGTGGTCTGAACCTATCTATCTAATTTGGTCTTCCGCCATTTCCAAGTGGGAACCAGGCAGCCAGGCTAGTGTTTCAACTTTCTGAGACCAGCAAACCTGTCTTTATAACTGGCTTCTCCTCATGCAGCTCCCCCAACTCAGAATGCCCAGACCCCTTCTCCATCTATCCAGACCCCCCAGTCTATCCCTCATCTTCCTTGAAATGCTCTCAACTCCTTCCTTATAGGTCCATGTCTCTTTTCTGGTTTCTTTTTTTGTTTGTTTTTGAAGCCTTCATTAAAAAAACTTTTTTTAAAACGTTTTTATTGATTTTTTTTTTTTTTTTTTTTTTTTTTAGAGAGAGAGAAGGGGAGAGGAAGAGAGAGAAACATTGATGTGAGAGAAACACTGATGGCTGGCTGCCTCCTGCATGACCCCTACTGGGGATTAAGCCCGCAACTCAGGCATGTGCCCTGACTGGGAATTGAACCAGTGATCTCTGTGCATAGGTTGATGCTCAACCACTGAGCGACACCAGCCGGGCAAAGCCTTTATTTGTTTTTAGAGTAGTTTTAGGGCCACAGCAAAATTGAGAGGGAGGTACAGAGATTTCTCACATATCCCTGCCCCTACACATGCATAACCTCCCCCCCATCAGCATCTCCCATAAGAGCGGTATATTTGTTACAACTGATGGACCTACATTGACACATCATTATTACCCCAAATCCATAGTTAACGTTAGGGTTCACTCTTGGTGTACATTTTATGGATTTGGACTGATGTATAAGGACATGTATCCACCATCACAGTATCATAGACATTACTGTGATTTCCTTTGAAGTCTAGGCATTTTCGCATTGCTATTTACCTGCTTTAAGAGTGTGTTCCCTTCTTCTCTCATTGATTAAACAAATGCTTAGTGAACACGTACTGTCTGTCAGGTAATGCGATTGACATTGGATAGATTGCAGTGAACAAAACAGACCTGGGTTCTTTCCTCCCGGACTTGATAATTGAACGAGGCAAGATAGACTGTGAGTAAACAAACACTCATGAAGTCCTTTCAAGTGATAAGTGCTGCAAAGGCAAAACTAAAACTGAAAGTTGGCAGAAAGCTGTGGAAGAAAAACAGGGGGGACCTAAATTAGATGGGGTGCAGGGTGGAGGCAGGGTGTGGTCCAGGAAGGTGGCTGAGGAAGTGACATTTAAACAGATAAATGTCTGTTTAATGAATGGATAGGAGTTAGGCAGCCAGGAGAAGATTATTCTAAGGAACAGCATCCGTAAAGGCCCTGAGGTAGGAAGGACGGTCCTCAGTGAATACGAGGGACTGAAAGAAAACAGGGGAGGGAGGCAAAGGAAAGCTGGGAATGATGAACCCCTTCTAACCAACTAGACCTTGGACTCCTGATGCCTAGGGATAGGGATCCCATTTTATCATTTATGTATCATTTTATCTTTCTTATGTTAGACCTGAGTGTTCTGAGTACTGAACATGGTACTTAACATACTGTGGATACACCAGTAAGTTGAAGGATTTGACTACCTGTTGATTCACAACTATGACATCAAAAGCGACATAGGGAAAAGAATAAAGCATGAGATAATGCTTAATCAGGAAGAGCCATGTTTAGACTCTGGTAGATCCTCTGTAATCTCATCTCAGGTGTCCCACTGCTCCCACGTGATTCAAAACATGCCCCAACCAACCCAGAGTTTACACCAAACACTAGTTCTACGTGATAACCTCCAAGCAGAGAGGAGTTGCACTTACTTGCTATTTGTAACGTTAAATTTATGAACATATAAAGATACATACACTCATTTTCATTTTGTAAAGTTGAAGTCCATTTTTTTTTTCAGCTCTCAGACCTCTCTTTAGACCTTGGAAAGAACTGAAGGTCCTGAGCACTTTGCCTGATGGGCACAGGCTCTGTAATCAAGGGCTGAACTGGGTAGAACAAACAACAAACGCTACAGGGATTCGGGGAAAAGAGACATCGGAGAAGCAGGAAGGCCCTCATGCTGTAGATGAAGTAACCTGTTCATTTATCTGGCTAACAACCGCACTCCTGGGAAACACAGGAAGTAAGAGGCACTGTTAGTCTGGGCCTAATTTGGACCAAAACAGAGATTAGTAGGTCAGTTTGAAGCACTAGGAGTTTTGGGAAGAAGTAACCATGACTTTTTATTTATTTATTTATTTATTTATTTATTTATTTATTTATTTATTTATTTATTTATTTATTTTATCCTCACCCGAGGATATTTTTCCATTTTTTGTACAGATAGAGTGGGAGGGAGAGAGAGGAAGGGAGAGAGAGAGAGAGAAACATCGACGTGAAGGGACACATCGAGTGGCCGCCACCCGCACGACCAACCAGGGCCGGGGACAAACTGCAACCGAAGTACGTGCCCTTAGCGGGAACCGAACCCGGGTCTCTCCGGACCGCAGGCCGACGCTCTAACCGCTGAGCCAAACTGGCCAGGGCAGTAACCATGACTTTTTAAAGATTGGAGCCCCCTGTCCGGCCGTGGCATGTGGCTTAGTGGTTGAGTGTCAACCCATACATACACCAAGAGGTCACCAGTTCGATTCCTGGTCAGGACACATGCCTGGGTTGTGGGCCTGATCTCCAGTGGAGGGCATGCAGGAGGTGGCCAATGATGTTCTGTCTCATCGATGTTCTCTCTCATCGATGTTTCTATCTCTCTCTCCCTCTCACCTCCTCTCTCTCTAAAATCAATAAAGGAAAAAAAAAGTTTGGAGTTCCTAAGAACAGACAGTCGGATTTTATGAAGACAAATGTCAAACCATTCAGGAAAAAATACATAGGTCTAGTTACCTGTCCTGAGACACTGCACAGGAAGAGAACTGTCAAAACCTCAACACGGAGGAAACAACGAACAATGGGCCGGTGGGAAGTTGAGAGCTGGAGAGGCTGAGGAGGCCGAAATGCAAAATCCATTGATGAGGCCAGATTTGAAAAAAGGCCAAGCTGGGCGAAGGAGGACACAGATAGAATGAAAGTGTCTCTGTCTGTTCAGACTGCCAGAACAAAATGCCCCCCGCTGGCCAGCTTCAATGACGGAAGTTTACTTCTCACAGTTCTGGAGGTTGAGCAGTCCAAGAGCAAGGTGCTGACAAGGTAGGTTTCATCCTGAGGCCTGTTTTCTTGGCTTATAGGTGGCTGTCATCCCACTGAGTTCACAGGACCTGTTCTTTGTAGGCACAGGAGAGAGAGAAAGAGGGAGAATGCACACATTAGCTCTCTGCACCTCTTCCTTCAAGGGCACTAATCCCATCATGAGGCACCCAGTCTCAAGACCTTATCTAACCCTACGTACCTCCAAAGGCCCCATCCCCACAAACTGTCATATTGGGGGTCAGGGCTCCAACAAATGAATTTTGAAGGAACATAATTCAGTCTATAGCAGAAGGATACACCTAAGAGAGGAACAAGGAACTGAGGAAAATAAGCCTAATTCTATTCTTAAAAGGCACTGTAATAGTGCAGAAACTTCCTAGATAGACCTGGGCTGAATCCCAGCCTTGGACATGTTACGTAACATCCCTGAGCCTCAGTTTCCGTAGCTGTAAAATGCAGATCAAAATGCTCGCATTATAGGGTTGTTGTAAAAATCAGCAGGATGGAGGATTTAAAGAACCTGGCACAGGAAAGGACCTTTTAAAGGTTTTGCTGGAGCATGGAAGGGACAGGTGTGTCGCAGAAGCTGTAATGGTAACGTGTGATGGAAAGAAACTGTTGAATCCTGAGACACTGCTTCATGAGTTCTGGTCTCATTGAGTGGTGGGTGGGACTGGGTAACTTCTCCAGTACCTCCCAACTCTGAAGTCCCATAAATCCTCATATCTACGAGGGAGCAGATCTAATCCTCTCATCTGCTTTGTTGTTACTATTAGTTCCTGCTCAGCACTCCCATAATCTCATTTCATCTTCATGAGCTTTGACAACCAAGCAATAATCACAGCAATTATCATTCCCATTTTACAGCTGTGCAAACTGAAGCTCAAGGAATTGCATAACATAGCCCAAGGACAGACTGCTACAGAATGACAGAATCTGGAGTTGCATCCAGGACTTCCTAACTTCTAGCTCAGAACACAAACTTCCCTGCCACAACTTCTGTGGAGTTGCGTGTTGGTCATACAAATATCAGGAGGAAGATTGTAAGAGAACGCTTGGCTTTGAAGGAGCTTGTGTCTCTGCTTGGAAGAATTCTGCCTGGGCTATCAATAGAATTTATATATGAGAAGGCTGTGGTTGGCAGTTTTTCAGAGACTGTGGAGCCAGGGAGGGGTGCCAGGAGACTGTAGATGGTACACACTGTTCCAATTTGTGAAAAGGGGAAGAGAGTTGATTTTGCAAACTGTGGATTGCAGTCCCAGACAGAGTTCTTGAAGGGCAAGTTGTGAGCATAAAAAAGAGAGAGAGAGAGAGACGGAAATAATAATTACTAGGTGCTAACAAATATTCACTGAGAAGAAATTATTCCAGATAAAACTCACTCTCCTCTTTGATCAGGTAAAAGACTGGTATGTTTTTATTTAGAAAATGCATTTTGCTCATTATAATAAGCAAGTTAGAAATGTATAGACTGGAGGACAGACAAATGGATTCATAACAAGTTGAAACTTTATTTTTTCAAATTAGGAAAAAATGTTAAATATTATTGTTTTCATAAAAATATAAATTTTTGGTTATTCACTTATTAAAAAATTGAGACAATTGTAGATTTATATACAGTTGTAAGAAGTAAAAGAGAGAGATCCTTTGTATACTTTGCCCAATGTTCCCCAAAACAGTAGTATAATGGTACAACGAGGATATCCCCATTGGTATAATCCATAGATTTTATTCATATTTACCCAGTTTTACTTATACTCATTGTGTGTGTATTAAATTCTATACAGTTAAAAATTTTTTTTCTTTATTGATTTTAGAGAGGGAGACAGCAGAGGGAGAGATAGAAACATCAATGAGGCAGAACATTAATTGGCCGCCTCCTGCATGCCCCCCACTGGGGATCAGGCCCACAACCTGGGCATGTGACCTGACTGGGAATCGAACTGGTGACCTCTTGGTCCAGGCATGGATGCTCAACCACTGAGCCACACCGGCCGGGCATAAATTCTATACAGTTTTATCAACTATGTGGTATTGACTATTCACCCACCATGTCAAGGCACTAAATAGCTCCAACTGCAAAATCATTTTTAATGGAGGAGATAAAATTTTAACTAAGCCTTGAAGCACAAAAGAGGGTCAAATACATCAGGTGAAAGATGAGCAGAATAAAAATCAGAGACTTGGATGAATACTGGATATGGGGGAGGGCATCAGTGCTATTAAAGGGAAAGACTGTTAAATTATAGAAGAGATAATTAGGTACTGAGATAAGATGTATGGCCGTATTATACAAGGCCTTGAACATTAGGAACCATATCACTCATATTAAAAATAGTATACCTGGGTGAGGGGGAGGGAAGAGATAAACCAAAGAACATATATACATATATGCATAACCAATGGACATAGAAAACAATGCTGTTGGGGAGGGGAGCGGGATTGGGAGGAGGGTGTCTATGGGGAAAAAAGGAGAAACATCGGTAACAAAAATAAATTAATTAATAAACAAAATAGAATACCACCTTCTCTTAGAACATATTCAGACAGTCATCCTTGTGGCCAACAGTACAAGTGTCTGTGTTTTGTACTTGCTGTTCCTTCCGCCCAAAACACTCTTCTCTGGATACTCAGGTCTGGCTCCAAGTCATTAGTCAAGTCTAGGTGAAAGGTCACCTCCGCAGGGAAGCCTTCCCTAGTCACCCATACTAGAGTGCCCGCCCAGCACACTCTACACCAGTTCCCTGCTTTATTTCTTTCATAGTACTTATTATTATTTTATTTATTTATTTTTCTTTATTGCTTTTAGAGAGAGGGAGGGAGCGGGAGAGAGAGATGGAAACATTGATAAGAGAGAACATCAACTAGCTGCCTCCTGCATGTCCCCCACTGGGGATCGGGCCCACAGCCTGGGCATGTGCCCTGACTAGGAATCGAACCGATGACCTCTTGGTGCGTGGGTTGACACTCAACCACTGAGCCACGCTGGCGGGACTACTTTTTTTAAAAAAAACTTATGTTTGCTTACTTGTTTATTATTTCTTTCCCCCCACAAACATTTTCTGAGAAAAGAAGTCTTGACTTTTTGCATCCTGAGGAAAGCATGAGCACACTGTAGGCACTTAGTGGCTGCTGAATGGACAGACAGGCTGCCTGCGAAGTTGTGGCGTGCGCTGCTTCGAAGCGTCTTTGGGGTTGGCATCCTTCTTCCTGCTTTCCCTTCCTGTTCTCTCCGACTCTGTGGGTTCAGAGCGAACAGACATGAACGGGGGAGATCCATCATGACTCCTGTGTAGGTTTCCCGGATTTCACTTCGAACCATACAGAAAGCAGGTGCTGAGTAGGGAGAGGATAGAAGGGTATTATTTGTTAATACGTGAGCGGGCTTTGAAAAAAGACCACTCTCTGATTGACAGGCTTGTGCTCATCTTAAGTATCAGGCAGCCACCGAGAGACCTTGTCTTCAAAGAACTCAGCTTAGTGCAGGAGACAGACATGTAAAATTGTAATCAGTGCAAAAAGCGCCATGATGGAAGCACGAGCTGGGTGCACCTCGAACAGCCCCTTGACGTGTGAGTCAGAAAACAGTGAACAGAGGAGAGACCACTGAGGTCTGGGAACAAGAGTAGGTATTTACCAGGTAATCAATCAGAACTAGAAAAACACCAAAACATAGGGCAGTTTTACATATTCTGGGAGATAACTCTACACCTCTCCCCAAAAGTTTTCCCCTCCCTCCCTCCCTTCCTTCCTTCCTTCCTTCCTTCCTTCCTTCCTTCCTTCCTTCCTTCCTTCCTTCCTTCCTTCCTTCCTTCCTCTCATTCAATAGTTTTTTAGCATCTGTATCTGTCTGGAGGGGTACAAAAAGGCTGACTCACCTTCCTGACCTCATGGTGTTCCAAAGTACAGATACCAGAGCCCCACTCTGGAATCAGACCCTGGGTTCAATGCCAGCTCCACCAGCTCACTAGCTTTGTGCCCTGCGAAAGTAACTTGACCTCTCCATGTCTCAGCTTTCTCATCCATAAAATGGGGATAAGAACAGTCTTGTATTAACCTTGTAGGGTTGCCTTGTGTACAGTAAGTATTCAATAAATATGGCTGTAACTATTTCTAATAAACGATTAAAAGTTATGGAATGAGAGACGAGGGAGAGAAAGAAACACAGGATCCCGGTGTAAATCACAACCATATCCTTTCATAGGTCTTTTGATACTCTTTTATGAGTTCCTTTTCATTTATACTAAAGTGATTTAATTTTCTATGGCCAAATTCATTTATTTTCCTGGTTATTCAGTTTGCATAGGTTTTCTATCAATTGAAGGCTTCAACTTGGTTTCCCAAAAATACTTTCTCATGCTTAGGACAGGCAGATCAAGACCTCAGAGTCCCTATGAGATATGAGAATGGAGATGAGGACCGCCTCCTGGGAAGGGGTGCCACCAGGTGGTTAGACCTGGGGCAGAGCAGAGGCCGGCATACAAATACCCACAGGGAAACGGCAAGAAGCAATGAGTGAACCTTGCTTGGTAAGAACTTTATCTACCATATGTAATAACTGTCTTTTGCTGACATGTAGAAAACATGGGTCCAGTGTTAATGGAAAGTGTGAATCTTTTTTCCCCCCCAAAAAGCTGGAAATCCAAATTTTATAAGAACTCTCCTAATATTTTAGTGATAGCAACTAATTAAGACAATTAAACCAGTCTGCAGGCAGAACTCAGCCCACGGGGGCCATGAGCTTGGCCTCTGGGTGCTCAGTGTTCAGCCTTCTACACTCTCCCTTACAGAGGAGGAAACGACCTTGGAAGCCACACAGCTGGTTGTGAAAGCAACAGGACTAGAACGGTGCTGACAAAGCCAGAGTGACCTTGCTACAGGTCAAATTTAAGCATTTCTTTCTCTAGCAGTCCAAGTCCTCTAAGGGCCAACTTCTTGCATCAAAGACTAGCACTTCTGTGAATTTTGTGTGTAATCACTCAAGGAGATTTTCATTGCAAAGAGAGGAAGTGAAAAGCCAGAACTTGTAGATTTTGTTTGTTATTTTTAGTTTGAATGCTTTTCTCTTTCTAGTTGGCAGGGCTGCAGGGTGGGTACAGGTTGGAGGTGGACACCTCCAGCCACAGGCTTCCAGGGACCCCCAGGGAGGGAGGAGTGTGGGCGGGGCCGAAACACCTTCTCCAAGGTGAACCAGGCAGTCAGGAAGGCATCTCAGGTCAGTCCATAGGGTCATGTGGGTGGGGCGGGGAGGGAGCGCACACCATCGGGAGAACGGCGGGATTCTAGCAGTTAGCAAAGGTGAGCTGGGGACCTGCCTGCGAGAGAGAAGCTTCAAACCTGGAGGAGAAAAACAAAGTTCTTCAACTTTCTGTCCATTTCTCTTCCTTTCCTAAAGGTGTGTGCTCGGGGATGGTGGTGGCTGGGAGCCCTCATTTTTCACAGAAAGTGTCTTATTGGCAGCAGAAGGACTTGCTCATAGGCAGCAATGGGATGGAGAGAAAAAGAGCTGGAAACTCCCTTTGCCTCCATCTGTCCTCATGGGGTCCCGTGTGACCCATCTATGACTGCTTGGAGAAACTTGAAACCATCTGTGCAAACACCTGACATCTCAGATGATGACTTGAGTTAATGACAGGAGGAAGTGGACTCACTAGGCAAGGAGTTCTGAATACGTTAGGAGGAGGTATTACTAAAGAGTAATCATGGGGCCCTGGCCGGTTTGGCTCAGTGGTTAGAACGTCGGCCCACGGACCCAAGCGTCACGAGTTTGATTCTGGTCAAGGACATGTACCTCGGTTGTGGTTTGATTCCTGGCCCTGGTCAGGGTTGTGCGGGAGGCAGCCAGTCGATCTCTCTCTCTCTCTCTCTCTCTCTCTCTCTCTCTCTCACTCTCCCTCCCACTCTACCTGAAAAGAAAAGGAAAAAAAAATATTGTCGGGAGAGGATTAAAAACATAAAAAGTAAAGAGTAATCATGGGGATGACTTACATCAAAGGGAGTCATCAGGCAAACAAAGCAGAACAGAAACTCATGTTTTCTCTTGATCAGTCAGGGTTGGCTAAGTTGTCGTTTCCAAGTGGAAGATGCTGGAGAGTATAGTAAGAGAATGATTTTCTGGACAGGAGGGTGGGGAATAGTCTCTCATAGTGAGACTACAGTAAGCTCCAGCATGTGACAATGACAAATTAACTCTTTCCCACCCAGAGTTTTAGAAAATACGCTTAATTACCACATGAAAGGATTCATCTAACTCATGTGAGGCCTAAATGCCAACATGTTTAGTCCTGCCCAAGTCAAGCATCAGCCACCAATGGCAAGCACAGGCTTCCCAGTTAGAAACATCTCCCTAGGAAGGGATGACTCAATACTGGGCACCCTTTCACCAAGGATACCCAACAACCCCCACGAAGTTGAGTATCTTGGATGGCCATCTCATTTTATGCCCCGCCTATCACAACTCCTAGCACATAAGACTCAATGAGTATTTGTGGAAGGCATTGCTGAGTTCATAATGTTTACCACGTTATATTTATTACACCACCGGAGAAACGAGCTCTGAGATGTAGTAGCGGGCATCTTGGCTGACATCCTGTGGGGTCTGACATCGTAACTAACCTCAGGATGTTAGATCGGCCAGGGGCCTTTAGGCTTGAGTGCCATGTATTTGTTTGACAAGGAGCACACTTGAAACAGAGAATTCTCTTAGGAAAGTAACTTTCCTATGGTCTCACAGCTTGTGGAGCCAGGATATGAGCACTCCTGCTCCTGCCTAGGACTGACACCAGCTCCTAGAGGAAGAGAAGCCCACAGGACACACAGAACTGTAGAACTAGATTTTCATGAAGACAGAACAGTAAACATCAGGAAAGGCATTGCAGTGGTGTGTGGAGAAGCCCTTTGCAGCCCCTTAGTTCCAGCATCAGGCAACTTGTGGGGCGTTCTAAGTGCCTTGGCGGTATTGGAACTCAGATCTGGAACTTATGCCTGTCTCACCCAGTGTGCACATATCTGAGCTTCATTTAGATTTCCTGCCTCACTTCAGCATGGCTCCAGAACAGCTCACTGCTAAAGGCCAGTGGGCCTCTCACACTGGATGTCCAATGAGCAAGCAGGCTCAAGGTGGGGCCAGTCACCCTCCAACAGACTGTGTCTTTCTTGGAAAATCCCTTCAGTGGCAACCAAACAGAATAGACCGGTTCCCACAGAAGAGTTAACAGAAATATCTTGGTGGCCAGACTGCTGTCTCTGTTAAGATAGTACCACCCACAGCTGTAAACACCTGCTGATTTCTATTGAAAAGAGAGGGGTGTTATCAGACCAGGGCTGGCTTTGAAAGGCCAGGACTGGGTGTGAGAAGGTGATTGGGGGCCCTACACTTCATCCTGGGACACAGGGGAGGAAGGACATAAACACTAGGTACCCAGAACTGCCATGTCCCTCTCTTCTATTCTCTTGACAATAGCTCTCTGCCACAGTTCCCACAAAGTAAAAACGTCAGGCCTATGAAGCACTCTGTAAAGCCTAGAGGCTGGGTTGAGTGTCCCAGCTTAGAAACAGTGATAGAAAAGGCTTAAATGTTTCAAACTGCACCCTGGCCTGTTTGGGTCAGTGGTTGGAGCATTGGCCCTCAGACCAAAGAGTCATGGGTTCAATTCCTGTGAAGAGCATGTACCTCAGTTGTGGTTTGGTCCCCTGGTCAGGGTTGTGCAGGAAGCAATCAGTTTATGTGTCTCTCTCACGTCAATGTTTCTCTCTCTCTCTCTCTCTCTCCCCCCTCCCTTCCACTCTATCTGAAGATAAATGGAAAAATATCCTAGGGTGAGAATTTAAAAAAAAAAAAAGAGTTTCAAACTGTGAAGGCCTGAAAGAGGACCAAGAAGGTGGTAAAGCAAAAGAGAAAGGCTCAAAGGGCTTACATGATGCCAGGAAATCATTTAAAGTCCGAAGTTGTGTTTTCAATGTTAATTCAACAGATGGACTCCGTTTCAGGCACTGTGCTAAGTAAGCATTCAGAGTAGAAAGTGGAATAAGACATGGGCCAGTGGGGGAGACAGCTATGTGAACAATAACTGCAATACAATAAAAGGAGCAATAGAAAAACGTCAAAACAAGGAGATGAGGTCATTCCATCCTACTTTCTTCTACAGAGATATGTTGGGGGTGAGGAAAGTCAACTGGTAGCCCAGGACCATAACCCCTTCTCCTTCTCTCTCTCTCTTCTCCATCTCCTTTCTTCCTCCTCTGCAGCCATCCAATGGGACCTGATGCACTCACTTACCACACTAACAGAGTACAGAGTTAAATGTGTTGTTGACCCCTGTCCTGAGGAAACAGAACTCCAGAGTGGAACTGGGCTGTCCAGCTCCTTAGTCTTCTGCTGTGAGGAGGACTCATTATATTAGATTACTATTTTGTGGACAAATTCCAAAGAAACACGTTAGGCCAAACCATTCATCCAGACAATGTTCATCCTTTCTCTGTGTTGGACTATTTCATTCTGACTAGTTTAGATCTTAGGACTTGAACTTGATTTCTTGTCACTCAGCTTGTCAGAGATTTTTGTTTTGAACTTTATAGCACTTAAAATATGAAACTAGAGTGTTAATGGTTTTTCTACACTCTAAAACAGTGGTTCTCAACCTGTAGGTCATGACCCCTTTGGGGTTCAAATGACCCTTTCATAAGGGTCGCCTAAGACCATCGGAAAACAAATATTACCAATGGTCTTAGGAACCAAGACATTGCTCCTCTATCCGTCTCCAGGCGGATCCGCCCACATGCAGATCTGCCCACATATAACATGAGGAACTGTACTAAAGGATCATGGCATTAGGAAGGGTGAGCACCACTGCAAACCAACAATAGCATATTGGAGGGCTGAACAAAGGATAATAAAGCTTGTATTTCTTCTTACTTAACGACTCCCACAACTGAGCTAGAAGGATGTAGAAAGGTGCTGAAGTGAACTGTGGGTATGAGCTGGAGTAGGGAATGGAGAAGGTGATCTTAGTATATTCCTATAAAGGGCAGGTGAGTGATCAATGCGACCATTTCTGGAACTTGTATTCCAAGGTGCCTCACAAGTGTCTTTCAAATTCTGTTCCCATGTTGTCAACTGTTCAGTGAGTAGAGGACTCAGTGAGATTCAGTCTTCCCCAACCCTGGCTTCTGGTGTATCAAACTAATGGTGAATGCTGTGGACTGGAACTGTAATTTCTTGGTCAAATGACATAGAGCTAAGTAAAATTAACATTCAGGTTGCCTCCCGTACAACCTGACCAGGGTCAGGGACCGAACCACAACTGAGGAGGAGCTTCAAGCTGTGACCAGACTTCCAATGGACTCGCCAAAGAAGCTTAGCTCACACTTGACCCCAGAGTCTTCTCAGATGCCTGGTGAAGGAGATGCAGAGAGAGATAGAAACATTGATGAGAAAGAACATCATTGGCCACCTCCTGCATGCCCCGCACTGAGGAATGGGTTCACAAACTGGGCATGTGTCCTGTCCTGCAGTCAAGTCATAAACCTCTTGACGCATAGGTCAACCACTGAGCCACACCAGCCGGGCAACAATATATGATTGAATCAAGATTCAGAAGATTAGATGTAGCTGTCATTATTGCCTATATCAGGAGATCCTTCTGATAATATTAGCATGGAGAATAATTATGACATGGAGTTGATTTAGCTATAAATCTTATTCTCGTACTTTTTTTCTTGCTACTAATTTTAAGATCATTAAACAGCAGCTGAGGTAAGCAACTCTAGGCTAGGCTAGGCTGTATACCAATATTTTGATAACCTATGACAGAAGTTCTGTGATATCTTTTTCGTGCCTACCTTGGTGCCAGTAAATTATAAGGAATTGATGTAGTTTGCATTTAAATGACTTCAATATACTTCAGATCCTTTTCAATTTGACCCAAAGAAGCACTAATAGGTCTTGAGTGTTGTCATTGTGCTTTAGAAGCCTGTAGTCAGTGAGATGAAACCCAACGTCAAGAATTAGAAGCAAGTAACTTGCGAGGAAGGAATGTGAAAAAGGAAACACTGGGTGGTTTCGCTAGACTACAGCATGGTTAGTACAGGGTGCATTACTAGAGTCTCTGGTTTTTCAAAAATTTGAGTTGTAACATTTTTTTAATGTGTTATTTAAATTTTTAGTAGAAAATTTGTGATAGGGCATCTGATTAAAATTTGAGATATTTGAGACCTTTAAAAAATTAATATTTAGTTTCCTTCAAAGAGCCCTGGCTCTCTGCTAACCATGCCAACTGACCAGATATACCCACTGTGCTTTTACGATTTATTTTCTTTGCGTAGAATTTTAGAATAAACTTGATTGACATATAATTTATAGATACTTTGCTTTATTAAGGTACAGTTTATATATATTCTGTTTTAAAGTTGAGCAAAATAAAATTTTCAATCCTTTTCCATACTGTCCTGGACAAAGTTTTGAAATTAAATGTCCAAGTTATATTCTCCTGATTACTGGTATTTTGAGACTTGGTTATCTCTTAAATTTCTATTCCTCTGTTGTCTTAACTGCAAAACAACTGTTCATTGCAAATTAATATCTTAATAAAGATCATTAACATCTACGTGCATTTTTATAAGCCCTTGAGGCATGGTGTCTGAGGCACATGTATTTATTCTACATACACATATGTTATTTTTATCCCTTTTTCTCCCCTATCCCTACTTCCATCCAAATAGCTTTTAGATCTGTCCACTCTATCCTTTTCTTTTTGTATTTTCACTGAACACCCTTTCCAGGCCTCATTCCTTTTTATCTAATTTAAATAATCTATCCTACAGTTCCTCTGGCCAGGTTAATCTTCCTAAAATTGATACTGTCTCTCCTTTGCGCACAAGTCATCAATGGCTGTCTTAGCTAAATCAAGCAGTCTGGAAGATGGCGGCAGGCAGGACTGGAGGGAGGGTGAGTGTGTGAGAGAGTGTGAGTGGATGTGAAGGTGGAAGACCAAACTCCTGCAGTGCAGAGACACGGAACAGAAGGTCCCTGTGCTGTAGACTGGAGCAGCCAGCTACCGCGGTAAGTGGCTCTCTAGGGTGTTTCTCCCTGCTCCTCAGGGAGGTCCCACCATTTTGGAAGATCCCAGATCTCCCCTGGGAGGAGGCAATGGGAGCTGCTAGGGCCCAGCAACCTGAGCACGACATTGCACCTGCATCATCGGACCAGTGGACACTGCATCAACACAGACCAGTGCACAGTAGTGGAGCTTCCAAGGTGCCGGTTGCAGAAGGCATGGACAGCTCTGAGCCCAGCATCATCTCCCATAGTAGCAGCCCGATCAGTGTCGAGATATACCCCCAGCAACAGAGGCTGGGGAACAGACATCCATCCCTAGGCAACAGAAGCACAGACCAGCAGCAGAGATCCATCCCCCAAAACTACAGCAAAAGCTGAGCAGGAGTTGAGCCTCATGTGGCAGCAGCACTCTGCAGCGGTAGGACCTGGGACTCCACAGAAGCCTCTGAAACCCAGTAGCCCATAAGAGTGGTAGGAAGCCAGAGCCCAAGAGAGACTGGTGTGATCCAGCTGCCTGCCCATGGGACCTGTGGGGTGCTGAAGCACCAGAGAGGTTTGTGTGACCCAGCAGGGACTGTGCCACCCAGTTACCCGCAGGACCTGTGGGGTACTGAAGCTCCAGGGAGGCCTGTGTGACTCAGCAGGGACTGTGCAATCTAGTTACCCCTGGGACCTGCGGGGTGCTGAAGCACCAGAGAGGCCTGCGTGACCCAGCAGCCCATAAGATAGGCATAGAGCTGGGTCCCCAAAGGGACTGTGTGATCCAGTTACCCATCGGACATGCAGAGTCAAGGCACCAGAGAGGCCTGTGCGACCTAGCTGCGCACAAGATAGGCATAGAGGATGTGACAATGGAGGTGTGGGGAGTGACTTAGAAGCTACAGAGATAATCTCCCAAGAACAAACGGGAATTACAAGTAAAATAAAGACAAATCCTCAGAAAAAAAGCAACAGAAGAGCTGCAGGACAGGACCATATAACCAGGGTAGAATCTGCAGAAGCGTGAGAGGGTGGCGGGCTGGGAACCCACGGACAGCAGCAGTCTTAGCTGTGAGCAGCACCTTTGGGGAATAAAGACCAAGCCTGATCCACAGCCCAGAGAGCCAGGACAGAGCACTAAAATAGCCAGAGCCACTCACCTGGGGGCTACGGCAGAAGGAGGGCAGACTGGGCTGGAATTCTGTGGGGACACTCGGGATTGGAGGGCACTCAGAGTTTTAGCTGAGTTTCAGCCACAAAGGATGGAGGCCACTGTGCTCCTTCCGAGAGCTGTGGGGAAAAGCAGCAGCCCTCTAACCCCCGAGATCAGCCTTTCCCAGGTGAGGTGAAGAAATGAAAATTGAGGCTCATTAACAAACAGCATCTATCACACCCTCTGGAAATCCTCTTATGCAGAAAACCAGGGCTACATTCCAAAACACTGAGTAAGTGAGACAATTAGCTTCCAGGAGAAAGCTAGAGGACAACTGAACCTTTCCTGGGCTCACAAAACTACCCAGGAAAGTAAGACTTGACAGTGATGTTTAACGTGGTCCCACCTAGGCTCATCCAAACACAGTAGAGGGAGTCACAAACAGCAGAACACCAACATACACAGGGAAAATTTGGCAGGCTCCAAAACCCACTGAGATAGCCAGAATGGTGAAACAAAGAAACAAATCCCAAATGAAAGAACAAGAGAACTTTATGGAAGATGAGATCAATGACATGCAGTTAAGAAAACTATCAGAGATAGAGTTCAGAGCCATGATCTTGAGGAAGCTGAACAGCATGAGTAAGGACATCAGCACCATGAGTGAAGATACAGAAACATTGAAAACCAACCAAGTGGAAATGAATAATGACATAGCAGAAATAAAGAACACCTTGGAAGAACTAACCAGCAGAGTAGAGTAAGCTGAGGACGGGATCAGTGAATTAGAAGACAGGGTAGAAAAAATCAACCAAGCAGAAAACCAAAAGGAAAAAAACAATGAAAAAACAGAAAGATAGCTAAAGAGAACTGTGGGACAACTGGAAACGTAATAACATTCGCATCATAGGAATCCCCGAAGAGGAAGAAAATGGGCAAGGGTTGGAGAATATATTTGAAGAAATAGTGACAGAAAACTTTCCTAACTTGGTGAAGAAAGAAGTCATTTAAGTTCAAGAAGCACAGAGAGCCCTGGCCACTTTGCTCAGCAGTTGGAGCATTGGCCTGCGGTCCAGAGAGACCCGGGTTCGGTTCCTGCTGAGGGCATGTGTCTCGGTTGCACTTTGTCCCCGGCCCTGGTTGGGTTGTGGGTGGCGGCCACTCAATGTGTCCCTTTCACGTCAATGTTTCTCTCTCTCTCTCTCTCTCTTTCTCCCACTCTATCTGAACAAAAACAACAAAAAAGAAGAAGCACAGAGAGCCCCACGTAAGAATAATGAAAACAGGCCCACACCAAGACATATAGTAATTAAAATGCCAAAATTAAAGACAAATAGAGAATCCTAAAGGCAGAAAGAGATAAGCAGCAGGTTAGCTACAAAGGAAACCCCATAAGGCTCTCAGCTGACTTCTCAACAAAAAAAGGCCAGTGGGAATGGCATGAAGTAATCAAGGTCGTGAAAAACAAGGATCTAAATCCAAGACTGCTCTATCCAGCAAGGCTATCATTCAAAATAGAAGGTCAAATAAAGAGCTTTCCAGACAAACAAAGGCTAAAGGAATATATTAACACCAAACCAGCACTGCAAGATATGCTAAAAGGACTGCTGTAATTAGTAGAAGAAATAGTAAGAAAAATAGAACCACACTAAACAAAAATGGCAATAAATAAATACATATCAATAATCACCTTAAATGTAAATTGTTTCAATGCTCCGATAAAAGACAGAGTAGCTGACTGGATAAGAATGCGTGACTCACATATATGTTGTTTACAAGAGACCCACCTCACAACAAAAGACTCGCATAGGTTGAAAGTGAAGGGATGGAAAAAAATCTTTCAAGCAAACGGAAAGGAAAAAAAACAAAAACAAAACGGAAAGGGGTAGCAATACTCATATCTGATAAAGTAGATTACAAAATGAAGAATATAACTAGAGACAAAGAAGGCCATTACATAATATTGAAAGGATCAATCCAACAGCAAGATATAACCTTGGTAAACATATATGCACTCAATATAGGAGCACCAACATTTATTAAACATCTAGAGGACTTCAAAGGAGAAATCGACAGCAATACAACAATAGCAGGGACTTCAATATCCCGCTGACATCACTGGATAGATCATCTAGACAAAAAATTAACAAGGAAACACAGACTCTAAATAAAGTACTAGATCAAATGGATTTAATAGATATCTACAGAGAATTACATCCCAAAACTGCAGGATTTACATTCTTCTCAAGTGCACAAGGGGCATTCTCAAAGATAGACCACATGTTAGGGCACAAACTAAGTCTCTACAAGTTCAAGAAGATTGAAATCATATCAATCATCTTCTCAGATCACAATGGCAAGCAACTAGAAATCAATTGCAACAAGAACATGCAAAGACATTTGAAAACATGGAGGCCAAATAGCATGTTATTGAACAATGAATGGGTTACCATGGAGATCAAGGAAGAAATTAAAAACTTCCTGGAAACCAATGAAAATGAACACACAACAACACAAAATCGATGGGATGCAGCAAAAGCAGTTCTGAGAGGGAAGTTCATAGCACTACAGGCCTACCTCAAGAAAAGGAAAAATTTCTAATAGACTATCTAATCTCACAACATAAAGAACTAGAAAGCAAACAAGAAGAAAACCCCAGAGCAAGTAGAAGAAAAGAAACAGTATAAATCAGAGCAGAAATAAATGACATAGAGACCAAAATAACAATTCAAAGAATCAATGAAACAAAGAGCTGGTTCTTTGAAAAGATAAACAAGACTGATGGACCCTTAGTTAGACTCACCAAGAAACAAAGAGAGAGAATCCAAATATATAAAATCAGAAATGAAAGAGGAGAAATAATAACTGACACCACAGAAATACAAAGAATTGTTAACAAATATTATGAACAATTATATGGCAACATATTTGACAATCTAAGCAAAATGGACAAATTCCTAGAAACACATAGTCTCCCAAAACTGAACCAGAAAGAGATGGAAAACTTGAACAGACCAATAACAACAAAAGAAATTGAAGATGCAATCAAGACTCTCCCAGTAAACAAAAGCCCAGGCCCGGACGGCTTCACGGCAGGATTTTACCGAACATTCAAAAAAGAACTAACACCCATTCTCCTCAAAGTATTTCAAAAAATTCAAGAAGAAGGAAGACTTCCAAACTCGTTTATGAGGCCAGCATAATTCTAATTCCAAAACTAGAAAAGATACTACAAAGAAAGAAAACTACAGGCCAATATCCCTGATGAACAGAGATGCCAAAATCCCGAACAAAATACTAGAAAATCGAATCCAGCAATACATCAAAAAACTTATCCACCATGACCAAGTGAAATTCATCCCAGGAATGCAAGGCTGGTACAATATTCACAAATCAATAAATGTGATACACCACATAAACAAAATGAAAGATAAAAATCATATGATCATATCAATAGAAGCTGCAAAAGCCTTCGACAAAATGCAGCACCAATTTCTGATAAAAACGCTCAGCAATCTGGAAATAGAGGGATCATATCTAGACATAATAAAGGCCATATATGAAAGACCTACAGCCAACATCATACTCAATGGGCAAAAACTAAAAACATTTCTCTTAAGAACAGGAACAAGACAGGGATGCCCTCTTTTGCCACTCTTATTTAACATAGTTCTGGAAGTCTTAGCCGCAGCAATCAGACAGGAAGAAAAAAATAAAAGAGATCCAAATTGGAAAGGAGAAAGTGAAATTGTCATTATTTGCAAATGACATGATACTACTATACGTAGAAAACTCCAAAGACTCCATCAAAAACTTACTAGACTTAATAAATGAATTTGGCAAAGTAGAAAGATACAAAATTAACATCAAGAAATCGACAGCATTCTTATCCACCAATGATGAACTCACAGAAAGAGAAACTAAAAAAACAATCCCATTTACTGTCGCTGCAAAAAAATTAAATACCTAGGAATAAACTTAACCAAAGAAATAAAGGACCTCTTTGCAGAAAACTACAGGTCATTGAAAAAAGAAATAGAGGAAGATATAAAAAAGTGGAAGCACATATCTTGTTCATGGATTGGGAGAATAAACATCATTAAAATGTCCATACTACCCAAAGCAATCTATAGATTCAATGCCATCTCCATCAAAATAACAATGACATACTTCACAGAACTAGAACAAATACTTCAAAAGTTCATATGGAAGCAAAAAAGACCCCAAATAGCCACAGCAATCTTGAAAAAGAATAACAAAGTTGGAGGGATCACATTACCAGATTTCAGCTTATACTACAAAGCCACTGTAATCAAAACAGCCTGTTACTGGCACATGAACAGGCAGATAGATCAATGGAACAGAATAGAGAACCCAGAAATGGACCCAAGACAATATGCTCAATTAATTTTTGACAGAGGTGGTAAGACCATACACTGGAGCATACATCAAACTCAAAAGCTTTTGCACAGCAAAAGAAACAACCACCAAATTGGAAAGGCAACCCACTGTATGGGAGAGCATAACTGCCAAAGGTACCTCAGATAACAGGTCAATTTCCAAAATAGAGTGCTCATACAACTCAACAATAGGAAGACAAAGAACCCAATTGAAAAATGAGCAGTGGAACTAAATAGACACCTCTCCAAACAGGACATACAAATGGCTAAGAGACATATGAAGAAATGCTCAATATCACTTATCATCAGAGAAATGCAAATTAAAACAACAATGAGGTATCACCTCACACCTGTCAGAATGGCCACCATCAACAAATCATCAAACAAGTGTTGGCGAGGGTGTGGAGAAAAGGGGACTCTAGTACACTGCTGGTGGGAATGTAGACTGGTGCAGCCACTATGGAAAACAATATGGTGTTACCTCAAAAAATTAAAAATTGAACTTCCATTTGACCCAGTGATCCCACTTCTAGGAATATACCCTAAGAAGCCTAAAACACCAATCAGAAAGAATATATGTTACCCCCATGTTTGTAGCAGCACTGTTTACAATAGCTAAGATCTGGAAACAGCCCAAGTGTCCATCAGTAGACGAATGGATAAAACAGCAGTGGTACATATACACAATGGAGTACTATGCAGCTGTAAGAAAGAAAGATCTCTTATCCTTTGCGACGCTATGGAGGGACCTGTCGAGTATTATCCTAAGTGAAACAAGCCAAGCAGAGAAAGACAAACATCACATGATCTCATTTATTTGTGGAACATAATGAACATAACAGTCTGAGGAATGGGGTAGTCCCAGAGATGTGGAAGTGGGGTACAGACTGACAATCCCCAGAAGAGGGGGTGGTGGGGAGAGATAAACCACAGAATTTATATGCATATATGCATGAACAATGGACATGGACAACAAAGCTGGGGCTGGGGCTGGGGCAGGGAGGGAGGAGGAGCTGGGGAGGGGGGGGAAGGAGAAACATCTGTAACAAAAATAAATTAATTTAAAAAGTAAACAAATCAAGCAGTCTTCTCCCTCTGCTGGTCAGTGTCCTCCACAGTTGGGCCCAGCACACCTGACTGCTTGCAGTCCTACCCTGCACTCAGTTCTTGTACTGACCCTTCATTCCAGCTACCTTAGTCTACCTAGGACTTGGTCATTGTTGCCTTTACATTTTGCTTACAATGTCATTGTTACTCCATCTCCCTTGAATAAATACTGCCCACCTTTTAATTCTCAGCTCAAAAGCTACCCTCTTTCTTTAGCTTTACCTCATCACTCCTGTGTACATTTTTTGTTTTTGTTAATCCTCACCTGAGGATATTTTTTCCACTGATTTTTAGATAGAGTGGAAGTAAGGGAGGGAGAGAGAGAGAGAGAGATAGAAAGAGAGACATCAGTTGGTTGTCTGTGCCCTTGTCTGGGAATCAAACCTAGGCCCCCTCGGTCCAGGAGCCTATGCTCAAACCACTGAGCCAAACCAGCCAGGGATACATCGTGATTTTTAATGCATATAGCACTTTGTACCATGCCTAGAACACACATTGCTTTTTCTCATGATTATGTGTGCTTGTCCCTTATTTTCCATATTGATTTTAAACTTTTGATCATTGCACCCCTCTAAATACCTAAATAACTACAGACAGTATTATTTATAGTGTGAGTAAATATTAGAATCTCAAAACCCTGATGATTGATTAAAGACAGGCATTTAAAATATTTTGAAACTTCAAAATGATAATATACAGTTTACTTGAAGGATGAAGTAGAATTAAAAACTGGTTATAAATAATATCTAATTAACTGTCTCATAAACAGCTCACGCATAATTGATTAAGTGAATGAATAAACAAATGTTACAGGACACATATAGATGCTAGCCCATGTGTAAATCAGCAGAAGGCATTAATCATGTTCCGAGAAAAGTTTCTTGACACCTTAAACAGTAAAATGAATAAGAGAAATGACAATGCACTGAGGTAAGAATATAACAGACTGTCTTTTTTAAAAAATAAATTTAAGTATTTTAAAATATAAAATATCTGCTCACTTAACTTCTAAGTATATTCTTCTGAGTCTTAAATACTCATTTGTTTTAATACAGCCATAAAGCCTCTGTCCCTTATTGGTATAGGATTCTGTAATCTTTTAAACTTTAGTTTCCTCATCTGTAGGATGAGGAATAAAAATAAGCACATCCTAAGGTATTATGAAGATTAAATGAGATTACATGGTAAAGTGTATACCTTAGCATCGGGCATATAGTACATGTTCAATACATGGTTATTATTTCAAGCTATATCATAGATACTTCAAGAGATCGATTTTTATATTCTAAAGACATGGTCATACGGTAGCCACTAGCCACATAAGCTGATTGAACACTTGAAGTGTGCCTAGCCTGAACTGAGATGGGGTAAGTATAAAAAACACTCTAGATTTTTTTTTTTTTTTTTTTATCCTCACCCGAGGACATTTTTCCATTTTTTGTACAGATAGAGTGGGAGGGAGAGAGAGGAAGAGAGAGAGAGAGGGAAACATCGATGTGAAAGGGACACATCGAGTGACTGCCACCCGCACGACCAACCAGGGCCGGGGACAAACTGCAACCGAGGTACATGCCCTTAGCGGGAACCGAACCCGGGTCTCTCCGGACCGCAGGTGGATGCTCTAACCGCTGAGCCAAACCGGCCAGGGCAAAACACTCTAGATTTTTAAGAAGTAAATATCTCAGTAATACTTTAAAAATATTGATTACATGTTAAAATGACATTCTTGATATATTGGGTTAAATAAAATATATTTGTAAATAAATTTAATGTGTTTCATCTTACTTTGTAAAATGTAGGTACTAGAAAATTTTGAAAATTATACATGTGACTTTATTATTTCTATTGGGCAGCACTGTTCTAGAGTCTTTGCTCAAGGACAGAATTAGGTACACAGATGGTCAACTAATATTTGATTGGTTGATTGATATGGCTAAATCTTTTTATTTCATCACACTGGCACGATATAAAGAATTAAGGGACTGTATTTTTATTTTCATTTTTTTCTTTATTCTTTATTTTTTATTTTTTTAGAAAGAGAAGAAGGGAGAGGGAGAGAGATAGAAACATTGATGAG
Organism: Molossus molossus; assembly: GCF_014108415.1. NCBI lineage: Eukaryota > Metazoa > Chordata > Mammalia > Chiroptera > Molossidae > Molossus > Molossus molossus. The sequence goes on along the minus strand of NW_023425402.1, from coordinate 22,462,796 downwards.
AGAGAACATCGAATGGTTGCCTCCTGCATGCCCCACACTGAGGATCGGGCCCACAACCTGGGCATGTGCCCTGCCTGGGAATCAAACCGGCAACCTCTCAGTGCTCAACCACTGAGCCACACTGGCCAGACTAGAATTATTTTTCTTTTGCCTGTATAAAGAAATGCAAGAAGTCAAAGATGACTAGCCTTTTTTCTCTAAGGATAGATTACCTGCTCACTGGGATGACACAAAACTATAAACTGTATAATAACTAAAAATACATATACACATACAAATAGATGGCATATTTATTTTGTTCAGGCAGATTACACTTAGAATACTTGTCAGGGCACAATGAGCCTTGGAGACCTTCAAGCAAGCTAATAAGTATTAGCCAAAATTTCAGATATAGAATTACAGGTGTCTAATATTGGGCAATCTAGTTATTTCATTTTCTGTTCTATAAAATTAAAAACATATTGGGGCAATGAGACTGTTCTTATTGTGCACTAGGTGGTTCCATGAGTGTATACATAAAAATTCATTGAGCTATACACTTAAGCTTTGTGCATTTTACTGTATATAAATTATAATTCAGAAATAAAACTAAAAATATAAAGAAATGGCAAAAGACTAAAAACAAACAAAAGTTGGAAAAGCAACTAATTTTTTTAAATTTCAGATTTGCTTTACCTTAATTACTGATTGGTATTTAAGAGTGACTTGACACACTTTTTTGTTTCTCCTTGTGTTTATCTTTCAATAAATCGTTACTTTAAAACATCCCACGATCTTATAAGGCAAGAAATCCTTTAATTTACCCGTTTGCAAAATGGTGTAGTAATGATGTCCCAAATTTTGTGTAACACATAAGGCTATCTCTAGGGTTGCGTGGTCCACACCAAACATTTTTCTTTCCCTTCACACTCCTCCGCGGCTTTATATTTTTACGGGGTACTTGAAGCAACCTATTCAGATAGCAAATGGGTTAACTGAACTAAATAACCTTTCCCAAAGATGCTATGGTTTTATTCTCAATCTCAGATTCTCAAAATTCACTTTCTTTCCCCAGACACTGCTTAAGAAAAATTCAGTACATCTGTTTTGAATATATATTTTAAAAACTAGCCCTGGCCGGTTTGGCTCAGTAGTTGGAGCATCGGCCTGCGGACCAGAGTCCTGGGTTCGGTTCCTGCCAGGGGCAAGTACCAAACAAACAAACAAACAAACAAAAAAACTCTTTGCACCCCCACTGGAATGACTCAGTGATTGAGCGTGGACCCATGAACCAAGAGGTCACCAGTTTGATTCCCAGTCAGGACACATGCCCAGGTTGTGGGCCTGATTCCCAGTGCGGGGCATGCAGGAGGCGACCTATCCATGTTCTCGATGTTTCTCTTTCCCTCTCCCTTCCTCTTTCTAAAAATCAATAAAAAGAAAAAAAAAACTATTTAATTTTATGTTTTCATCTCCTTGCGTGATAAACTACCATTCGCTGACGTTTAGTGTTTAACTCAACCGCCTAGCTCAGTTTGGTCACTCTTCAGCAGGTATAGCTGATTGAAAACCACCCTGGAAACATCCGAAAACTGGGGGAAAGACTACGACTCCCAGAATGCATCACTTCTCGGTCTCGCCCGCGTTTGGCTGCCCAGTGACAGGCTCCAGGAGCCTCCTTCCGATTCCATTGGTCAGCTTTCCCGTCAATGAGGGCGGAACAGGGCGGGGAAAACAGCGCTCCGGACGATACATTTCCCGCCGCCGTGAGGCGCCGCTAGTAAACGGGAAGAAGAAGAAACTCTTGATTGGATAGTACTTAGTCTCGGTAAGAGGAATAAGCCAATCAGAATGTGTATTTCTCCCAGAGACCCTGCCCCTTCCTCGTGGTAACTTCTGGTGGCGGGAAAAGCTCGGAGGTTTTCGCGCCTGGGCGGGATCACCCAAGATCATCCGCGGGGTTCTGAGTGGCTTAGTTCCGAGTTCACAAGCATGGCTGGGACCGTGGTTCTGGACGACGTGGAGCTACGGGAGGCGCAGAGAGATTACCTGGACTTCTTGGATGACGAGGTGAGAGAGGCTCTGGGTCGCGAGGTTCCGGAGCTTGGAGCCTGGGGAGACGGACAGGCCGAGGGAGGCCACGCAGGTCGCCCCTCCACGCCGGGCGGGAGGGAGAGGCCGCCAGGCCTGCCGGCTGCCGCGGCCAAGCCCGCCGGCGCGGGAGCCTTCCGCCCCGATCTTTTCATTCCCCCCGGTGGAGTCAGCCCTTAGTTGGTTTTCTATTGGTGGACCTCAGAGAGCGCTCCTGGAACTTTGTGCCAAGTAGCGGTGAGGGCTGGGTCGGGGGAAATTTGACAGGCTTCCTTCACCTGCAAACAAAATGGCCAAGTCCACCACACACACACACGAACCATAAAAAGGTCCCGCGGGTGTGCTCCGTGGATTGAGCGTTGTCCCATGGGCTGAGAGGTCCTGGTTCCGTTCGGGTCAGGGCACATGCCTGGGTTGTGGGCTGGATCCCCAGTAGGGGGAGTGCAGGAGGCAGCAATTGATGTTTCTCAAATCGATTTTTCTATCTGTCTCCAAAAAATCAATATAAAATCTCCGAAGTCCACTTGGACCTTTGGGAAGTCACTCCGGCTTTCTTGATTTGGGTGGGGGGAGGGGTTGGTGGGGGGGAAGCATGGCTGTGGGATGTAGTGATTTGCCGGGTTTAGGGTCCCCAGATTTAGAGAGGGACTGGGAGGAAGACTTCCTCATTTGGCAGCTTTCTGTTTCAATACAAGTGAGAAGCAAAGAAGAAGTAGTCAAGTGGTAATGTAGAGAAAGGGGTTTCATATTCAACCCAAGATTAAAAACCATAGAATGCTAAAGCAACTTGAAGGGTGGCTGATGCTGTATTTAGTACCAAATAGCTAATGCTTCCAACTCCTTTAGGTCTGCATATGAGAACTCTTTCTGTATTATACAGATGATCGGGAAATGCAATATTTAATTCATTATGTAATTTTTAAATGAAAATTCATATTAATGTGAATATTAAAATCCCATTTAATTTACATTTTGACAAGGTTTATAGTTATTGTCCTTTTAGACTTCTTATGAGCCTGTTTTAATTCCCCCTTAAAGGCTGAGAAATGAGTGCATACAGAAAAGCTGTTGATAATAGTAATAATAGCATGGACTTTGAAGATGTCATAATCCCTACCTTGTCCCCTCTGGGTATAGATGGATTTGGAGGCTAGTAAGTGAAAATATGGGGGAAATTGGGTTTCAGCGATTGACTTATTGATCTTGCTGTGAGAGCTGCCTGTTTAAAAACATTTTGAATTTTGGCTGTTGTTATATGTGGTGGTGGCTGTTTTGCAGGAAGACCAGGGGATTTATCAGAGTAAAGTTCGGGAGCTGATCAGTGACAACCAAAACCGGCTGATTGTTAACGTGAATGACCTGCGCAGGAAAAATGAGAAGAGGGCTAGTCGGTGAGTGGCAAGGGTTTCCAAGGGATATCCTGGCTCTGGGTGAGAAGGGCTCCCTTCTCTTCCCCATGTTGGAACTGGCTTCCCAGGAGAGGACCTGGATGAGATGTTCTTGACCTTGAAGCCCTCATTGCCTCACCTGCTCCTGTTTTTTATCTTCCAAGAATAGGTGGTGGGTATTTTCCTCTCCAGCTCCTCCTTCCATGTTTAACTGTATATCATTTCTACATCTCTCATTAGTTGACTTAAAGTTGGCCCTCAGTTCTGATGTACTTTCCTGAGTTTGGTAGGATGACAGGAGAAAGTAGGAGCTAGATTTTCACCCCTTGGCCTTCATCATTTAAGAAAGTCCACTTCTGCCCTGGACGGTTTGGCTCAGCAGTTGGAGCATCGGCCCGAGGACCAAAGAGTCTTGGGTTTGATTCCAGTCAAGGGCATGTAACTTGGTTGTGGTTCAGTCCCTAGCCCTGGTCGGGGTCGTGCAGGAGGCAACCAATCCATGTGTCTCTCACATTTTCTCCCTCTTGCTTTCTTTCTCTCTTTCTCCCTCTCCCTCCCTCCCACTCTATGTGAAGATATCCTTGGATGAGGATTAAAAACAAAACAAAACAGAATGTCCACTTCTGTTTTGATGGTTGGCTTTTTTGAATTCTGTTCTCTCTGCTTAATTATTATTTTTCTTGCCCGTATGCAGCCTCCTGAACAATGCCTTTGAGGAGCTGGTTGCCTTCCAGCGGGCCTTAAAAGATTTTGTGGCCTCCATTGATGCTACCTATGCCAAGCAGTATGAGGAATTCTACATAGGACTGGAAGGCAGCTTTGGCTCCAAGCACGTCTCTCCCCGGACGCTGACTTCCTGCTTCCTCAGCTGTGTAGTCTGTGTGGAGGGCATTGTCACTAAGTGTGAGTGGGTTAAAGTAAGGGTCTGAGGAATGGAGGTGGGATAGACTTAGAGGGGCTGGGAAAGCGGGAGAGGTAGAGTAGAGCTGGGTAACTTGCGCTGTCAGAAAGGTAGAACATTTAAATTACCAGGTGAAACCTGAAGAAGCTCCGGGTGCATAGTGGTTAGGGGGACTTTGAGTGACCACCTCTGCTAGCAGAACAATGAATTCTGCCGAGAATGGAGGAATCTTGGCTCTTGGCAGTTTCCTCTTTCTAACCCCGAACTACTATTTCTCACTTGGGATCCGTTGTACTTAAAGTTTTACATGGGTATGATGATGTTCTGTATATAAATATAAAGATGAATAAATGACAAGTATTATTGAAATAGCTTAAACTACTTGGAACAATAGTATTTAGAGTCATCATAGGCTTGCCTGGGTTAGGTCCATCCTTTATCACTGTCTAGTTGGGTGATTTTTTTATGTACGTTTTCCATTCCTAGGCTCTCTAGTTCGTCCCAAAGTTGTCCGTAGTGTCCACTACTGTCCTGCTACCAAGAAGACTATAGAGCGACGTTATTCAGATCTAACCACCCTGGTGGCCTTTCCCTCCAGCTCTGTCTATCCCACCAAGGTGAGGGGAGTGAACTCACTGGGCCTCTTTGGAGGTTGTAGTCAGATATATCTGTTTTCATGCAAGTAACTGGGTAATATCTGACATCTTTCTTCTAAAAATAAATAGAGTGAAAAGTAAGGGCTAAGGATTAATCTAAAGGAAAGATTGATTGCTAGCTGGAGTTTAATATGGGAAGTTCACATTATTTTTTAAAAATAAGAATAAATATTCACTTTAGAAAATTATGGAAGGATTGAAAGAAGGAAAAATGTCTAATCTACATTGATCTTTTAGTAAAGTTATAATCATATAATTTTATAGTCTAAAAGTAATATGGAAAAATACTTATACTGTAATGTTATTACATGCTCTTGGTGGGTATTTTACTATGGGTTTGAGAGAAGGTTGGCCTAAGCAATGGCTTTATTCTTAGTGTGCAGGTTGATCTGAATTGAGGATGATGTGAAGCCTTACTGAGTGAGACAAAAGAAGGTGGTTACTATTGATTACTTGATGTCTGAACTCATTCTATCAAAGAATAGCTGTCCCACCATTAATTTTAGTTGAGGGTACCGTATCCAGAGAATTGTTAGACACTCCACAGGACACGAGTATACATAAGACCCAGTCCTTGTCTTCAGTTTTGTTGACTGGTAGAGGACTCTTAACATGTAAACAACTAAAACGAGAATGAGTATCTTCGAATTTTTGCATCTTACTTTAGAATCATTTAGTCTACCTCCAGATGATAAATTGAGGTTCAGAGAGGTTAAGTGACTTGCTTCTGGTCCCAGTTAGAGATAGATGATTCTAAGGACTGGGAGCCATGTCTTTTTACTTTTAGGCCCTTTGCATTTTCTGCTCTCTAGAATCCTACTTTCTAGAATATCTTCTCCAGGAAGTACTCAAAGAGTACTCTTCTACCAATTCCTGTGGACAAGCTTCTTTGCTTGAGCTGTGAAATACTTCAGACCAGGCCTGTGGAGGTGTGTCTGGTGTAGAGCTTAGAGCTTGGGCTTTTGAGTTTTACCTGCCTGGAGTCCTGGCTTCACTACTTATGGTGTGCTCTTAGGGATCTTATTTAACCTGTCCCAGCCTCAGTGTTTTTAATCTGCTGTAAAATGTGAAAAATATCTGCTTTACTAAGTTGTGGTGATGACATGAGATAATTCCATAAAATAATAACGCAGTGTTTTGTACACAGTAAGCATTCAATAAGGGTTGTGGTTTTTTTTTTTTGGAAAATTCAAATGGCAAGGAAGTAAAACTCGAAGAATGTTTTTACTGAAGTTTAATACACATTCAGGAAAGCACACAAATGTACAACGTGATGAATACCTGTAAAATCAGCTTCCAAAATGGGAAACAACCATACCAGCAATCAGAAGTCCCTTGTGAGGGCCCGCACTGCCCTGTTTGTCTATCCCAATGTCCGCAACAGCAGAGGTTACTTTTGCCTATTTTTATATTTTATCTAAATAAATATTCTTTTTTTGTTGGCTTCTGTTTGTGAGATTTGTCCATGTGTGTAGGTGTATTTTATACATTTTCAATGTTGTACAATTCACTTGTGTGAATGTATGGCATTTATTTAACCATTCTGTTGTTGGCATTTGGCTATTGTCTAACTTTCAGTTATTAGGAATAGTACTGCTGTGAACTTTGTAGTTCAAGACTTTGGTGAATGTTTCTGTGGGGTTACCTAGGAGTGGAGATAATGCATTGTAGTGAAAGCATGTATTCAGTTATAGTAGGGGAAGAATCTTAATTTAGACGTTAATATAGCCGTGTTCCTGTCAGACTATAGATTGCCTCTTCTAGCTATTGTTTGTTACTAGAACACATAAGATTGGAAAAGCTGGAGAAGATATTTGGCTTTTTTGTTTCTGGATGTTAAAATCTTATGAAGTCATCAAATTATACCTGTTTCCCACCACAAATAAGTGTGGTACTTCTAAAGTAGGGCTAAGATAACTCTGCTTTTCTGTGTGCCTTTTCCAGGATGAGGAAAACAATCCCCTTGAGACAGAATATGGCCTTTCTGTCTACAAGGACCACCAGACCATCACCATCCAGGAGATGCCGGAGAAGGCCCCCGCGGGCCAACTTCCCCGCTCTGTAGATGTCATTCTGGATGATGACTTGGTGGATAAAGTGAAGCCTGGTGACCGAATCCAGGTGGTGGGGACCTATCGTTGCCTTCCTGGAAAGAAAGGAGGCTATACCTCTGGGACTTTCAGGTAAAGGGTCAGTCGAGAAGTGTTTGGAATGCTGCTGGCAGCTTCCAGTTCTAGTAGTCTTCTTTCTCCAGTTTGACATATTTTGGAGAGTTATAACAGACAGGGAGCACTCGACCTGCTTGGGAAATGGGATGCCTCTTTTCTATCATCTAAAACTGGAAATACTATCTTATGCTAACAGTGGGAGTTGCAGGTAGTATGATTATAGCCTCATGGCTTACCTGGGAGGATCTCACGTATTCTCACCTCCTGGTCAGCAGGAGATACATTCCTGAGTTGAGGCTTTGTCAGATGTTTAGGTCATGGACGAAGAGAGAATCAGTTGTTTAATTCAGAACCGCTAGTCTTTTTATTTTCTTCTTTTTGTTTGTTTGTTTTGTTTTTGTTTTTCAATTTGCTGTTCTAGATTATTAACCTAAAAAGGCTCTGATGTTAGGAATTGAAAATAGCAGGCTTTCTCCTAATTCTCCTCTTTGTCCCAGGACGATTCTGATCGCCTGTAATGTGAAGCAGATGAGTAAGGACATTCAGCCTTCGTTCTCTGCTGAGGATATAGCCAAGATCAAGAAGTTCAGTAAAACCCGTTCCAAGGTCTAGATGTCCTTCAGGGATTTGAGGGTGGGGATGGAATTGCACGGGTTGTGTTTGGGCATGGCCATATTTGTACTGGGTCAGGAGGAAGGTCAGGGTTTTTCCTCTGAAGTATTTGGTGCTGGCTTCTAGTTTTGACCCAGTCAGCAAGCAACAGGGTGGTTTTGCTGTTTGATCTGTAATATTTCTGTTGTGCTACCTGCTGGGATGCTAAGTGAACCTAATATAAATAAAGAATAGAAGTTAGAACATCAGTGTACAATGAGTCTTTACTAAAGACATTAGTGAAACATTGTTACTTAAAAATTAAGATCATTTATTGATTAATATCAATGGAGAGTATAAGGATAAGCAGATTTTTATTTTGATCAGGGATCAATTTAAAGGTTAAACCTCTAAGCTAGTTTTGAAATCTAGGCTTCCTCTGTATCTGTTCTGAAAGTGATCTGATCAATGAGATTTGCCTTAGAGAGGAAGCTTTTATGATTAAAAATAGTATTTATATGTGCACATTTCTTCAAGCATTTTGAATAGGCTTCAGTATAAAGTGAAGCTCAGCAGAATCTCACTCTCATGAGGCTTCACACCATTGGTTATTCCTCTCGTAGGATATCTTTGACCAGCTGGCCAGGTCGTTGGCCCCCAGTATCCATGGGCATGACTATGTCAAGAAGGCAATCCTCTGCTTGCTCTTGGGAGGAGTGGAGCGTGACCTAGAAAACGGCAGCCACATCCGTGGGGACATCAATATTCTTCTAATAGGTATGGTGTTAAGGATTTGCTTTAGACTCTTGGTCTTCCCTTGTGGAGTGTGGCTGTGGGACTCTATGATCTGTAAGATGTATATTCTATACCTGGCTGTATATCAGTCCCATCAAAGGGCAAAAGGCTACAATGAATCTTTTTATTACTATTATTTCTAGATCTCTTAGTTTATATATCTAAAATATATTCTGCAATTGGTAAAGGGAATGTGAAGGAAATAATGCTAATAACCTATTACTATATATTTCTGTTATGCCAAGAGCTGTTCCAAAAATGCAGAACTTGCTGGGGGTGGGAGTTTCTTGGAGAGTCACCACTGCCCCCTTCAATGACAGGAGACCCATCGGTTGCCAAGTCTCAGCTGCTGCGGTATGTGCTTTGCACTGCACCCCGGGCTATCCCGACCACTGGCCGGGGCTCCTCTGGAGTGGGGCTGACGGCCGCTGTCACCACAGACCAGGAAACAGGTATGGGAGGGTGTAAGAGTCCTTGGCAAATGTCCAGCATGACATGGCGCATAACTGTTTGCTCTTGCTCTGGGCACTGGCTTGTGTTGGGAAGACGCTGGAGAGGTTAGTCCGGGCCAGGTTGTAGAGGACCGAACATCTGGCAATAGTGGGTGAGTTATTTAAGTTTGGGGGGCCCTTTGTTGACAAGAATGTCTCCTAGAAGGCTATTTAAAAGAATTTCGAAGGAGAAAGTAAATTGGAAGGGAAATAAAAGTGAAGATGGTACTATTTCCTAAATTAGAAGAAGGGGTTTGAAGACTAGTGAAAAGAGAGCAAGAGATCTAGTTAGGAAATTACTTGAGGATGAAAATGAAGAGAGAAAAATCTATAAAGGAAGTCGGTTGGAGGCTAGCTGCTTAGGGGTCAAAGTGGGCCAACGAGATGCTATTCTGGTTGGAGCTTGAAAGTGTGACCCACCAGGGATACCTCTTAAGTTTCTAGGAGCTGACTGCACTATATTCTCGTGTGACAGTGAGAGGTGCCCAGGAGGGAGGTTGAAATCTCTCCCTCTGTCCACTACTACCTGGACTGTAGCATGTATTTTTACCTCACTACTGCCTAGGGGAACGCCGTCTGGAAGCGGGGGCCATGGTCCTGGCTGACCGAGGCGTGGTCTGCATCGATGAATTTGACAAGATGTCGGACATGGACCGCACTGCCATCCACGAAGTGATGGAGCAGGGTCGAGTCACCATCGCCAAGGCTGGCATCCACGCTCGGCTGAATGCCCGCTGCAGTGTTTTGGCAGCAGCCAATCCCGTCTATGGCAGGGTCAGTGGAATCAGGCACTTAATCATTGTCCTCACTTTCATTTAGTTTTGCTGAATAACTGGGCTGAGAAGTTTGGTCCAGGTGACCCAGGGGAACAACAGGCCAAAGACCAAAGTAAGCTTATCATCTTTTTACTGTCCTTGGTTTAGGGCCATGGTTTCTCACCCATTCATACATGGCAGAATCTGCTAAGATTCTGGAAAGTTATTTATTTAAAGTAACTCCTAAGAAATACAAAGAAGAAAACAAAAATGGCCTGCAGTTTCACCTCCTAGGTAACCTGTATTGACATTAAATAAAAGCACTCCTGCACCTGGTAGGAGGATTTATAAACAGAACAGAGATACAATGTGGCAATGAAAAGGCTTCCCTCTATTTCTTTCCCAAGAGATAGTCACTAACAGCTCTTGAGTGCTCTCAGGAAATAGAAAATAAGTGTGTACTACCAATGCACCATCTCCTTGTTCAGAATTAATCTGTCTTTGGTTTTTAGTATGACTGTGATGTGTAGATAGAATCTTATATTTATTCTGCTTGGTGTTTGCTGAGTTTGCCTTTTTTTAAAACAGCAGTCTAATATTTTATTGTATGGATTTATAGTAAATTTGTTTAACTAGTCTCCATTTGATGGGCATTTTCTATTATCCCTTTTTCCTCCCTGCTTTTATGAGTGAAGCTGCGATGAACATCCCTTTAAGTGTGTTTTGTTACATATTTGGGAATATGCCTGTACGATAAATACCTAGCATTGGAATTACTAGCTTGAGTTTAATGCGTTTTTATTTTGGTAGAGATTCCAAATTGCCCTTTTTAAAGGTTGTTCCATAATAATACTTTAACTAAGACTTACACATGCTTTATATTTCTTAACTCCTTTTATCCTCACAATAACCCCTGTGAGGTACAGTAGTTTCCTCATTGTACAGATGAGAGAATGGAGGCTTAAAAGTTTAAGTCACTTGCTCAAGAGTCACAGACTCAAAGGCAAAGCCAGGATTTGACCCCAGAACCCATGCTGTGCTCTGGTAATTTATCCCATGGTGTGTGCTGTAGTGCTGTGTTTTAAATATACAGGCACTTGATTCCTAGCCCAGTTTTTTGAATTTTTTTAAAAAAATTGATTTTAGAGAGCAAGGAAGGGAGAGAGAGAGAAACATCGATGTTGTTGTTGTACTTATTTGTGCATTTGTTGGTTGATTCTTATATGTGCTATGACGGGATCGAACCTGCAACCTTGCGTTTTGGGATGACACTCTAACCCATGGAGCTACCTGGCCAAGGCCTAGCCCAGAGTTTCTGAATCCAGATCTCTGGGTTGGGGCTTCTGCTAACTCGTGTAGACAGGCTTCACAGGGTGGTCTGATGCATGGTGTGGGTTGAAACCATAGGTTTTTAGTTTAATGCTAATGTATGTTTACATCATTCTGAAGAATTATAGGGAAATTGAGGAAGGAAAGGGCAAGTCCTGAAATGTAACATGGTCAGAATAATTACTAATCTTACCCACAGGGTTGTTAGGCCCACTGACCGAAGTGTGTGTGTGGGTAGGCATAAGCCTAGTTGGTCCTGAATTGAAAGATAAGAATATTGGGAATTCTTGACTCCCAGGGGAAACTCCCATGATTCTTAAGACATAATTTGTGGATTATTGGTCATTTTCATTTTACTCATTACCTTCTGAGTAAGGGACTCCAGCGTTTCTAAATGCTCCTGGTTTAGCCAGCTTGTCTTGTCTTTAGGTGTGGTCCTGCCTTGGGAATAAGAGGAGCAGAGTAAAGCTTGGGAAGGAGGAGGCAGGTTTGAGACCCACACTCAGCCTGATAGAGACACCTAAGCTAGGAGGTGGGACTCTCTTTGCTTGGAAGGAAGGAGGTGAGGCCTGGAGTCACCCAGGTCACCTGCGCTTCAGTTAGAGAAGAGCTGTGGGTGGAAGAGGTGAATGAAGATCTTAATAGTGTTAAAATGCTCTGCTTCACTGCTTCTGTCTTTTCTCTAAGGTCGAGTCTTTCAATCTTACTCCCAGAATTAATCCAGCCTCCTTGTCCTTTCTGTTGATTTTTGCCTCTGCTCTCCTTTGCTCTTGTGTTCCCAGTATGATCAGTACAAGACCCCAATGGAGAACATTGGGCTGCAGGACTCGCTGCTATCCCGGTTCGACTTACTCTTCATCATGCTGGATCAGATGGACCCTGAGCAGGATCGGGAGATCTCGGACCACGTCCTTAGGATGCACCGTTACAGGGCACCAGGGGAGCAGGATGGCGACGGTGAGACCATGAGAAGAGTAAGGAAGGGAAGGGAAGATAAATGGATCTCATTATCTGAGGCCCGGTTCTGGTGGTGGGTTGATGTTGGAGATGCCCTTGCCTACCTGGCCACCTCCTCTTCTTGCTCACTGGAGGTTATCCTGAAGTGTGTCTTTTGTCCATTTCTGGGTCTGGGAACACCTCTGAGCATCTCCTGTGGGCCAGGTGGTTCCTTCCTTGTGGCCTCCACATGTCTGTTTCTCTGTGAGTCCTAGTCTGTGAGTCTTGTCTCTCCCTTCCTATGCTACAGAAGAAGCAGTTTCCCCTGGGCTAAGCTCTTTCTCACTCTTCTTTCTCTCAACTTTGGTTTTCTAGCTATGCCTTTGGGTAGTGCTGTGGATATGCTGGCCACAGATGATCCCAACTTTAACCAGGAAGACCAGCAGGACATCCAGATCTATGAGAAGCATGACAACCTTCTGCATGGGAATAGGAAGAAAAAGTGAGCATTTCTCATACCCATCCCTTGAGGGAACCTGAGATTTGTGTCATTTTAGAACACGTGTTTATCTGATACTGTGTCATAGTAGGGCATGTAGATGTACAGACACTGCCCAGGCCAAGATTATGCTTGGAGTCATTACCACGTGGGCCTGTTTTCTTTTCTTCTGGATCCACAGATGCACCCCTTTTCCTGGCTGGTTGCCTTGTAAATGTTTGTGGGTGATTAAGCTTAGGTTCTGATCTTTTCCTAAAATAGAAGGCTGATGACATGCTTAACTGATGGCAGGTATGTGATGTCATCCTCATATGTGAAGGATTGCATAAGTTGTGTAGCTATTTGTATTGAGTTCATGGCGAAGTCAGTCGATGGCAAGCATTGGAGACTTTGCAAGTGGATTTGGATAGAGGAAACTTGTGACCAGATGCTCAAAGCATGAAATGTGAGATCTTATACCTCTATTTTTGGCCCTGGTGCAGTAGGAAGCATAACATCGTCTTCAAACCTGCTGGTTTAAGAACATACAATTTGAGTCAGAAGACTGAATTTGAGTCCACTTCAGCTTTGTGGGCCATAGTTTTCTTATAAAATAGGGCAAATAATATCTAAACATCTTACCTCACAAATCCACCGAAGAAATACCTGTAAGAATTAAATAAAAATATGTGAAAGGGCCTTGGACATGAGATTTATGATAATGGGTTCTAAGCTGTATCTGCTTTGCCAGTTGACCTTGACTTCTTTGAGGAGAGGCAAAGCCACTGTCCCAGGCAGGTACTGAGGTGTGCAGGGCGGTGGAATTCACTGTGTGTGGGTCCAGGGAGAAGATGGTGAGTGCCGTGTTCATGAAGAAGTACATCCACGTGGCCAAGATCATCAAGCCCGTCCTCACGCAGGAGTCAGCGACCTACATCGCAGAGGAGTACTCGCGCCTGCGCAGCCAGGACAGCATGAGCTCCGACACCGCCAGGGTGAGTCCCAGGGCTAGTGGCCGGGAGGGCCTCAGTGTGTAGCTGCAGAAGAGTGCCTACCATCAGGGAGCTCCGAAACCACTTTGATGTAGTGGTTCTTTACCTTTTTCTTTCTGATCTTGACACAACTTTAACCATTTCCTTTTACAAAGGAAAAGGAAATGAGAACCTCAGAGATAATATGTGTCTGATCAGTTCAGATAATATTGGCCTCCAGAAGCTGTGATCTATTTAGCGAACATGAGCGACTTCTGGGAACTGAACTAGTCTCTATTCTTACATGCAATGTTAAAATAAGCTGCCCTCAAAGAGCTCGTGTCTGGGATGGGGAGGCAGAAAGGTAGGTAGAAAGATCCTACATATATATTTACAAATATATACCACATTGTGGTACCTGAACATGACTCAAGGTGAAAGACTGTTGGAGACAGATGAAAAAGTGATTAACTTTTCCTTCAGACATTCCAGAAGGGGTGTGAATATCAGGAAAGGATTCCCAGAGTGTGATCTTCGAGCTAGACTTTGACAGATGATTTGCAGTTGGGCAACTGTGATGGTTTTCCAAAGCTATTTCTGGAAACCTTACATACCAGCCCATGACTTTATCCAGATCTTTTGGGGTAGTTTAGTTCATGCAGGATTTCACAAAGCAACCCAAGTCCAAAACCCTCATGATGTGATATTGACAGAGACTTGGATTTAGATATGATCCCAGATCATGTACTCCAGCCTCACCCAGGACAGGAATTCCATTTTCTAGAGTTTCTGCTCGGACTTCTTTGCCACCCCCAGTGAAAACATGCCTACATATCACTACATTGAAATGTTAGAATATTCTGACGTCTACCCATGGATCTCAGTTTTGTTTTCTGGAGATTCATATGATTTGTCTTCTTCAATTAAACAGCCTCCTTTCTTTTTAAGTTTCTCCCATCATGTGAATGTGTTCCAGTGTGTCAAAGGTCCCCTCACTGCACATAATATACCCATCAGCTTATAATGAAGTAATATCCAGACTCTGGCAGCTTTCTACATCATTGAAAGATTTGGCTAATTTATATAAATGTGAATATACTTGTTTTTGAATGTCAGATTGGGCTTGAAGGATAATTTTGAAAACATTAGAAATGACCATATGCATCACTGATGTATCATACAGTGGGAGATGTGGTGTGTGGCAGGGAGTACCTACCAGCCCTTTGTTCTGGTCCTGGGTCTTCAGTTGATTTTTGGATCTTGCACAAATCCATTCACCTCTCAGGTTACCATTTTCTTATAAAACAATGAGAAGGTTGGGTAATGTCGGATGCTTAGCCAGGAGGGCACATCAGAATCACCTGAACTTAAAAGTACGCATGTCTGTTCCTATATGTGGACATTCTGACTCCTTAGGCCAGGGATTCTACTCCGACAATAGCAGTGAAGAAAGATAAAGGCACCCCTGTTTGGCATGTGCCCTCCCCTGTGAGAGCCATTTGATGAGAACTTGTCAGAGTTCTGTTTCTCTGGACTTAGTGAATTTACTCAGCTTTTAAAAATGCGTCCTCTTGCTCGGCCGGTATGGCTCAGTGATTGAACATTGACCCCTGAACCAAGAGGTCACCGGTTCAATTCCTAGTCAGGGTACATGCCCATGTTGTGGGCCTGATCCCCAGTGGGGGGCATGCAGGAGGCGGCCAATCGATGTTTCTATTTCTCTCTCCCTCTCCCTTCTCTCTCTAAAATCAATAAAGAAAAAAAAAATTAAAAATGTGTCCTCTTTTTACTCACCTCCCAGTGTGACCTTGGACAAATTCCTTGGGTCTCATTTATAAAACTTTTCCAAGTAATGACACGTGTTAAATGACATGAGGAATATAAAAGCAGAGTTCTTGGAGCATTGTGGGTCTGCAGGAGCGATTCTGTTTCTCTCTTCACTTTTGTTCTCTCTCTTTCCAGCTGCAAGATTTCCTTTCTTGGTCACCTCCTCTTCCCTCCCTCAGCACTCTCTCACACATATCCCTCCTCTCAGCACTCTCTCACACATTGCCTTGCTTTTCATTGTTCTGAATTTTATATGGGAATTGTAAAGAACACAGAGCTCTGAATCTTTTGGACTTCCTAGAGTTTTCTGGTAGCATCATTATTTCCTTATCAATGCAGTGGCAATGATGGGCAGGCCAAAGAATATATGGATAAGTAATCCTCTTGTTTTCTTCCCCAGACATCTCCAGTGACAGCCCGGACGCTGGAAACCCTGATTCGATTGGCCACGGCCCATGCCAAGGCCCGCATGAGCAAGACTGTGGACCTGCAGGATGCAGAGGAAGCTGTGGAGCTGGTCCAGTACGCTTACTTCAAAAAGGTAAGGATTCAGGTGCTTGACAGGGTCTTCTGAGTAAGTCATTGGTGCTGGGGCTTCCCAGCCTCCCCTGGCTGTCGCCCGTGTTCGGGTCAGCAGCAGCAGTAGCTGCTGTCCACCAGTGTTCCATGGGCCTGCCTCCTTCCCCGGGACTTGCTACACCAGTGGTTCCCAATCCTGGCTGTGTGTGAGAAGCAGCTGGAAGGCTTTGAAATACTGGTGCCAGAGCGCCAGGGGCATTCTGGTTTCACTGATGGGCTAGACCTTCTCTGCTTCCTCTTAAAATGTAGATGTTTCCAAAGGACTGACTTTGATAATCTTCCTCCTCTTTTTGTACCCTTCCCCTTGGTGCCTCCACAGGTGTCCCATTGGCACCTCAAAATCTTGTGTCAAAAGTTAGCTCTCAGACTTGTTTCTCATATTTCTGCTTGTGACATTGCATCTCTGTCATTTTATTTATTTATTTTTATCCTCACCCGAGGACATTTTTCCATTTTTTGTTCAGATAGAGTGGGAGGGAGAGAGAGGAAGAGAGAGAGAGAGAGAGAGAAACATCGACGTGAAGGGACACATCGAGCAGCTGCCACCCACACGACCAACCAGGGCCAGGGACAAACTGCAACCAAGGCACGTGCCCCTAGCGGGAACCGAACCCAGGTCTCTCTGTTCCGCAGGCCGACGCTCCAACCGCTGAGCCAAACCGGCCAGGGCACATCTCTGTCATTTTAGACACCAAGCCTTGAAGCCTCGACTCCCTTTTCTCATTGTCCCCACCCCTCTGCCTTCATCTCCCAGTCTAGCAGATTGTAGCTCTTTGGGGTTTAGCTGTGGGTCTGATAACCTTTCTTGGCCGTTTCTCTTGTTATGGTAGAGGTAGCCTTAAATTAAAATCAAACACCTGATTTACAAAGAAATGAATTGTTTCCCACCGAACCATTATGAGCTGGACTTTTTTTTCATTAGTTTCTTTATTGAGTGAATACTCATTGAGCATGTACTATGTGAAAGGCATTGAACACAACACTCCGCATTTCTCAAGACGGGTAGCAGCCTATCCCCTGGTCCTGGTATTGGGAATTGGGGACAAGAGAGGCTTGGTGAGTCATTAGACCTATGGACATAATTTCTGCTGATGGTGCAGAAAAGACTCTTATTCACAGTTCTTTTTTAAAAAATTATTTTTTTCTTTATTGATTTTAGAGAGAGGGAGAGATGGATAGAAACACTGATGAGAGAGAACATCAATTGGACGCCTCCTGTATGCCCCCCACTGGGGATTGGGCCCACAGCCTGGGCATGTGTCCTGACTGGGAATCGAACCGGTGATCTCCTGGTGCATGGGTTGACGCTCAACCACTGGGCCACACTGGCCAGGCTTATTCAGAGTTCTTTATTCAGTTTCCTGGCATCAGTGACTCCTCCTGCCCACCCATACGTACTTGACTTGGTTGTAGGTTCTGGAGAAGGAGAAGAAACGTAAGAAGCAAAATGAGGATGAATCAGAGACAGAAGATGAAGAGGAGAAAAGCCAGGAGGACCAAGAACAGAAGAGGAAGAGGTAAGGCGGGACAAAGAGAAGTGAGAGAAACAGACTTCATTTGGGGCTGGGAGAGGGGTGGAGGGTGGATCAAACTGGTAGACATCGGGGTCTTCAGGGAAAGGGTGCCGGGACCTGCAGGTTTGAGGGTGGCGGTAACTTGGGCAAAGGAAAGAGTGAGCCCTCGCTGTCTTGAGCATGATGCTTCTGTCCTCTTTCCTGCTGAAGAAATGCTGAATAGTAGCAGTAGTAACGCACTTGGAAGTTTTCGAATGTACATTTCAGAATTTTTTCCTCAAGGTATTTTATCCCTCTCGGGCCTGTGGTTGAATTTGTGAGGGTGAGTGATAGGGAAAAAGCACTGGGAAGCAGACAAAGGAACGGTTTGTACAGGCCCAGGCCTTGCGTTTCACTGATTGTAGGAGGTTCTGAGTCACAGGGTAGGCTCTGTAAGCTTTCCTTAACCACTGTGGGTGTTCTAGGAGGAAGACTCGTCATCACTCAGATGCCAGGGATGGGGACTCATATGACCCCTATGACTTCAGTGACACAGAGAAGGAAATGCCTGAAGGTAAGAGAGCATCCCCATTGTTAATGTTTTTAGTTGCTCTGTGCATTGCATTTTATGGGGGCTCCCATTTGGCTCTGCTTGGGCCCTGTGTCCAAGAGGTTTGTCTTAGGAGCCTCGGAAACTCAGTCAACCGGAGAAGCTCTGCTCAGTTGCATGCTTCCCTCCTTGATGGGACCGTGCTCTTTGCCAGCCTGGCGTGAGCATCCCAGATCATGTGTCTTAGGGTCTCCTGCTGACAGTTCTTATGGTGTTCGTTCATTGGAGAGTTCCCTTTATCCTGATTGTCCTGACTGGCCCCAGAAGAACCCCAGGAAATAGTGATCAGCAGGCTCGGTGAGGGTGGCAAGTAGAGAAGATCATGTCTGTGATGTGTGTGCAAATGGCTTCCCCTACTGTCCTCTTACCCTCTGCAACCATTTATCCTCTAAAGTGCAAACTCCGAAGACGGACTCACAGGAGACCACGGAATCGCAGGTGGAGCTGAGTGAATCCAGGTGAGCAGGGGAGTGATCCCCACGTCCCGCCGAGGCCGGGGCTCTCCCTTGGGTGCGAATCACGCTGCTTACCGACAGGGGCCCAGGGGGTTCTAAAAACATTCTGTATTCTGATTGTAATTTCATACTTAAAAATGCTGCTAAAATAGTTTGTAAAGCGCTCTAGTATACCCTTTCCTCAGAATTTCTGGGGGTTCACACTTTGCCATTTGTAGTCTGAGGTCCCAGTGAGGTCAGGAGGAAGATCTCAGAGCAAGGACAGAGTTCGTGCCTTTGAACCTTTGGTTCTTCTCAGGAGGAGATCTGTGTACTTATAGATCCAGATATGGGTATATTTATATATAAGTATAAAACTATAAATACATACATACATATATAATTTATAGATAAAACTTCCTGAAACTCTAGTGGTATAAATTCTTTGCCTCAAAACAAATGAGAAGACAGTGAGGAAAAATAAATATAAATATATATTTTTATATAAATATCTTAAATATATAAATTATGTAATTATATAAAAGCAAATATACATAAATATATATAAGTACATATGCATTTATAATTGTTTTTTCCTCACCGAATTGTCATTTGTTTTGAGTTGAAGAGTTTTACCACTAGAGTTTTAGAAAGTTATCTAGAAATTTTGTTAATGAACACCAAAGAAACTCCATGGCTAAGGTTTGCTTTTTTGGTTTAATACCTTACACACACACACACAACAAGGTGTACTGAAGAAGTTTGAAAACTTTGAGCAGTATTTAGGAAAAAGCATTAAAATCAGTTGTAATTCCATTCCCCAGAGATAACCATCGAACTCTATCTGAGAGCACTTTCTTACTTAATAAGCTCATGCAGGTCCCTTTGATGTAGCGGTTCTCAACCTGTGGGTTGTGACCCCTTTGAGGGTCGAATAACCCTTTCACAGGGTCGCCTAAGACATAACAGTAGCAAAATTACAGTTATGAAATAGCAACAAAAATAAGTTTATGGTTGGGGGTCACCACAACATGAGGAACTGTATTAAAGGGTTGCGGCATTAGGAAGGTTGAGAACCACTGTCATTAAGTTGGTGACTGCAGGGTTTCCATAGTGTGGATGTGTCAGATGTTGTTTATGTTTCCTAATGGTGGGCATTCCAGTTCCAGAAATCTGTTTGCAGTAAAACGTGCTCATTTATCTGTGCACTTATGCTAGCTGTAATGGTAATTTCTAGAAATGGACTCCCCGGACCAAAGGATGCATTCTTTAATTTATTAGTGCATGTTGCTAAATTGCCCCAAAGATACTATTCCAGTTTACATTTCTCCCAACAGTGTATAGGAATGCCAATTTCCCAGTCTCAAAGGCCTCTTATTTTACAATGCTATTATTTCTCAGTGTGCTCAAACTGGAGGTTTCAGGAAGCTCTGTAATACAACAGTGTAGCTTTAAAGGGGGAAATCGGGTGTGGAGCAGCATCAGAGGTGTGTGTGTGTGTGTGTGTGTGTGGAGGGGAACAACATAGATCTTGCCTGAAAGCATTTGGGTTTGTTACTCCTCCTTCACCCGTGTTTTCCCATCCTGGGCAGGCTGAAGGCATTCAAGGCGGCCCTCTTGGAGGTGTTCCGAGAAGCTTATGCCCAGTCGGTGGGCATGAATCGCCTCACAGAATCCGTCAACAGGGACAAAGAAGAGCCCTTCTCTCCAGAGGAGATCCAGGCAGCGCTGAGCAAGATGCAGGATGACAACCAGGTCATGGTGTCTGAGGGCATCGTCTTCCTCATCTGAGGAGGCCTCAGGTCTGAACTTTGGGGCTCTGCCAAGAAAGCTCCCGTCCCACCCCCAACCTCAGCCCCATCTTGGTCTGTGCCTTTATTCCCTGAATAACAGTGTTTAATTGAACCGAAGTTGGGGGACATGCTGAAGCTGAATCAGGACTTGGTGGAAGCTTGGGGAATGACAGCTGCCGTGAGGCATAGCGAGAGTCAAGTGGCAAAGGACTAAGACTATGATGGCCTCTCGTTGCAAAAGACTGGATCACACTCCCCACTTCCATCCCCAAACAAAACAAGCCATTGTTTGCTGTAAATAGTTTATAACTTCTGAGTATTTGGGGGGCACAGCTGCTTGTTGTTTATCCTCTCTGTTGGTTGGCTTGCATTTTCTCCCGAGCACTTTGATCTAGAGTTGGGTTTTACACTGGTGGGGAGAACCTCTGGAAGCAAGGCATGAAGGCCAGGGAAGCTTTCTTTGAAGAAGCACCAGTTAAACCTAATATGAACCTTTGACCTAAATTGTTAAGACATTGAATAAACTTAACCTTTTTTATGCTATGCTCATGGCCTTAATATTATGTGCTGTTATAGACACATTTTGGGTTCCTTAAAAGCTCTGCCCTACAAGATTTGCGCTCCCATGTTTGTACCAAGCCACCACAAGGTGGCAGCAGGCTGCTGCTGTGCACTCAGGGGTTAGGTCTTTAGGCAGTTTTCTGCCTTGGCAACATCAGTTCAAGTTGTCCAAACCAAACCCTGCTGATTTGAAATAGCTAAATGGCCACAGGAGGCCAGTGAGTGAAAGTCCAGGAGGAGACTTGACCCTCTACCTAGTTTTTCCAAGCCTGAATCAAATCTTCATGGAGAAACAATACCTGATATATCAGATACCTCAGAATCAAGTGAGTTGTGCCCATATGGAGATTTTCTTACAGAATTCTTGTGAAACCACTTATACCTTGGTGTCCAGCCCTTGGGATTTGTTGTCTGTTTGTACGGAAGTTTGTAGAAGGCCAGAGCAGTACTTCTCTTCTACCGTTGTGTGGTCTGAACAGCTTCTGTGGAACATTTAAAGTTACTTAAATAAAAAAAATAAGACGTGTGATTTTATGGGGCTGGTCCCATGGACTAGAAGCTGCTTGGAAGAGAAGAGGTTTTGCTGGTCCTCAGCTGTGGAACTGGAAGGGAACTTACTTCTTTGTGCTGAGAGAAGCCCCTCACCCTGAAACCACGAAGCAGAAGATTTCCTGAAGGGAGACAAATTGTTTTGGAGTTCAGTTTCATTGTTGTGATTGATTTTCACAGACGCGCAAGCCAAGTCCTAGTGGGAATGACCTAGAGAGCACAGTCCCAGAGGGGAGGGGGTTGCCGCACCTGGCGTGTGACCCTGAGCTCTGTGGGTAGTGTGCTGGATGCAGCTGTGGGCACAGAAACGACACCGAGGCCCGCAGGCTGTGTGTGTGTGTGTGTGTCTAACGTGTCAGCGTCCTGAAGTGGAGAGTCATCATACAGTGGTGGGCAAAAGTAGGTTTGCAGTTCTTTGTATGGAAATTAATATAATAATAAATAAATAATACAAGAATAAACTTTGCATATTCACAACTGTGGAGTTGCCTTTACCCAGCCTGTAGACCGGATGAGGGCACAGAGCTAGAGGAGCTGAGGGGCTGTGAGGGAAGCAGGAGGGGAGAGACGCTGCGGGTCGGGCACTGGTGTACACAAATGCTGGGGGTGTTCAGGAGTCTCCTCAAAGAATCGGTTCCAGAGAGGCCACCCATTTTGTCATTAGGACTCATGCTCTCTCTCCTACACTCCTGAGGGAACAGGCACAGAGTGGGGGAGGCACTATGTACACCCAGCATTTTGGTAATACCTGCCATACAATGAGTGCGTATTATTTCCCAACTTCGAAAAACATACAAGAAGTTGGTAAGCACTTTCTTACTCATTGTGGAGAGCGTGCAGTCTCTGCTGCGGGAACCTGAGAGGAGCTCACGGTCCCCATGGGTTGGTGGCCCTGGAGCGCAACGGCCGTTCCCACGCACTGCTGCCATTGCACGATGGCCCGATTCTTCAGGGAGAGGACATGCTGCTTCCGAAAGGGGAGTCTTCACTTCTAGGTTTGCCATTTGAAATAGTCAAAATGAAATAAGTTGTACCTTAAAAAATTATTTTTTATTCCTTGACTCTCCTGGATAATGGAAGTGTCGATATGAACGGGTAGTTATCAAAAAGACAATTTGGTTAGTGCCACTGGGATTGAGTCTCTTCTCTAAGACTGGATAACCAGTTAAGTTTTGTGCTGCTTGGTACTTCATCTGTCAAATGGGATAATTACTGCCTGGTGGGGTGCTTATGAGACCTACTGAGCGGGGGGCTAGGTGCCCGCCGGCATGGAACCTCTCCCTGACATTTTCATTAGTACTGTAGATTACAGGCTTCACCAACAAAAAAAGATTCATTTTGCTAGGTGTTTTTTTAAAAATGATGCTTTGATTAAAACCATTTAAAATGGCTTCTCCCTTGTTGGTTCTGGAACTCTGTTCCCTCCCCTGTTGTTCCTGTCAGTGTGGCTCTGACTCGGGCGCTTCTCACAGGGCGGACCCTTCCTTCCAGGGTTTGGCAACTTCTGGGGCCTTCTCCCAAGGCCTGGAATCTTCTGCTTGGTGTGGGCAGTGTCAGCTTACTCCTTCCTCATCGCAGTCCTGTGAGGTCGGCTCATTCAGACAACACTGAGGAGGAAGATGAAGAGCTTTGGGAAAGGCTCCCAGAAACCAGAGAATCCGTAGGTTATCCCCTTCTCCTTGTTCCTGGGTTTCCAGACCACACCAGTTGTCCTAACGGTCCCAGTTTTTCTGAGGTGATGTCTGCTCTAGTGGAGTAGTGGAGTAAGGTAGGTGCTGGAGTCACCTGTGTGGCGGCTGCCTCGGCTCCTGGGTCCTAAGGACAGCCCTGTGTGTTCCCCTTCCCAGCCATGTCCCCTCCCCTCCGGGCACAGGTCTCTCCACTTAGGCTTTGCAGGTAGGGAAGTGGAGAGGTGGGGTGTTTTGCAAGGCTTGCTCGCACAGGAAATGGAAATCTTCCGGAGAGCCAGAGTTGGCAGAGGGGAAGGAGCCCCGCACTGGGAAGTGAGGGTGCTGCGACCTTTTCTGACAGCAGGTGGCAGTGTTAACATGCCAGGCCCCTGGAGCCCCTTTCTTAGAGGGAAGAGATTGGTTTTTTAATCTGGAAAAGGAGATGGCTGAACTAGGTGACCTCTGGTGACCACTGCTTACGACTGATCACCCAGAGTTCGTCCTGCCCACGAGACGTGTTTGCACCATTTGGAGTCATCTTGTTAATTATCTTTTTCAGGGTTTTGATGTCTGCGCTTCTCTGTTCTGTGGGTAGAACTCTAGGATGTTTCCAATTATCTCAAGAGGATGAACTAGAAAAACGTTAGAACAAAATTAATTTTTCTTCAACTCCACTTGAATTTGCTGAAATACAAATGTGGTTCACTTTCTTTTTCAGGTTCAGTGCCTCAGTGATGAGGGCTGGTTTTTGCCTGCTCCTTTATTAACCAGCAGGTAATTCTAGCTCATTCTCTTAGTTTTTCCTCATGGGAAAGAATGAAGATTCGCAACTCTTTTCCTAAATATTTTTACTATTAAGTCCTGAGTATTTTTCTACAGCCTATAGGAGGATATTAGCCTTTGCTGAGATTTACCATTCTGATAATAATTCTCCCCACAGGTACTACTTGTAGCAAGCTAAGTCTTCCTACCTTTAAGTATCAACATTTAATCTTGACATAGAAAAGTCAGCTTATGCCATCTTACATATGTGTTGCTGTTCTAGTAATTTAGGTGGATGGAGCCCTGAATTAGATCTATAATAAAGCCAGATGTACAGGGTGGGACAAAAGTAAGTTTACAGCTGTTCATATGGAAAATAATATGATAATTCATAAACAACAATACAAGAAAACTGTTTCATGTACTCACAACTGGAAATCTACTTTTGCCCCACCCTGTATATCACCAAGTAGCCTCAAGTTGGATTTCACTATGTGCATAGGTTCTATTTCTTAAAGTATTGCTGTGTCTAATAAAACAACATGGACTCTTCAGGAAAATAGAGAACAAATTATCCCACCACCCTAATATAACTAATATAATCTATTCTGAGTGAACTTCAAAACCAGTTTTAAAAGTGACACTTTACAATATAGCCAGTTACAGGTTAGGCATTTGACAATGAGATTAATAAACAATATTCTCCAGGAGTCCAGGAACTAAGAATGTTTCCGAAATGTTGAAAGTAGTTCGAATTCTGAAAATCTATACTACAGAAGAAATGCAAGCATTTGCATGCCATGGTCACTCTAATGGACAGTAAAAACCAAACAGATCACAGTTAACGTGGGGATGTTATAAAAGGTTCCAAGCTTCCAAGCACACTGGCTCCCAGAAACAATTCCACACACCTTGTGATTGGGCAGCTAAGCATGTGTCCTGCTACTAGCCATCTTTTAAATCCTAAGCATCATATACATTATGTTATTAAATCTTCCCCATGATTTTATGAGGTGGTTTTATTTTCCCAATTTTATAGAAAAGGAAAGAAGCTTAGGTTAAATCATTTGCTGAAGGTCTCAGAGCTAGTCGGGGTGGACTCTAGATTCAAACTCAGGGCTCTCTTTATTCTGAACTAGTGTATTCTAACCACCATACTGTGCCGTTCCCTTTATAGGACTTGAAAGTGCTGAGATTGTTTTGGGAGCTGGAGGTGGTCAGAGCTACATCTATGAGTAAACCTGGGGTGATAAGGTCTGTGGTTGCCAGATGAAATCAGAGCCCTTCTGTAGACTAGGGTAATGCTGTCTGCGTAATCTCAGTGATCTTCCCTAAAGGCCAAGGAGCTTACTTGGCAATGACTGGTATTTGCTGTCTCGTATCATCCCGCAAAGCATGTGCTGTGGTGGGCACCATCGTTACCAGGAAATTCGGCCTCCTGGAGCCATTTCAGTTTTTAAAATTAAAAACAACTCAACTATACTTTATTACAAAAACAATATCTTTTCATTAGAGAAACACTAGGAGATAACCATAAGAATTAAAGAGAAACACCTATAATTTGGTTATCAGAGAAAACCTTCAGATACACTTGTATATATGCGTATATAATTGGTGCCTGCTTATGGACGTCCTTGGGGTATTTTCCTAGAAGTGTAATTCCCAGACTGAAAATATGAACGTTATTCAAGTTTTAGATATATTTCACTAAATGACCAAACTCTACCCCTACATGTACATATAAAGGATGCCCTTTGCCCTACATCCTTGCTAACACTTGGTATCATCTCTAGCCCCTATCTTTTTCTTCTTTTAAAAAAAAAATTTTTTTTTCTTTATTGATTTTAGGGAGAGAGAGAGAGAGAGAGAGAGAGAGAGGGAAACATCGATGAGAGAGAACATCAATTGGCTGCTTCCTGCATGCCCCCCACTGGGGATCGGGCCCACACCCTGGGCATGTGCCCTGACCAGGAATCAAATTGGCGACCTCCAAGTGCATGGGTCGATGCTCAACCACTAAGCCACATTGGCTGGGCCAATCTCTTCCTTTTTGAAATGGCCAGATTCAGTCTGGTTAAGATTTTGGGTTTATTGTCAAGATCTCGTACTACAGACCTCTCAGCACCTTCATTAGTGCTTACTGCAGAGTTATGGAAGTGGGCTATACACTCTTCCCGCAGACATACAGCGAGTCAGAGAAGGCCACTTCCCACCACCATGTAGTCTTGGAGAGCTGGCCGTGACAAGTCGGTAGAGGAAGGCATCTTCTGGGCTGTCATCGAAACCATCTGGTCCGATCTTGTCTCCATTTATCTTGTTAATGCACAGAGAAATGTGCCTATGATAATGTGAAAAGGCTAAAAAGGGTCAGAACAACAGGAACACTTTTTTAATCCTCACCTGAGGATATATATTTTTTTCTATTTATCTTCAGATAGAGTGGGAGGGAGCGAAAAGGAGAGAAAGGGAGGAAGAGAACCACCGACGTGAGAGGGACACATCGACTGGTTGCCTCCTGCATGACCCTGACCAGGGCCGGTGATGAACTGCAACCGAGGTATGTGCCCTTGACCGGAATCGAACCCGTGACTCATTGGTCCGCGGGCTAATGCTCTAATCGCTGAGCCAAACCGGCCAGGGTGGAAGACTGATTTTATTTCTCATGACCTTCAGAGAACAGGCAGAGTCACCCAGGTGTCCTGACTCCAGTGTAGACATCACTTAGGACACGCCGCTCACTCTGTAAGTCTGATCTCTGACAGTTGTCACCTTCCCTCCACACCCTGGGCATCTTCGCTTCAAATATTCTCCAGCTTACATCTGGGGAGAGTTGTTTTTCCTTCTCTGGGCTTGGAGTCAGAAGTCCTGGGTTCCGATGTCAGCTCAGCTATCGAACAGCTGTGTGGCTTCGGACAGTTTCCACGCATCCTCGAAGTCTCAAGTTTTTCATCTGTGAAATGAAGGGATTTATCATTGTTTTCTCATGGGATTGTTGTGAGTATCAAACACAGTATGTGTGAGATGTCTATGAAAATGCTGTATGAGCTGTGTGGCGTTATCTACCATGGAAGGCTGTTAATGTAGTCATTTCCCTCTTTTGGCAGCACTGTGTTAAAGACACTTGGAGAGAGGGACCCCTTTGCCTGCAGATGGAGACTAGAGGGAATCCAAATGCCTGGGTCCAGGCTGGGCACCTCCCTTGGGGGCTGCCTGTAGGAAAGCCATCTAGTCTCCGTCATCAGCCAAGAGGGCTGGGCCAGATTATCTCTAAAGACCTGTGCAGCTCCTGAAATCTGTGAGCCAAGGTGAAGACAAGTCTACTCTGCCCTAATGGCTAACCTGGGTGCTATGTGACAGGGTGCTCTGGAGCCATAGAGTGTGAGGTGTCACGGGATACAAAGTGGTGTTCTCAGCACAAAACCTGCGTAAGGACATAAACCCGAGATCTACAGGAAGCCTCTCTCCCACGGAACCTTTTCACAGTCTTTAGTTTTTTCCTTGATGTCCTTTCCCAGCTCTTTCCTGTGATCTCCCCCAGGGTCTAATGCAGCGGAGAGAATAGTGGAATGAATGAGGCCTGATAAATGGGGCACACCTCTCTTTGCTCCCCCAGATTCCACTTCTCCTTCCCATACCTTTCCCTCTCCTTCCTCTTCATTTCCTTCTCCACCCTTCTTCATACCTCCTTCAATTCCTCACCTCTGCAAAGACCTGTCCCGCACAGGAAACACATTTCATCCTGTCCTTCTACAGTGTTTGTACGAAAATTAGAAGAGCCTGAGATTTAGCATCCTGAGTCAGTCCCCTGCAGGAGTGAAAGTGCCCCATTTTTCAGACCTGTGGTGTCTCATTGCTCTCTTTGGTCCTCCCCCCTCCCCCATAAGCACCCACAGAAACGTAGGTGTCACCAGACGAAGGAAGGAGAGGGGTTTGAATTTCTAGCAGAAGTGAAGTGTCAGAAGGAAAGTCGATGGCGGAAACTAATAGAAGGAAGCTAAGGGTTATTGAGTAGGGTTTGTAATGGTGAACTCCGGTTGGTTTCTCTCCGCGGATAAAGAGCTCTCCCTCTCCTGTGACAGAGTCATCATCCTCTTTCTAATATCACAGAGGGAGGCACCTTGACAAATGGAATTTATGTTACCTTTACGAAGGGAAATGTATATGCCCTGCTTTTCGACAGAAGGAGGGAGGGCAACCTTTCCTGGGTCTTCTATGTGTCTTTGTCTTTAGCTTAAAATTGTCCTTATGCCCAAGTGGCGGGTTTGGTGGTGGCATACTCTGATCTCCTTATTAGCAAGAAACCAGGTGGAAGAAGAAATGAACTAGTGTCAATATCAAATTAAGTCCAATCAAGGCAATAAATACTCCCTGAGCACCTGCTGTGCGTAGGGTAACTGGCTGGGGGTGTGGGAGTGGAGGGAACATAAAAACCCCGAAGTTTGAGTTGTCGAAGAGTTTGAGATCCAGAGCAAATTAGGAACAAACACTTGAACACTTAAACAGCAGAAGCCCCACAAATAGCCCTTCAAGGGACAGTAGAAACATAATTGCTAAGTGCACTGCCGAGTGGATGGTTTAGAAGAGGGAGAGACACAAGTGGGCTGCATGAGGTCAGAAGAGACGGATTTTGAGGAAGAGACCAGGCCTTTGGGTAACCGAAAGGAGAGAGAACCAAAATGGTCACTCCAGGAGAAAGGAACCGGCTTGGGGAGGACAAGAGCTCAGAAATACCAAACATTCTGTGCAGCAGAAACTGAAAAGTGGGTTTATGTGAAAGGTTCAGGATTCTTTAATAAATTAGGCTGGGGCCACACATTCTATTCAGGCCAATGTGTGAAGAATTGGTCATTGAATCTAGAGGCGCAAGTAGAGTATGAGGTCATCTTTCTGGGCTAGACTGGCCACCTCAGCTGGCCCTAGAATGTTGTGGGTTGTCAGTATGATGACGGGCCAGGAGAAAATGTTGCCGATTCCTACTTCCTGTGTGACCCAGTAGAAACAAGCTCGAGAAAGATTTTGGTGGGAGGAAGCCAGGAAAATTCAGCATTCTTTGACAGACACTCACATGGGCTTTCCCCAGGCATCGGCCCACGGTAATAGGTTGACTAATTCCATCCATCTTGGTGCAGGAAATCAGCGAGGCTGCTGAGTAAGTGAAGGTCTGCAGGAAACCTTGAGTTGCCTGCTGCTAGCCTGTGGGTAGCTCGGTTAGGCCAACCCAGTGTGGCTGCTGCTGAATCTTGACACTTTCCTATTGTTCCCCTCAGCCCTGCCCTTGCTAGGGAACCCTCCCAAGTAGAAGAACATGTATGATGCTTAGTGCAGCTGTGAGATTTAAGGCTCCTGTTTGCTTATCCCAATCACTTTTAAGGATACTTGGTTATTGGAGAAATGCATGGTCTTTCTCCGTTGTTAGTGGGAGTGGTATTGTTGGGGTACAGCTGGAATAAGCAGTTCCGAAGGCCCCCACGGGAGGATGAGATGTGGTAGAAAGCTTTATTTTTGTGGAATTACATTTCATCAGTAAAGCTAGAAGCAGAGTCAGAGTCCAAAGTCTTCGTTCCATGGTGGAATTGCATCCGGCTTAGCATTGGGTGAGTTGCAGTCCATTTGTCCATTGTAGGGGAGCCACCGGGCTGTGGGCCATGTGGGCAAATGCAGGAGCAGGAGAGCCCCTGAGAAACCAGGAACGCAAGAGTGCAAGAGGGAGGACTCCTTGTTTAGGAGGTTAAATATCTGAAATCTTCCCGGCCTGCAGTGGCCATGCCTACTCTGTCCAACGACCTGTTCCCAGGGGTGACTGACAGGCAAGCACTGTCCCTATTTCACCCAGACCTTCCTGGGCATGTGTCTATTCTCTCCCTGTTCAGCCCCTTCCCCCAGCGATCTGCGGGGAATAGATCTGGGGAGTGTTAAACTGCAGCTTCCTGGCAAAGCTGCACAAGTGACATGTCTACAATATCTGGCCTTCCCTTTGCTCCTTTCCTGTCATTCATAACTAGGTTAAATGACAGTGCTGCCAACTTGACTCTCAATTTCCCAGTGTCAGAAGATGTCATGCATCTAGGGAGCCCCGCTGTGATTTTATGGGCAGTCTTGCCCTTTGTTTCATGTGCCCGAAAGCAGTGCATACCAGACTTTCCTGTGATATGAATCACTCAGGGATCTTGCGAAAATGCAGTCTGAATCAATAGGTTTAGGGTAGGGGCCTGAGATTACATTTTTAATAAGCTCCCAGGTGCTAGCAAGCTATTGTTTGTTTGTGCAGTGACTTCCCTCTCTGTTTCTACACTGGAATAGGCTCCGTGTGCTTCCAAAACAAACCAAGGCAAGTTCTCTCCCAGTCAGAAGTGCCGTCTGGTCTGATGTCAAGTTCATGGCACTCCTGGACAGAAGACACTGTTGTGGTGGTTCTCCTTTTTTAGATAGTACTTTTATTTTTCTTCCTCTTACCCATGCTAAGTACCCAGGACAGTGAGGGAGTTTAATAGGTGGTGTTTTGGTTAACAATGAGATTAAATATCTGGTGCAAAAGCCTCCACAGGTCCATAGAATAAATTTAGAATCGAGGGCTTTCCCCGTTTGATCTGGAACTTTCTCCAGTGACCTCAACCCTATGCCACCCAGGATTCTCACGCAGTTCTCTGGGGAAACGCCTTTCTCAAGTCTTCCCCTAACCTCCTTGCTTTTCTTCTTTTTCAGCTTTTGCTCCAATCCACTTCCTCATCTTTTTCCTCTGTGACTCTTTTCGTAGGTTATTCATTTTTTCATCAGGAATTACACTCTTTCATATGCGCATGTGTGTGTGTGCGCGCACACACACACACACACACACACACACACTGAGGAAGAATGGGAGGGAGACAGTTGCAGATGGAGAAAGGAAAGGACCACTGTGTCTTTTATCTTTTGTCGACATAAACCCCAAGAAATTCCTAATCCCACAAACATCAGCATAGGAATATTTTCAATACAATATTTTGAATATTGTACAATATTTTCATCTGACAAATAATCATTATAATGGTCTCTCTCTAATTTTAAAATCAAAAGTAAAGTTGTTTTGTTCTTGAAAATCCCTTTATGAAAATATGTTGTTCTTTAAAAAGAGGGTTTAATGACTATAAAGTGTGATTTTTATTTTTTAATCCTCACCTGAGGATATTTTTCCATTTATCTTCAGATAGAGTGGGAGGGGGAGAGAAAGAGAGAGACATTGATGTGAGAGAGACACACCGACTGGCTGCCTCCCACCCTCCCCTGACCAGGGCCAGGGACCAAACCGCAACCCCGGTATATGCTCTTGACCAGAATCGAACCTGCGACTCTTTGGTCAACAGGCTGACACTCTTAACCGCTAAGCCAAACCAGCCAGGGCTGAAGTGTGATTTTTATGGAGATTCCAGCAAGTACAAAATGGCTTCAATACTTGAGTCAAATAGGCAAAATGAAATAAACAGGTGCCAAGGACCCTGGACGTGGAAATAATCTTTGGCATTAAAAATGGGGAAAGGATGATGTGGAGTTTGTGGGGTCTGCAGGGTTGCGGTAACAGTTGCTGTTCTGTTACCACATATTTTCTTCAGTAGGAGACAGAGGTTTGGAAAGGGAGTGGGACGTGGACTGTCTAAATGATGTAGGGGTTGAAAAGGCAGATAAGTTACATATTTAAGAAGTTTGAACAACCTATGCAGAAGAAGAATATTTGTGCTTGAAGGGCAAAAGAGCTGTGAGGGGCTTGCAGGTTGGGAATAAAAGCCTCTGAGGCCATTTCGACTTAATGTCCTTAGCCCTTATGTGGAAGGGTCAGATCCTAGCATGAGTAAGTGTTCAGGGAAATTAGTGTTTTCATATTAACTGGAGATAACACTGGGGTTAAAATAAATTATATATGAATAGCTTTTGTGTAGTGAATAAGATAGTGAATGATCATCTTTGTTTATTTTTTGCATTTAATTCTTTATAAATATCCTTCAAGCCAGATGTAACATTGTTTAATTGGATAGTTTAATGAAGAATCAGAGCTTTGATAAAAAAGTAAAAATAAACAGAATAGCCAGTAAAATCTTTTACGTCTCTATCAGTGAGTTTAGACTAGGACATGCCACAGTAACGATCTCCAAATTGAGGTGATTTTCAAGAACGAAGGCTTATTTCTTGATGGTGCTTACATGTCCAATGGAGGTCAGCAGGGGGGCTCAGCTCATTGTACTCACCCAGAGATCCAGCCTCTCACTGTGCCTTCATTTCCCTATGTGGTACCATAATTCCCGAGGCAGGGCAGGAGAGGTCATGGAGAATGGCAAATTCGATGTTTCTGCCTAGAAGTGAAATGCTCACATTTCTTTGGCCAAAGCAAATCCCATCGCAAGGAGGCAAAGACATGTCATCCTCCAGGTTCCTGGAAGTAGAGAAGGACAGCATTTTTGTGATCACTGTTTCTACCATAGTCCACCTTCTGTTCACCAAATATGTGGTTCACTCTCCTTGCCTGCATAGTATCTTCCCCCTCTCCCTGAGGGAAAGCACTCCAGAGTCCCATCCTATCAGAGGTGAAGCTCAGGGTCTGGAATTTCTAAATGGTATCCTATATTCATTACATAAGGTCCGAATGGGTAGAATAGAGCAGGAAAATAGCACTAAAGTTTTCCATTTGGAGAAAGAAAGAATGTGAGGTGCATAGTAGTTTTGGTCTGTGGCGACCTTGAAATCCTGCTTGGGTGACATTGGGGATCCCCTAGCCAGGGCGTGTGGAATGTTCTTTGATGAAATCTAGATTCTGCTTTTCAAGACGGTCCCAACTTCCAGGGACTTTTTGTGGTCCCTGGCTCCAACCCCTGGCAGGTAATTGCCCCCAATAATCTCTTTGCCATGTCTGAAACAGTGTCTGCAAATAGACCTTCCTTGGTGCCTTAGTTCCTGCTTCTAGATGGTTAGGGGACTGATGGTTGGTTCATAATTAATTTTAAGAGCTCTCTAAAAAACTTAGTAAACTTCTTATCTAAATTGGCTCTTTTTGTAGCATAATTCCCAGAATATCTCTATTTCTTTGCTTTTCACTTCTCTCTCTCTCTCTCTCGACTTAATGGTAGTTTACTAGAACTATGCATTTACACTCTTTATTCTGGGTCCTTTTATTCAATTAAAAGGACATTGTGATTCTTGCCCATAGGAAACTTATTTGGCTGAAAGGCTTTACTGGGCACTTCTTCCTTAAAGGATTTTTCAAGCTTATCTTTTGCTTTTGACAGGTAGAATTTGTTGTTTTAATTTTGCAAGTCTCTGCATTTCTGGACTCCATTCTCTCCTTTTTGTTTGCAAACCTGCCAACTCTTTCCTGAGCTCATCTCTTTCTTGTATTAGCTTGCCAAAAGCAGACAAATAACACCCAACACACACAGCTAACCTTCTGTTTTCTAGTCTCTTCCTCTAGAGCTTTTGTACTTCTAGGTGCAATATCTGCCTCTTAAGTTATTGCAGGCAATAATTTTACCAAATGCTTTGCCATTGCATACAGTGGATCATCATTCATCTAGCCTACAATGTCATTGTCATCACAGCCTGACCCTTGACCTCTGTGTTGACAATGCCACTATGTTAGCACCTCCCATCTAGGCATCAATTTCTGCATCTACATATATACTTCTAGGTTATGGCAGCATATCTTGATTAGATTCACCTTTTTTTTTTTTTGAGGTAACTTAAACGTTCTTTAAAAATTTTATTTTTCAATTATAATTTACATTCAATATTATTTTGTATTAGTTTCAGGTGTACAGTACAGTGATAGACAGTCATATACTTTACAAAGCGTCCCCCTGATATTTCCTGTACCCACCTGGCACCATACATAGTTATCACAATATTATTGACTATATTCCCTATGCTATTCTTTACATCCCCGTGACTGTTTTATAACTCAATTAGTACTTCCTGATCCCTTTGCCTTTTTCACCCAGCACCCCTTGTAAAAATTTTTAAGGTTGGCTATTTGAAACTAAATGTGTTCTACCACTAGGTTTTCTCTCTGCTATGTTGCTAGCATTCAGCCTCTTGGGAACATTTTAACCCTTATTTTTATCACCTTGATCAGCACAGTCCAATATAAATATAACATAAGCTATATGTGATTTTATCGTAGCCATTGGTAACCAGTGTGACTTTACATTGCTACAGTAGATCTCTGGAGTCTTGCCGATGTCCTTTGTCCAGCTAATCCTTCTAGGTTGCTAGTGAACAGATAGTTTGTGATCACATGATCATCTCTCCGTGTTATATAGGACTGACTCTCATGACAACTGGATTGGGAAACAATTACTTTAAAAAGATGTGTACACATTTTAAAAAGATACTACTTTATAAGTCATTTCAAAGAGAGTTAATGGGACCAAAGCCAGGAGCTCTTAATACTGTGACCTAGGATGGAAGTTCTCTATAGGATGTAACAGATACTCAACAGTGCTATATTTTCCTGAAGAGATATAAGGGAAAAAAACCTAAATAAAATGAAATGTATACATTTAACTATAAATATCTCTAACTATTTCATGTCATTATGTTCTTGGTTAATATATGTGTGTTTGCTTTCTTTCCATAATAAGAGTCTAAACTGATGAAGGTAAGACTATCATAGTACAGTCTATTACCTGTAAGAGCCCCAACAAACATGTAGTTGGACGTTAAAAAATTCTTGCTAACTTAGCCTTGGCCAGTTTGGCTCAGTAGTTAGAGCGTTGGCCCGTGGACCAGAGTCCCAGGTTCAGTTCCTGCTAAGGGCACGTATCTCAGTTGCAGTTTGTCCCTGGCTTCGGTTGGGGTCATGTGTGTGGCATCCACTCGATGTGTCTCTCTTGCATCGATGTTTCTCTCTCTCTCTCCTTCTTGCTCTATCTGAAGATGAATGCAAAAATGTCCTCGGGTGAGGATAAAAGAAAAAAAATTCTTGCTAACTTAGATGTTTGATCATATAACATCTTCACCCCATGGACGGCTATGTGCTACTCATTCTTGGGCTCTTTCTGTGGGCTCCTGCGTTGTGTATGGAGTGTCCTAGCTGTCACTGTGTTGCATGGTGGCTCCACTTGCATTATGGAAATGCTTCAAGCTGGTAACAGCCTGGGTCACGGGTGGTGCAGGGCCAGGGAGCGAAGGGCTTCCACCATAGCCAGCTCTGTGTTCGTCGTATATTCATTACCGTGTCCCCAGTATTAGCACTTGATTTACATGATACAAGTGCTCAATAATGTTAGATGAAATAATGATTGGAATCTTTTGATTCAATTTAAACTTGGTGAAAGCGGGTTACTAAGTTAGTCATTTTTACCTCAACAGGGGAAAGCGCTGCGACCACAGGACGTAAAATGTCAGTGCTGATTCTTTCACAAAAGGCCATTTAATTCTCCCCAGCAGACGGGGCGGGGAGGGAGGGGGAGAGGGGAATCAGTGGGGAAAAAAGGAGAAACATCTGTAACAAAAATAAATAAATTAATTAAGAAAAATTTCTCCCCAGCAATTCAGAAACTCTTCTTGTACTAGATTAGGTACTTTTAAGTCAATGGGATTTACTTGTTCCCTCTTTCAAGAGAGCTGGTGTGGTCTTCTACGCATTGAGGCATGGCTCTGAGTGGGTAGGACACCACCAAAAAGGTGGGTGACTCAACCGCTCAACGTAATATGCCCTAGGGGTCTGCTGCACATATTGCTTAGGTAGCATGAGTGATGCATTAAGACATGGTCTTGACTTCATGGTATTAGTATTACTGAATATCTGGTACAGTCTTGAAAATGAGAAGACGGGCTTACAGGTATCAGTCCAGTTAGAAGGGGTTGACCAGGAGACTTGTCTTGAATCTGTACAGGCATGCATAAAAATATACTGTTTAATTTATTTACTAAAATTTTTTTTTTCTTTATTGATTTTAGAGAGAGAGGAAGGAAGAGGGAGAGAGAGATGAAAACATCAATAAGAGAGAACATCGATTGGCTGCCTCCTGCATGTCCCCCATTGGGGATCAGGTCCACAACCTGGGCATGTGCCCTGACTGGGAATTGAACTGGCGATCTCTTGGTGCATGGGTCGACACTCAACCAGTGAGCCACACTGGCCGGGCTACTGTTTTAATTTAGATTGCATATTTGGGGATGCATATTTAGAGGAGACTGGTAGAGATTACTGGGGGAAACTAAAGTTACCCTAAGTCCATGAAGACCCCAGAGACTCATCCCAAAACATATAAACAAGTACATACTAAACTAATTACGAGCAGAGAGGTAAGGGCATGATGACTGAGAGAACAATTCCAGGAAGTCTTCTTTTAGGAGTTCAATTTTTGATTGTTCCAGAGGAGAGAGGCAGAGAAGAATCCCCCAGCGTGGAGAGTAGACACGTGGACGAAAGGCCCATGATCACAGATGAATTTTGATCAAGTTTGGAGGGTCTTCCAATGAACCCAAGAGCTGCTGCTTCCTTTCCTTCAGTTAAAGGAAATGGAGGAACGTTTTTCAAACATATGATAGATGATAATAACTTTGCCCTGATAGAATGTGTCCTGCATTTTTAATTTTATTTTTAAAATTATTTTTATTAATTAATTTTTCTTACAGATGTTTCTCCTTTTTCCTCCACTGACACCCTCCTCCCAATCCCATCCCCCCACCCGCCCCGTCCCCAGTTTTGTTGTCTGTGTCCATTGGTTACGCATACATGCATATAAGTTCTGTGGTTATCTCTTCCCTCTCCCTGCCTTCTCTTCTGAGGTTTGTCAGTCTGTACCCTACTTCTATGTCTCTGGGTCTATTTTGTTCATAAGTTTGTTTTGTTCATTATATTCCACAAATAAGTGAGATCATGTGATATTTGTCTTTCTCTGCTTGGCTTGTTTTGCTTAGGATAATACTCTCCAGGTCCCACCATGTCATCTCAAAGGATACGAGATTTTTCTTTCTTACAGCTGCATAGTACTCCATGGTGTACATGTACCACAGTTTTTTTTATCCACTCACCTATTGATGGACACTTGGGCTGTTGTCCTGTATTTTTTTTTTTTTTTTATTCTCACCCAAGGACATTTTTGCATTGATCTTCAGATAGTACGGGAGGAAGAGAGGACGGAAGAGAGAGAGAGAAACATCGATGTGAGAGAGACACATTAACTGGCTGCCACCCACATGACCCCAACCGGGGCCGGGGACAAACTGCAACCCAGGTACGTGCCCTTAGCGGGAACCGAACCCGGGCCTCTGGTCCGCGGGCCGACACTCTAACCGCTGAGCCAAACCAGCCAGGGCTGTTGTCCTGTATTTTTTAAAACACATGTGTAATTATACCTAAATTAATGGAGATAAAAAAGTTACTGTTATTTTATTTTATTAAAGTTTTTTTCTTTATTGATTTTAGAGAGAGAGGAAGGAGAGGGAGAGAGAGATAGAAACATCGATGAGAGAGAACGATTGGCTGCCTCCTGCATGGCCACCTCCTGCATGCCCACCACTGGGGATGGGACCCACAACCTAGGCATGTGTCCTGATCGGGAATTGAACTGGCGATCTCCTGGTGCGTGGGTCGACACTCAACCACTGAACCACACTGGCTGGGCTAAGTTACTGTTATTTTAAAAATGTCTATATTTCTAAGGTACAATGCCCGACACATAGCATGTGCTTAATAAATGTTTGTTGACCCGAATTTAACTGAGACAAATGAACTTTTTGCAGGTTATTTAAAATCACATATCAGAGCATTTAGAAGCTCTACTTGCTAATTCATTTTGGGTTGAAAAAAAAAATCAACCTCAATCAGAGATAGTCAAGATACTGATCATTTATATGTTGTATGAATAATAATTATTTATTAAGCATTGGTAGGAATCTAACCATAGGGTTAAAATAGAATTAGTTCAGGTTACCATGAAACTACCTGGGGATGTAATTTCAGAATCTGTCACTTATGTCACTCATTTCTTTCGTTTTGTTTTTTCATCCATAAAATGGAGCTGGAGAGAGGCCTGTCATTTAATACCAAGGCCCCTTTAAGGGTGACTTATCTCTCCCACTTAAATCATGGTTCATACTGCATAACTGGAAAGTAGAGCATACGGTGCGTGTCAAGAGCCCTCAGCCATTTGTGGAAGATCATAAAAAGATTGTCACAGCAGTTTGTCACTTGGTTCATCTCTGTAGCGAATTAGTTAAGAATTTTGCCGTAATTTGAGGGCAATGGGGTGGGAGTGGGGTAGACGAAAAGAAAGGTTTGGTCCTTTTTCCGTCATCCCCTTTGAGGGTCCCCCTTGCATTCCCCTTCAGGAAATGGAATAGAAAAAAAAAACCCCAAAACAACATTTGTTAGTCACTTTGGGGCAACCACATCTTAAGACAGTAAGCAGGTCAATTGGAACAAGGACAGTGATTGCTATAAAACCGACAGGTGCTCTCATTGACACAGCACAGGGCACACACAGAAAGAGCCAAGTGCACGAGGCAGGCAACCAGAGCAAACGACAATGACCGTCCTGCACCCCTCAGCCATGGTGAGTAGCAATAATCATTTCTGTCTAGGCATGGTCATGCCCTAGGATTTCAGAGAAGCAGATTTCTCAGGAATCAGGCTCCATTGGGGTTATTTCTTTAAAAAATAGAGCTGACTTTAATTTTGACCCCTGTCTGGTGGTGAAAAAGAAAAAAATAACTGAAAGGTACAACGGGGTGGAAAACAACTCTTCACCTGGTAGCTTCTGCGCAGTTGGTGTTAGCTTGTGTGGCTCCTGATGGACAGGATCTCTCCTGTGGCCACCACTGTAGAGATAGACTGGCTTAACTCTAATCTCATGTGGGAGCTTAGCCAGCCTTCTAGGATATATATGCATATACATGGACATATATGTATATATATTCAGGGTGTCCCCCCCAAAATGTGTACACACATATAAAATTGTAGATTCTATTACATTTGGAAAATGAAATGAATTTTAATAAATACTGCCTATATAATCATTCAAAGTGTGTATACACTTTTGGGGGACACCCTGTATTAACCAAGGAAGTTGGGATCCCAAGAGGTTTAATGGTTTCCCCAAGACCACAGGTAGGGAAGGAGTGCCCTGGATGAAGTGACACCACCCAGGAGCACACCTCGGACAGCTCCTGGAGGAGCGAGACCTGCCGCGTCTCCTCTGAGGGCTGATCATGTTTGCATGGTCTCATTCCTCTCTGAGGAGAGCGAGATGTTAGTGTGATGGAAATCTACATCCCTGGGTCTAGAATCTTGCTTGGCCGGAGTCTGGGAAAACCCGGAAAGGAGTTTAATGTAGAGGAGCATGAAAGCAGGGCTTGGGAAATCACTCACCCTTATTGGCTTAAATCATCCCTCTTTTTTTCTTTGTTTCTAAGCCATGCAACCTAAAAGAGCTTAGATGTCATTAAAAAGTTATGGCACATGGTGATGCTAATACTATATTATACTTACATATTGGTTTAGAGATGTCAAGAAATGCAGCCAAGGGCAACATTTAGGGGTCCCGGCCCTGGGGTTAGACCTGGCTCCACTGTTGACTAAGTGTGGGATTTGGGGTAAGTTTTTAACCACTCTGTGCATTATTATTTTCCTTATCAGTATAGGGCAAATAGTAATGACATCTCTCTTATGGGGTTTTTGGGAGGATTGATGGCTATCATTGCAAATGACTCAATCTATACTCTGAAATTGCAGATCTATGCAGGCATAGTTTTTAGTTAACCCGACCATTTTAACATAACAATCAATAAAGACAGAGAGTATTCAAGAAGTGTTAATATTAATAATATTGCTTTTACCTCTGAGATGCTCATCAACCCAGTGGAGTAGGGTGGGAACTACTTTTCCATGACACGCATGAACAACACCTCCAGGGAAGTGACTTAACATCACTGGGTACTGTACACACAAGAACTGGGCCATGAATCTGGATTTAATGGCCCCAAGCACGGTCTTCTTCTTGAATGGTTCAGAGGCAAGATTTCTGGCCTCTCAGAGAAGTGTTGATACATCGTTCTTAAGAACCAGGAGCCCTGTCGGAGCCCCCGCTCCGTGTCCCGTCAGCATGAAAGTCAACAGTTTCGGAGCCACAGCCGTATGCAGCAAACTAGAGGGATTCGCAGACAGCATCTGATTTCCTGATAAAGGGCCATGTGACCTACCACACGCAGCCATTCCTGACATAGCTGTCAGAGGGCTTGGCACGCTCGGCTCCTCTAGCAGGACGAGCCAAGATGAGCACCACATGTGGATGCGTGTTGGTGACAATAATCAGGATCTTCAGCAGCAATAGCACCGGCACTGACAGCTAGGTTTGTGTCCCCAGACTGGCACTGACAGGCTGGTGAACCCAACCAAGTTACCTGTTGTCTCTCAGACACAATTCCTTCACCTGTCTAATCAGGATAATTAATAAGCTGCACCAACCCCATTAGAAAGTTGTGAGAATCTAAAATTTCAAGAGATATGAGAGTGTTTTTAAAAATATTTAAAGAATATAAGTAAATATATATATATTTTTATTATTTTTTTATTTTTTTAAATCCTCATTGAGGACATTTTTCTACTTATCTTCAGATAGAGTGGGAAGGAGAGTGGGAGAGAGAGAAACATCGACGTGAGAGGGACACATTGACTGGTTCCCTCCTGCACGACCTGAACTAGGGGCAGGGATGAACTGAAACCAAGGTACGTGCCCTTGACCAGAATCAAACCCGCGACTCATTGGTCTGCGGGCTGACACTCTAATCACTGAGCCAAACCGGCCAGGGCATATAAGCAAATATGTTAACTAACAACTTATTAGAAGCATGGCAATTTTTGCTAAATCATATAACCTCAAGGTACAGTTATTTTAAAGCTTTGATAATTAAATATAAAAATGATTTAGTGATTGTGATACAGAAAAGAGAAACATGAGGGAGGAATTTACATAAGGAATCTAAGGAAGTTATTGATAGGCGGGAGACGCTTTCTAAGCAAGCTTTCTAAGTATCGTTTTACTTTTAAAACTTCATAGTGCTATGTCTAGACAGAAGGTGCCTGAGGGCAAATTTCACATCTTTCCTGTCCACTGTGTATCATCAGCATGATGCTGACTTAACAATAGTCACCTGTACTGAATATTTACCCTTTGCTGGCCCTGCTTTTCATGCCTTATATGGGTCAGATCATTTAATCTTCACATCTTCTGGTCACAGCTAGTAAGAGTCCTGGCACTGAGTTATGGACCAAGGACATCTGATTCCAGAGCCTGTGTCTAGAACCACCACACTACAGGTTCAAGAAAGTTGCTGAATGAATGAATGATCGTGGGAGATGAAAGCAGGTGACTGCTGGTTATCTGAAGGCAAATCAGCCTCTTTCGGGTGTATCTGGGTCAATCTTGCTTTCAACTTCTTTTTAGTATCAGCTACCTTGGTACAGCACGTTGACACCATGACCTCTTTGTTTGCTTTTATCATTTCTTGCTTCCAGCATCTGCAAAATTTAAAACAGAGGTCCTTTGAACCGACATGTCTGGTTGCCTTACCTTAACTCATGGGAGGTGTGAACCTGACAACACTGAGCCCAGAAAGCGAAAGCAACTCAGCCTCAGCTCTTGTTCTGCGTGATGTTGAGAGTTGGTGATGGGCCTTGTCCAACCCCAGGAAGGGTCAGTGGTGATGGCGAGGTGGGCAAAGCACTGTTGTGGCCAAGGGAAGCTGGAGAGATTTTTAGCTCTTCTTTTATTTTAGCTAGGTCTTCACAGAGCACTCTCTTCTTTGCACGTTCCCGTAGCATCAGATAAACCAATATTTCAGTGTAAGAGCTAAAGAGAAATAGTTTCTATAATCTCGGTTGGGCATCATTAGTGTCCCTGGTACTTTCAATAGCGTGGATAATTGGAAATTTGCCATAGCGTTTTTCTCAACGCGTTGACCATGGGAGATTACTATGTTGCTACTTTCACTGTATTGTTTTGTGTATCCATCCACTCACCCACTTTTTTGTCCATCCAGAAGTATTATGACATGTTCTCCTGGAGGAA